>NC_082397.1:20991523-20994023 GCF_031168955.1 Gadus macrocephalus
ACAGCGAAACAACACAGCCCTGCAAGATTTGCGCTCTGTCTGCTCAGGGACTTTAGTCAACAGCCCCAGTATTCAGAGGCTAATGCACGAACCCGGAAGCTAAGACTGCATTCATTCATGTTGGCAGCGAGACCGTTCTAAAGGTATTGGGAGTGAGGTTCACACTGGACCTCACTCCCATGACACCGAGAACTATGTGGTGACATCACATAAGCGACTAAGTGCAATAGCATATCGCGCCTTGTGGCTACTGTCCGAGCTGGCCAAGCTCCGTCCCACAGAGCAGAACGGGCAACACTGGTGCCCAGGCTACATAAGTGAATTCAGTGTTTACAAGGATAGAAAAAACACCTGTCCCGTTTGCTCTTCTCAGCCAACACGTCCCACTAAGTGAGTATCCCCTCCCAACGTCACAGTCTGTGTTTGGTTTATGCCTGCAGAAACTTCTCCTCCCCCAGGGATGTGCTTGGTTCTCCTCTTGCTGCACCTGGGTGCTTAATTGTAAAATGAGTTTCCTGAATTGAATTCAGTTCACCATGCTTAGATTCTCCATTGTTTATTTTTTATCTAATGTCAGTGTTGACAGACAGACACCACATTTTCAAAGACAGACCTCTATCCCACTCAGTAATCTATGTGCGTACAATACACATAATTAGCCATCAGTGGCAATAAGCTATTCCCATACAAGAAAAACAACCCACAGACAGATGGGCACAGTGAACCATGACCACAAACAGAGTAAGCAGAGCCATTAGACATTCTTAACATCCCTCCCGAAATAAGATAATATAATGCTAACGACTGAGTGCCATTTTTGAGCTGTGGACAGTCTGATTGTCCCCTGGCGTAATCTGAGCAACAGCTGTGTGTTCAAAATATTGTGCATCTTTACATGTATTTATGGTAAGCATGATTATGAGCAATTAGATGGAATCTCAATAATAACACCAATTACCCCATAGTGCCAAGGCAGGATGCCGGCAAAGTGCGGCAACAAGATGGTAGCATGGCGCCAGCGTTGACAGTACTTATATCTGACTATTTAGCGAGCTGAAAACTACAGCAAAAACACTGCAAGCGCTAGATTACCTTAACACACACATTGGACGCGCCCAAACCGCAAGGAAAATCTAGAGCAAGGGGGATGTTCTGTATAACTCTGGCCTGCTGTCTACCTCTCTCCTGGTAGCCATCGGGCTCAAGACCCAGCCAGGAATGCATTAACAATGGAATTATGCAATATTAGTACAAACACCTAGCAGCCAAGATCAGCTTAATTACTGTTGCAGTGTTTTAGTGTGTTCTGGAGCAGTAGGTCTTAGAGAGAGAAAACCCAGGGAGAAGAGTTGAGATAGGGCCGGATAAGAGAGAGAGAGAGAGAGAGAGAGAGAGAGAGAGAGAGAGAGAGAGAGTGCGAGAGCGAGAGAGAGAGAGAAATAGGGAGAGAGAGGGAGGCCACCGCTGGCAATCGTTTAATTTGTACTGTAGTTATAATACGGTTCAGTCCTTTGGAAGTTAGGGAAAGGGGAAATAATTGAACAAACAAAAACCGAGGGTTTGGAATAACCTTGAAAGAGTCAATTGGAGAAGTGTTTGGACCAAAGTCCGCTGTGGTAGTAGAGAGAAGGATCTCTTTAATTCCCAGGGGCATACTGTACCAGTGCTGATAAAACACACCAAATGGCCAATAATCCACCATGAGCCTGGAGGGGAGAACACGCAGCTGGGGACGATGTGCATGAACTGGATTGCTTGGCATGACAAAATGGGGGATCTATGTACTCAATCTATACTGTGCTCCTCTGAGCACAGAATTAATAATCGGATTTATCCCGATAAGTGCGGAAGAGCATTTCAATGTGAAAATCGAATTGAAACTAAATGAATGAAATGAAGTGACAGAGAGGAGCAGATTATGTCCTTCATGATTTATTGAGGAATGTGAACTATATGAATCACTTAGCCTTTTTCCCTGTAGGATAATAACTTGGGGCAATGTTCTTTTAAAAAACACAAACATTGAATAACATATGACAATGCAGGCATAGTGCTCACACAGGTACACCTTTTTTCCCTGTTGAAAAAAGTGACCCGTTCTTACTGCAGGTTCACTTCATGATGCAGAGAAAAAGGTGGACTAGCGCGCACAAATACACTTCGGGACGGAAGACCTTATTCCACATCATGTGGGAGTGAGGGGGCGTGCCATAATTGAAAGGCAGGGGTGCGACCCCAGATCGCCTGGACGCCACCCTAAGAGCTGACCAGAGAATTGGAAGGAGCGGAGAAGAGACACGAGATGTATCATTCGGTTCAGGGTCACGCAAACCCGTCTCCCTGTAATTGTCTGTCACACTATCTCTGCTGTCATCTCTGCTGTCGGACGAGGCTGGCCAGAGCGCCCGCTGAGGGAGAGTGCCTGTGTGTTTGTGTGCGAGAGAGTGAGAGAAAGAGAGAGAATTGTGTGTTTGTTGTGTGCGTGTGCATGTGTTTGTGT
>NC_082397.1:20999023-21004023 GCF_031168955.1 Gadus macrocephalus
AATGTACCTCAACTTGTTAGTAAGATCGGCAGTTATTCGCATGCATATGCAACAAGCTGAAGGGTAAAGAGGTACGTAAGGATAATTAATTTGCACAATAGGACAATTATTCCAGAATTTATTACGTAACGATAAATCCACTGCAAATTAATTGCGAAAACATTTAGTTTAAATGGAGTGAAGGTAAAGTGAAAGTCAAGAGTCTTAACAAATCTCACGAAATGTACAGATACTCAAAATACGACTTAAGTACTCTAGTTTACACCACTGGGGAGCTGTGCTATTCAGCAGTTGATGACGATATATACGGCATCATGCACATGTAAGAGGTCATGTTGGCCATACTGTCCAAATACACAGGTGTTAGGACAGTTTTGACATACATGCTGCTGAATATATTTCCAGTAGAAAACATAGCCCTAGTTTTCTTCAGTTCGTTACGTTCCCTGATTGTAACACATGTTGACTACAAGCTGAGTAAACAACATAGTTCACTAGCATGTTATTATACCACCTCAGATAAAGCATTTGGGCTATAATAGCTGGCTATCATACTCACGACTTAAAGCAAAAGATACCAGAGCAAATAGTTTTTAAATTTTACGGAATTACAGGGAAATTTACGAAGCACAGCGTATGGAGTATAGAGTGACTGAATGCCATGGGCATATGGACGAGCTGCGCAGTTGCTCATCTATTTTTCATGAAAACAAAATCAAATATTCAACACACACCACCTAGAGGGAGAAGAAAAGGGTATCATACGTGGTTGGAGAGCAGGAGGAAAAGCGGCAGAAAATAAAGAAATAGGAAATAGAGATGAATGACGCTCTGGACAGGGGTATTGCAAAGAAGATGATATGTTTGAAATTGCATCACAAACACACAGACATTTGCATGTAGATACTGAAAACATGTGGGATGATTGTGGGAGTGATTCAATATGGGAGAGTGCGAAGTCTGAAAACTTGTTTACAGGGACATTGTGGAGGAGGTGTGAAAACAATCGGTTCCCAGAGCCAGAGGAAGGCTAAATGAAAGATGAATATAGCCACCGCCAATTAGCTCAAAGCAGGCTGGCATGCTTGCTCGGGGATCCTTCTCTTTCCCTCCATCCCTTTCCTTTGCTCTCTCCCTGCATCGCTTCGTCTCCTTTTTCTCCAATTCATATTGGTTGCTCTTCAATCAATCCCTCAGCTCCCACGCTCATTTATTTGGTTCAACAGGCTGTGCATGTGTGCTACGTAGTGTGTGTGACATATTTTACTAATTTCCCTTTTTCAGTAGAAAGCCTTTGGTACTCTGAAGCATTTTTGGATGTGGTGTCATTACTGCTGCTTATCTCCACTCCCCACCCCTCTCTCTCTCTCTCTCTCTCTCTCTCTCTCTCTCTCTCTCTCTCTCTCTCTTGCTCTCGCTCTCTCTCTTGAGTATCGGTGGACATGTCTCACAGAGATCCTCACAGTCACAGCCTTGCACATTAATGCATAAAAGCCAACGCAGTGAGAAAACAACCGGAACACATGCTTGCTTTGACACACAATGCATACAATCACACATGTAACCATCTCCCCTCCCCCCCCCCCCCCCCACACACACAAACTGTGTGTGTGTGTGTGTGTGTGTTTGTGTGTGTGTCACTTGCATACAATAAGTAATCATAAACATGAATGCAGCCATAAATATGAACTGGAAAGCAGACACCGAGCTGAAACCATAAAGCTGCTGTCAGCACTTTGTTTGGATTAAATTATTTTTTTATTGAGTCTCTCATGGTTCCCATTGGGATCTATGGCTGGTAGTAAAATATATACAGGAGAACCACGAGGGTCAATCATAAACCCAGTCGAGGGGCGCGTGAAAGGTACTGAGGGCCACCTACAATAACAAGAGGCATCATTGTGTTACGCATGCCCTTGCGAACACAACGGTGTGAGACATGAAAAGATCATCATGGTATTTCTAGTGCATGTAAAGTGAGAGAATGAACTTAACGAGAAGGGGCCTTAACGAACAACAGCTGCCTGCAGGTCGAGAGGAGCCCGGAGGAAGGGAGGGGTCGGCGAGACACGGGGCTGCCCGAGATACAAATAGACCCACCGCTGACCCACTTCCACACAGCCCAGTGAGAACAGAGGATGGAGTGACCACACTCACCTCCAAAGGGACATCGACTGATCGGGATCAACCACTGAGTACTCCACATACTGCATTACTACCATATAACATATTGTATTTTAAGTCGACCTTCCACAATGAAGGACCGCAACATGTGTTGTATTTATACAATGATACCTGGGTGTAGTATTTAGAATACATGCATGAAATTTGAATATTTTGAATGATGTGAAATTATGAATTTCAAATTGCTCCATATATGGACATCGAGTGGTCAAGTGGAAGTCTGTATGAAATAAAGTGGGATGGATGGATGCATTTCAAACAGGATGATATGTAAGCAAAGCAAATACTTAAATATGTAATGCATATCAATACTGGGGATGTAATTTGTGTCATATAGAAACCACTGCTGTATAACCGGTCATATTACTATTATAATACCTAACATCCCAAGCAAAATAGTATATTTATTCCACACTCTGGTAAAGTACAGACCTTTCGGGCTTCTACAATTGAAAATAATATGTTACTTTGCCATGGCATGCCTGGGATTCAAGCGCATGAGAGAGAAGAAATTACCGAGGATGACCCAGTAAAATGCCTCCCACAGAGCTAAACACATTTCTTGCTACAATTTAGCCAGGTTTTATTAAGGAGATGGTCTATTTGACCCCTCTGATTGATTGCTCTTCATAGCGGTTTACACCCAGTACATATAGCCATGAAATTGACATTTTCACAGTGGAGCAGCCTGTTTTTTCACCCCGCATGATGGAACAAGGGCTTGCACACACACACACGCACACACACACACGCTTGAACACACACATGCTTGAACACACACACACACACACACACACACACACACACACACACACACACACACACACACACACACACACACACACACACACACACACACACACTTGAAAAGACACACACACACACACACACACACACACACACACACACACACACACACAATCACACACAACATACACACTTCAAGCCCCCCCCCACACACACACAGTGGAAACCTGTTACAAAAATGTATTACTATTCTAACTGCACTCACACTGGTTTGTGGAGTCAACAAATAAAGGCCTACGCCTCCAGATCCTAGCAATCTTCTGCCACAGGCTGCACAAACAAATCCGATTGGAGCTCGTTTATCATAGGGCCTGAGGAGGTGGGGGAGACCCATGGATTCGACGTAAGTAGCGAACACAAAAAATGGATGCGTGAACTCTAAATGATGTTTGCTCTGGCCCCACAGCTACGATGATCCAGACAATGAAACAGAGACAATGAAATCTTATAGTTCTCTCGTTCGCTATAGTGATCTCCTCACTCTCTGTCCTGATCGTCACCTCCCATTCACTCCACATCAAGCCCGTGGAGGGGTCTCCCGGTGCGCTACTGTGTGCCCATGTGCACGGCAGCTAAGAACTGCCCCACAACACAGCCACCCACAGTCATTTGTCACAACACACATAAACAACAACCACACAAACACACACACAAACATACGCAGACGTATCTATAAACATTCAGAAAACCATTCAGCCTATTCAGTTGGTCCAACTTTTAAATAATATTCAGTCCAAGTTAATTTACAATCATTTAGTTTAGGGTCCGCTGTGTAGAATTTAGCAGCAACTAGCGGCGAGGTTGCAGCTTTCAACCAACGGGGCAGTTAGGACGGATAAGCCACGCCCTCCTCACCTGTGCGAGGGTTGATGGTGAAGAAGTTCTGAGGGTTGCCGCTGACGATGCGGTAGGTGAGCGCGCCGCGGTCGGCGGCCAGCGGGGGGTTGTCGGGGTCCTGGGCCTGGACCTGGATCACCGGGACGTCCCGCGGGGAGTTCTCGGGCACGGCGGGCCGGTACGCCGGCTCGGAGGTGAGCGGGGCGTTGTCGTTGACGTCCTCCACCTGGACGTAGACCTCGATGCTGGCGTGGTGCGGCACCACGCCGTGGTCGCCGGCGTACACCGTCAGCCAATAGGAGTCCTTGGTCTCGCGGTCCAGCGAGTCGGTGGTGTAGATCACCCCTGGGGGTCAAGAGGGGCCAACCGGAAGGTCAGAAAAGGCTCTGTACGGTTTAGGATAATGTATATAACAACATATATAATCTTTCAAATTGATGCTGAAGGATGCTTTATCTCCATTGTAACCCTTAGGAATAAGTATGATGATGAATGACTTCCTGAAACTATTTATATGAAATAGTGGGAGAGATGTTCAAGGTACATTCATCATGCTTTAAAACATTACAATGTTTGGGGAGTTCATTTGAAGACAGAGCCATCGTCTAAGTGTTTTGCCAGATCTTCACGCAACACACGGTTGCCTAATTTTCTCATTTTTATTTTGTTTGGTGGCTTTGTGACTTCAGTTATGACTCTTGAAGATAAGGTACGTGCACCAAGACACTCCACAGTGATCGCTATCCCACAGCATAAGCAAAAGCTACAGAGGCAGCGTTGTGGTTTATTAAATACATAAACCACCTGCAAAGAAACCTCTGACCTTTGGTTGAAGCCCAAACCCCAAATTTGAGATTAAACATCAGTCCGACCAGACCCCCGACTCAACTCCGAGAACAGGGTCTGGTAAAGCATTTCATGGCTTTTTTATGTTGCTTTTTTTAACACAGAAAGAAAAGAAAAAAAAGCGACCGGCCCTTCTTCTCAACACGTCTGTCCTTCCTCGTATTTCTTACAAGAAAGAAGCAGGAAACACCCCCAGCGGTGCCTGGTCAATGTTGACACCGTGCCCAGAGAGGCAGCTCATGGGGAGGGGGCTGGCCTGTGCATGCTATCAAGGACAGAGTCGATGCGTTTAACACACCATCCGTTTAACGGCGCACAGGGAGTAC
>NC_082397.1:21009023-21041493 GCF_031168955.1 Gadus macrocephalus
ATAGCCTCGCATCTCAACCTTAATATATGTTTGTAATTCAAAGCGACACAGATTAAAGAATGTATGTTAGTAATATTTAGCGATTTCTTATGGTTATCGTGGTTTATATATTCTTCCACATCACTGCACTAATACCCATGCAATCAGCACGAAAACACAGATTTGCATGTTCCATACAAATGAGCTAACCTCTCCCCACGCTGCACAACTTCCAACCCCACGAGTGGCACCGCCGTGTGCTTGTCCCTCTTACTGAATGCATTGTGGGTGTTTGCTCTCCTCAGACATACAGGGATGGAGAGAGAGGGAGATGAATGGAGAATGCAGAAGACAAATGAGAAAAGATGGTGTTCAGGGCGGTCAGACGGGGGAGAAGGGAGGGATCGGTGTAAGGCCAGCAGAGGTCGAGGGGAGGGATACCGCGCTAAGTCAGGCCACTAAACTAAGGGGATAATCAGCGCGGGCGGCTAAATCGATTTTGCAGAGCAAATGGGCCTAGGTCACCTGGGAAATAGTGGGGAGGCATGTGAACCACGAAGGGAGGGGGGGAGAGAGAGAGAGAGAGAGAGAGAGAGAGAGAGAGAGAGAGAGAGAGAGAGAGAGAGAGAGAGAGAGAGAGAGAGAGAGAGAGAGGGGGAAAGAGAGAGAGTCAGACAAAGAGAGAGACAGACCCGAATCGAAAGGAAGAGCGAGACAAAGGGGGCGGGGGGAGAGAGGATCTGCTCTGCAAACACACCTGCGATGACACAGACAATTGGATGCGTGGCAGTCAAAAGAGCAAGCACGTGCACTCTCTCCCACTCACACGCACCCTGAAAACATAGAGACTCCCCTATGAATATAGATAGACCCCGGTCCTGTGTCGACTTCAAATACAACATGCAGACAATTGAAGTCAATAGCTATCATTCAGAAAGCAATTTGGTGGCATTGTGGTCGCAGATTGAAAACACTGGGCCCTTTGGAATAGGATCCAGATCAAAGGGAGGTGGGACAGGAGGAGAAGGGCACTGGATAAACGCAATGAGGAGGATGTACGAAACAATGGGGCAAACGAACGTTTAGCAGACACAAGAGAAAAGCCAGGGCAGCCAGCCAGACAGAAGTGTTGTCTGTGTGTGTGTGTGTGTGTGTGTG
This sequence comes from Gadus macrocephalus, assembly GCF_031168955.1. Lineage (NCBI taxonomy): Eukaryota > Metazoa > Chordata > Actinopteri > Gadiformes > Gadidae > Gadus > Gadus macrocephalus. Next base: position 21,010,161 of record NC_082397.1, read on the forward strand.
TGTGTGTGTGTGTGTGTGTGTGTGTGTGTGTTTGTGTGTACCTACAAGTGTGCATATGCGTTTGTGTGTGCTGATAGGCATGTCTACCGCACTTCTGTTAGTCATCTCTTCTACTTCCTGGTCTTTATGTGTCTGATGTCAGGCTCCCTATGGTCCAAGTCAAAAGAGGCCCTAGTCTCCAGACACACATACCCCCCCTCCACCCTCCACCCCCCCCCACACACACACACACATACACACACACACACACACACACACACACACACACTGACACAAAGGGTCTGACATAAAAGCGCCTGGCCTTCTACTGTTGTGGTCATGATCTCAGAGTGACTCTGGGCCTGGGAAAGGCTGGGGAGCCTGGTGGAGTGGAAGCATTAGCCCGGAGGAGAGCATTAAGCATGTTAATAGCTGCCTCTGTGAGCCACCGCTGCCATTCAGCATGGCAGTAAATGCCCACAAGAGGAAACAAAGAGAAAAGTGCAGTGAAATAAAGAATATTTAGACTCGGCCAAGACCGATTCTTCACTGAAGAAAGGTTGATAAAAAAAAATGAACCTTACGGGTTATATAGTTGAATAAAATCCTTGACTCCGATTTTTGCATTCAAAATGAATTAATCAAAGCCTGAGTTTATGCGCATGGGATTTTCAGTGAGCACTATTTACAAACTATACATGTTAGTCAGAAAAACACCCTTCTGGGCCAAGAAACGGATTGCCATGGAGGAGCAAGAGTCTGTCGGTCTTCCAGTCCGACTGAAAACACCTGTCCGAACCACCTTGGTTTGTGGGGATTTCCGGATCCGGACAGCGGTTTAACCCCCAAACCATCTGGCTTGGCACCTGCTTCATCTAACTATCTATTCCAACGCGCACGGCGACAAACACACAATACACCGTATAACGGATGCCTCGGAGGCAGGGGATTATAGCCGTTATGAACATAATGGTAAGATAGACGGCTGAAGGCAGGAGAGAGGAAGGTCACCCATTGTGATTCAGCCATGAGTGTGTGACAGAGAGAGAGAGAGAGAACAGAGAAAGAGGTCAACTACCAATCAGATCGTCGTTACCAAGTGTGGTGGAAACCAGAGAAGAGCGGTTTCAGTGGGACGAATCGCTTAGCCCAGAAGAGTTACGGTATAACACTCTGTGGGATGGCGCCGTGTTGGTCTGGGACAGCGCCGGGGTCCAGAGAAACAGCCCCTGGGCGCCAGGGCAGAGCTGATTTCCACCCACTTTTTGGGCCGGGAGGCTGGGGGGCCGATGTGTTAGGTGGATCTAATTCCCTCCACGTTTCAGTCAGCTATTTTATTGCCTTTTCCCCGACGGACCCTGATGGGCCATGGTGAGTGGCCGGAGCGCCAAACATACTGCCCACTTCAATGAATCCAGAAAACAGGAGCAGGCCGATGAGTTACTAAATAGAACCAGGGATTGTAAAAAACGACGGGATACACACGCAGACATCGCCACAGGGGCAGAGACAGAGCATGTCATGACATCACCAGCCGTGCTAGTCAGGTCTTTATCATGGAAAATTAACACAAAGGCTGAGGGAATTAGTCTCAAGAGAAAGGGTTATAATGGCCATGTGATGATGTCATAGTGCGGGGGCCCCCGTCAGGCTAACTGGAAGGAAGTATGGTGAATGGCAGCACATTGATAGTCTGGACGTAAAGCCGCCAGAGCTATTATGAGCCCTGGGGCCAGACCTCTTGCCTTAGGCCCCGTCCACACGGAGACGATTTTTTGGTGAAAATGCATAAGTCTTGTGCGTTTCGAACCGACCGTCCAGACGGATCCGGCTGATGCTGTGCCCGAAAACGCACTTTTCTGAAACCATGTCCCAGGGTGGTTTCAAATAAATCTGGACCTATGTGGTTTCGTGTTAGGATTCGTGTGGACGCCTGACACGCAAACGATGACGTCATTGCCCCCCCCCCACCAGCTGGGCGACGTCAGAGTTGCATTGAATTTTTTTTTTGTATTCTTTCTGTAGCTTTAAATACAGCCCCTTGATCAATTGAATTACTAACTGTACATTAATAAGAATTCTGCTCAATTTAAAAGGTTGAATCTCCTTCTGTTTGTATACAGCACGCAGGCAGTATGCGCGCAGGCTTGATGCGCTCCACTTTCTTTTTTGTGGAGAACCAGCACCTTGAATATTTACTACAGTGTTTCTACAGCTCGATGCTTCTTCGCAATGAGCCCGTCTTAACAGAGATATTCCTAAAACGCATCAAAGGAAAACGGAGGGGAAAAGATAATTTTCGCCCGTCTGGAGGGGGCCTGTTCTTCTCTTCTTCTCGGACTGTATGTTTGTAAACAGCGAGCGGGCTTTATGCACATGCTCGCCTCTTCTTCTTCTTCATCTTGCTGGAGTTCTGTAGCAGAAGCAGCGCCCCATATGGGCCTTGAATGTGTACCACAGCGTTTATACAGCTCGATGCGGTTTCGCAATAAATCCGTCTCTACAGAGATATTCCTGAACCGCATAAAACGAAAACGGATCGTTTTCGCCCGTGTGGGCAGTGCGCCTTAGATGAGCGAGAGAGATTGACAGGCGCCAATGACCTCGAACCTCCAAGGTACCCCCCTCCCTCATCCCCGCCGGGCGGCGGATTGGTCAGCCTTACAAATCTGACAAAGTCAGCCCACCGACATCAAGATTCTGCGGCACACCTGCAAGCGACGGTCAGTTTGAAAACTGACCTCCGCCTCTTACCTTGACATTCAGTGTCTCACAAACACACACCTGGCCTTACATTACCTGGGCGGTGCAAAACCCGCATACAGACCCCTACAGGTTAAATGCAAGAAATACATTTCCAGCCTGCACTTGTGACCTCATTTCACACGTTTCCAGATTTTTCATTAGAGTATGTTTCTTGTTGCGGAGAATGTTATGGATGTTATGGTCTATTTGTTTAGGCTACATCCTTGTCATCGTTAATTTAAAGGATTGCAGTTGTTCAACGCTTTCAATTCAGTGTATTGTGTCTTTTTTTTTCCACGATGATTTATTTTCTCAGCAATTAGGGTGAAGGCCCGGCTGTAGTGCTCACGGTTCGCCACTGGAACAAAGTGTACATACATCTAAAGTACAGGGCATAATAAGCATGGCATACCTCTTTGGCGGCAACACTGTCTTGCTGAGAAAAATAATGAACATACATCAGTGGGTACAGAGTTCCAAAAGTCAATTCTATGTTTGTCACCATGTAGAGTAGCACACCATGTAGCAGCGTAACACCATTATATTGTATGACAACCATGTTTGATTAAGTAAACCAATGCACACGGCTAGGCCTGCAACAAAAAGCAGAACACTCTTTGAAATCTCTATTCGTTAATTGGTCTGCCATCAATTGGTGTGTATTTGTTTGTTTGCGTGTGCGTGTTTGTGACCATGTGCATATTTGTCACTGGTGATTCTTAACAGGCAACTCTGCTCCCCCTCCTCACGTGTTGTGCTTTGCCAGCGTAACGCTTGGCTAAATGTGGAAGTGCTGTCTCGCACAGTATTTTTCTCACAGTTTGCTGAGACAAGACTTGGCTTCGGGAACCATCCAATTATCGTGGAAACCGCGGCCCGCCCTCTCAGACGACAGGGAGACGGCGGCGCATGCTCAAAAACCCAGTCGGGCTTGACACATACACAGCTAGGAGAGCATACTTTTATGTTGTTGCACTTTTACACTATCAACCCTCAGAACCTGAAACTTACAGAAAGATATCCAAGGCTATAATCAGTGTAATTATCTCTCAGAAGAGGAGAGGAGAGGGGAGGGATTTGTTTTGTGTGTTTCAAAATGCTGACAATTACTTGCTGATTGAATCCAGACAATGGATTCATGTCACAAGTCAAGACTAATATATTGGTTTGAAAACAAATCTCTCCACACAAACCCACACACCATCATATTTTCCTTTTCACTACAGATCCTCTATATTCTCTCTTCTTCTGTCAACTTACTTGCCTTTAACTCATTAACCCTTACGTCTCCAACAACCCCCGCATCAAACACCTCGCTCCCATTGGCCCAGATTCAGCCGCCTTACAGTTTATAAATAGAGAAACCCATGAGGAGTACTTGTGAAGTCTAGGAGACGACAGAAGTGTGAAGCACCATGGCTCTATGAGACATTAAGAAACATGTGCCCTGATGCTGTCCATCTCTAGAGATGAAAAGCATCCCCTTTCTGTGTTGATCCCTCAACCCTGACACGGCGTGTTCTTTGAATGTTACTTCATTCATCCTCCATTTATACTTGTACTACATCTCTTATTAACAGTGTGTGTTAGGAAGTGGGCAGAGGGCCATGTCATTGTGGAAGCGAGAGGGAAAGACAGAGAGAGAGAGAGGGATAGAAAGAGAAATCGGTCCATGGCTGCCTTGGAGATAGACCAGTGGCAATGAAGTGTTAATTTTAGCACCATTATATTGGGCTGTGTGTGTGTGTACTTGGTGTGGTGGTGTCATGGGGAACATTATTTTAGGCACCTCCATCCTTCAATCTAAACCTCTCCTGATTATGCAGCGATCAGTGGGGAAGCCCCTCCTGTATATTTATATAAAATGAACCACAGCAATGAAGTCTCTCTCACACACACGGCACACGTATGCACATACACACACAGACACACACACAAACACCACGCGCACGCACACACACACACACACACACACACACACATACAACACCAGCAGGGACCATCTAAGACTTCCCTCCCTGCTTGTGTGTATGTTGTGGTACGCATGTGTGTTTGTGTGCATGTGTCTGCATGTGTGTGTGTATCTCTGCGTGTGTATGTATTTATGTTGTTTGCGCACTTATCGTTGTACGTGCATGCGAGTGGGGGGCATGTTCGTGAGTGTGGACTAGCAGCAGGCCTGTGATCAGGACACAGGGGACCCATTGGCCACTGCTAACACTTAACACACCTGCCGCCCCCCGATCTCTACTTCCAGGACCATCCGTCAGCAGACGGACCACAGGGCTGTGGAGAGTTAGAACTCACTGTGGACAACCAGCTAGCTAGGGATGCTAACTGACTCTAGTGGAGGCCTGCACAGCCCCGCTGACAAAGCTGTTCCACAACCGCAGCAGCTCATGTCTGTGGTGTTCCCCTCCCGCTCCGTGGCGCAGTGCCTCTGTTCTGGGCCCACTGAAGGCCGTCAGTCCGACGGTGATTTATTGATGTCTGCTAGGGCAGGGGGGCGGCGGGGGTTGGGCTCAGAGGGGCCATGTCGCAGGTTGACATGTTTATCGCCACGTCAATAAAGACGTAGGTGAGAAAACACTAGCCACGATAAAACATGGGCATGATCAGCAGACTTCCCCAGTGGATACTAGCTACAACCAGCGCTAGCAAGACAGGTGACATGCTTGTGTGTTTTATGAGGATTGGAAGGTGAGCCAATGAGATGTAACCTGGTATCACTTTACACAATGGTTGTACCACCAGGGAAAAAGTAGAGCTGATTCATTTGAATTGTGTGTTATTTGTTTGACATTGTGGGCTAAACATTAGCTTAAATCCTTATCCATGGCAGTTGTTCATTCATGGACATGGAAACATTATTCATTGAGAGGTAGACCTGCTTAAAATCATAGGTGGTATAAATATGTATTTTTAGAAGTGATAAAAGATAAATTATCAGAGTGTTACATTAAAGAATTATACTGCAGGTTTAATGGCAAGCAATGAAAGGTTGAAGGCAATGATGTGAAGATCTTTGAAAAAAGGATGAAAATGTTAATTAAAAATGCATGATCTGGCTTCCTACATGACACACGCATACATTCACACCAGGTCACATGTGCAGACACAGACACACATGCAGGCACACTCTGCCACATTTGCACACGTCAGACACACAACACACACACACACGCACACACGCACACACGCACACACACACACACACACACACACACACACACACACACACACACACACACCACATACACTCACACGCACACACAGTGCATGTTCACTGCCATACAATGAAAGTATCTTTCATGTCCACTTCATACATGTTCTACTCATTAACATATCATGAATGTGGCGTTAATGATGGCCCAAAGCCGTTCCATGGCCTTCACACGACTGCAGGGCCATTATAGATTAATAAGCAGGAATCCAAGAAATGCTACTAAGGTAGCAAAATTGCATAAGGCACAACAAACAGAGTCGAGTAAATATTGATGGAGTCTTGTGCGGCTCCATCATTGTGTTGTACTTTGTGGGCGTAGTCTTTTTGATGTGGTTATCCGTTGGTTTATTCACAAGATGGGGTCCTCTACAGTTATATATCTTCCCCGGCAGATCAAAGAGGGAAAGAGGGAGATGGAGAGAGAGGGGGGATGAGATTGAATGGAAAAAAGAGCAGGGGGGCGGGGGAGGTATATAAAAGATATATAGATGAAGGGGTGAGGTGAAGGAGGATAGAACGCGCCCGGCGGAATGCCTGCGTCTACAGCTGCCGATTTACGACGCATCCGTGATCCGTACGTGCTGCGCCACATGCCTCCACAGAAGTCACATGAGAGCGTTCCTACAGCACACACGCATACACCCACACCCACACACACACAGACAGACACACACAGACACACACCAATGCACGGCGCCATACCCTTAGGCCGAGCAAGGTACATCTCTCTCTCTCTCTCTCTCTCTCTCTCTCTCTCTCTCTCTCTCTCTCTCTCTCTCTCTCTCTCTCTCTCTCTCCTCTCTCTCTCTCTCTCTCTCTCTCTGTCTAAGTGCTCTCGTCTCTCTCGTTATCGCCCGTGTTCTCTTCAACCCTTTTCCTTATGGTGTCTCTCTCTCTCCTTCTGTTTTCTCCTTATCACCTTCCTCCTGATGCTACTTCCTGTCTCTGCCCCCCCCTCCCCGCCCGGCACCATCGCACATCTGCGGCGCTGCGTTAGCATGGCAGTGTAGAATGTAAAACATGGCGCCAAAACAATTAACAGGCATTTATGTAATCAAGGTAATCCCATTACGTCTCCACGCTGCACCGTGACAATGAACCAATTATAGTCTCTCTCTCTCTAACTCTCTCTCTCTCTCTCTCGTCTCTCGTCTCTCTCTCTCTCTCTCTCTCTCTTTCTCTCTCTCTCTCTAACTCTCTCTACTCTCTCTCTCTCTCTCTCTCTCTCTCTCTCACTCTCTCTCTCTTCTCTTTCTCTCTCTCTCTCTGTTCCCTGCCACCTCCATTTTTGTATAATTCATTAGTGAGTCTACACACACATATGCACCCACACACACCTTATCCACCGTCTTGTATCACTCATCCTCACCGTCCTTCACCTGACCCTGGTCTCTCTCTCTCTCTCTCTCTCTCTCTCTCTCTCTCTCTCTCTCTCTCTCTCTCTCTCTCTCTCTCTCTCTCTCTCTCTCTCTCTCTCTGAAAGGTGATTAGTGTATGAATTGCCCGCCTCCCCTTGTCCATCCCGCCACCCCAACTGAAAGGCAATGGGCTCGTTGTCACGGTGACAGAACTGTTGACAAGGGCGGGAGAGGAGGGGGGGGGGGGGGGGGGTCGTTAATGGAATTAAACTGGGGGAATCATTTGTGAAGGAGCCATTAGGCAGTTGATTAGCCGTCCTCACCAACCACTTAACCCAGGTTAACCTTTCTGGCCAAGGAACTGACATCTCATCTGGACTGAGTGGGGCATATTGGGAGGGAAAATGTATTCCACAATAACCCAAAACATTAGGTGTGGTGCTTCCAGCTTCATTTCAGCAGATAATTAATAACAATAATTAAGATAATTCATTTCGTAGGGTTGTAATCCATGCAGATCTGCTCATGGGGGTGTGAAGAGTCATCAATGCTTCTCTGCATGGTGGCGATTCCACTTTAACATAGTACGATTTATATTTATTTTACATAATATTCAATAGGCCTTCATCCAAGGTGTGTAGTAGCAGGGTTGTAAACCTGTATCTCATGACGTTAATCATAGGCACTGGCACATTCCTAAAGAACCATAATTATCTTAATGAGCTACACCTGTTTTTACCCCTACTGCTACACCTCTGTGTAGGGTATGATACTAATGGTGGAGAGAGGCCATAAAACAACTGAAACATTCCAGATGTGCTGAGAAATTAAAGCTTGCTGTGCTGTGTTTATCTGCTCCAAAAGCCAGGCGAATATAGCCAACGGTGTATATTTATAAAAACACCAGTAGCTAACTGATGGATTTAACCACATCCCAAAAATAATCATGATCAAATGAGTGATGTGTTGCTGCAGTAAAGGAAAATAATCCTGAGGAGCAAATACATAATAGCATTAAGGGATTTGATTTCACCCTGCATTGAAGACCAGACGTTCACTGGGAATATTTTTTCTGGCATATTGTGTGGGCAGGAGATGGTGACTGATAGAAAGATATGACAAGACCCGGGTGTTGGCGGTCACACTTGGACCGGAGTCAGGGGGTCTGGACGAGATCAAGGGAGAGGGAGGGAGTGTGGAGTGAGAGAAAAAAATCCTCCAGGAAGATGAGGGTTTGGGAATGAGAAGGTGAGGAAGGAGGGGGGCGGGGTGAGAGGCAGTGTCTGAGGAGAAAGAGGTGGACGGGCTGACAGAGATCTGGGAAAGGGAGAGCGAGAGGAAAGAGATTGAACCGGCTGGTTTACTTCGATGGTCGCACAACAGCTTCACACCGCAGTGGGACATGGGAGTGATGCAAGGATCAAATAGAACGGCCTTACTTGTGTATGTCGGTCAGTCAATAACACTAGCAGAGAGAGCGAGAGAGAGAGAGAGAGAGAGAGAGAGAGAGAGAGAGAGAGAGAGAGAGAGCTAGAGCGAGAGAGAGAGAGAGAGAGAGAGAGAGAGCGAGAGGGAGAGACTGTAAAGTCTGTGTTACACACAAAGTCTATACAGAAATCTTAACATGCTCAAACAGTGCCACCATCCCATTCTGCAGACTCTTAACGCACACAAACCGCCACGAGAAAGAAAAAACAAACCAGCCCTCATACTGGGAGGATAATCAGATTAGCAGTGAATACCGTCATTATCTATAATACTTCTGCATGTAACCCTGCCTCCCAAACAGAGGTATCCAGCACTGTCTGTATTTCCATTGGCACAATCAAGCTATTTTCAAGGCTCATCTTCAGTAATTCCTAAACCATAAGATACGGGTGTGTATGTGTGTGTGTGTGTGTGTGTGTGTGTGTGTGTGTGTGTGTGTGTGTGTGTGTATGTGTGTGTGTGTGTGTGTGTGTGTGTGTGTGTGTGTGTCTTTGTTTTAGTCTGTCTGCCTGTCTGTGTGTGTGTCTGTGTGTGTGAGTGATTTTAACCTTTACTTTATTAGTAATAGTGTTAAGGCTACACACATATTCTTCTTCTACTTTCACCATGTAATTACATAACCTAATTAAAATACTTACTAGCATTGTGGTCAAATGATTTGAAACGTGTTTGTGCGGGTTTGACACCAAATAGTTCTACATAAGACTACATTAAAATAACATAAGGCATAGAGAGGCTGATAACAGAAGAGTTTAATAATGAAGACAAACTTTCCGACCATTAAATAAGATTCAATATCTTTCAGGGAACTAAACATTTAAATTTCGGGATGGCTGTTTGCTGTGTGTAATAAGCATACAACCGTGGGTAATGAAGTGTGTTTATGTATGTGCAAGGCACTTTCAGCGGAATCCGTGGAGAACAAGAAAGTGCACATCAGCATGAGCAGGTGCACTGCACACACAATCCTTTAGTAAGTGTTTGTGTGTGTGCGTGTGTGTCCTTTGGTGTGCATTTGTCTCACTGAGTGTGTGCACCAATGGGAGAGAGAGAGAGGCTCTGAATGATCGAGAGAGGTAGAGGGGTTTGAGATGGATATAAAAGTGAAATGAGCCATTGTCCTTCATTTGATCCCTGTGCTTAAGAGCTCGGTTGGTGAGTGGTGAAAGTCTATTCGTCCTCTCCCTCTCTTTCTCTCCCTGCCTTTGGTGTTTGCCCTCTCGCCTCTTATTTCTCTCCCTCTCCCTGCTTTTGGTGTGTGTCCGCTCTCTCCCTCTCTTTCTTTCTCTTCCTTTGAGTGTCCATTTGTCTGTGTGTGTGTGTGTGTGTGTGTGTGTGTGTGTGTGTGTGTGTGTGTGTGTGTGTGTGTGTGCGTGTGTGTGCGTGTGTGTGCGTGTGTGTGCGTGTGTATGTGTGTGTGTGTGTGTGTGTGTGTGTGTGTGTGTGTGTGTGTGTGTGTGTGTGTGTGTGTGTGTGTGTGTGTGTGTGTGTGTGTGTGTGTGTGTGTGTGTGAGTGTGTGTGTGTCTATATGTGTGAGTGTAAGTGCAGAAGATCAAAAGAAACCGGGGAACAAGACCGATCCAAAATATTCCCTGACAATTTTCTATGTCAATTTCTTTGGTATGTGTGGACTTCAATCAGAGCTGACAGCTGGTCAAAATATAAATGATGAGATAGTCATTTTTTAAAGTTCTTTCTAAAGAAGTCCCTCTGAAGAAGTTTCTCTGAAGCTGCCCATATGAATGTTAATGCCGCATCTCGGCCTCTTCTTTAAGCATGGACCCTAGTCCCAGCATAACCCCTCCATCCCTGGTCTAGCCAGACAGCATTTCTATATTTTAGAAGGATTGCTTTACAGGGACATTTCAAAGCTAAATTGACCCTGGCCAGCCTGGGGCCACCGCCGCTATGCTAAGCAGCCAGGGGAGATTATGGACATTCCTTTCATTTATTTTTTTCAGATGCAGGCCTGGTTTTTTTGAGGTGTCATCTGAGGTGTTGGCGGCTAAGAATACAGACATGGAATACTGTATCTATTACCATCGTATGCCGTGTCCCTGAAATAACTTCTTCATTACAACAAGGGATATTCTTGGGAGTTACATTTTGTGAGATCATGGTTTCATATGGATGTGTACGTTAAGCATGCCATGTGGACCCCCCTGAAAGTTTTTTTTTCAGGATTTTGAATAATATTGCACTTTTCATATTGCAGTGGCTCAAAAGCCAGAGCTTATCTTCTATTCTAGGATTCATTGTCTGTCAGTGATGAGATATTTCTAAACACTTTTAAACCCCCTCCAATGCTTTGTCTGTCAGAGACGGTTAACAGAGACAGAAGTGAAAAATAAAATGTTCTTGACTGCCTATGTGGTGCATGTCTTGTTGCATAATTTCTCTATTTTCGTACAACAAAAGAAATTGTTTCACTGATCACTTTTCACTGTGCATCTACCTTTGGAGGAACTCTAAGGAATGCGTTTCCACAGCTGGATGAGAGTCTAAATGAAGTTCCTGAGACATTTAACCCCCCAAAAAGTCCCTGCTCGTGGTAATACTTTCCAAAAGTACAGGGACTTTGGGGGTGGGGCTTGCAACGCTGAACTTCTCTGATTGGTCGAGAATGCAAAACATTTTATTGAAGCTATTTCAAAATCTGCAGCCACAAACCGACAAACCATTTTTTGTTCAGTAAATTGCACAGTCCCCTTATTGTATCCATGGTTGTTAACTACATTCATATCATTATCGCTTTCTCGTATCATTCATCTCGATAGCAGTCTGCGCCACAAGCCAACGTTTCCTTGCACTGCGGTACGTGAATATACAATAGTTTGCTTTTGATAGCATGATGGTCTAGATAGCGTTTTGGATACCAACTGCCTCCGAAAGAATGATAGCCTACTTTTAGTAATTGAACAGTAAAACAACCTCAAAAACAAATGTCTCAAAAACTTGGATGATTTAAGACTGCTCACCATAATCCCCCTCATCTACAAATTGCCATTTGCTTCGCCATTTTACACTTGTATTAAAAACTAACTCCATAATAAATAAATAGGATATTTTGATTAAAGTACGGCGCATATTCTCGTATTCACTGGCTATATGAGGTTCAGGGTTGGATCAATCCGTCTGTTTAACTGCTACGATTCTAGCATTCTTTATTGGAAAATGCTGCATAATTGCCTTGTAACTGATGTAAGTAGTTGACGCTATTTTGATGGTCCGATTTTTCTCCCAGTATTTCTCGCTTCGTCATGGCCTTTAGTCGTTTTGTGCCGATGTTAGAGTACCTTAATTTGCCTAACCTTTGAGGGTCTTTCGAACGCAGTGAAAATGCAGATAACCAGGGGCTGGAGGAACCTTTCAGTCCCTTTATATCTTGTTACTGGGACTAGAAGTTCTGCGTAATTTAGGTGGAAACGCGGCTAACAGAACCTTTCAGAAAATAAATAAATGAAATAAAGTCCAACTGGCAGGGAGGCGGAGACATAAACTGAGCTTGAAAGTTGATTAACCTGACAGCTCAAACTCTATTACTGGGAAGCCTTTACAATGCAAGCTCCTTTCTATGTTATTGTTGTTTGGCTGATGTATAGACGTGTTCTCCGAACTCTGCACCAACATCTGCAACGTTTCCCCTCCCATCTGCACACCCCTACACACACAAAACTCTTTTACTGAGACTCCTGAACTATCGGAAAGGTCAGTGAGAACCCCCCCCCACCAACCCAGCACCACCACCACCACCACACACACACACACACACACACACACACACACACACACACACACACACACACACACACACACACACACACACACACAAACACGAACACACTTCATTTGAGAAAAGACATTAGGGAAATTGCCACACAGTCACCAGGTCAGACCTGGAGCCCGAGGAACGAGAGCTGACTACTGGGCCAACAGGAACAGTCAGTACCAGACACGAGGTCAGCGCGGGGAGAGAGAGAGAGAGAGAGAGAGAGAGAGAGAGAGAGAGAGAGAGAGAGAGAGAGAGAGAGAGAGAGAGAGAGAGAGAGAGAGAGAGAGAGAGAGAGAGAGAGAGAGAGAGAGAGAGAGAGAGAGAGATACACATACACTCCGATATTAACAATAAAATACTAATAGCCAGAACTATTTGATACATCAAGGAAAGACACATTTACAGAACTTTACATATGTCATTCATCGTGTGTGATGAAATGAGGCATGGGCAAATCATAAACAAAGCTAAAATATAAAATGACACAAATAGTTAGCATTCGCTCGCTTTTCAATACTTTGAATGTCAGCTAGGGCAATCGTAAGTGACAGATAAGTGTAGTCTCACGACACACACTCACACACATACACAGAGATACACTAACATCAACAACAGTGACACTTTTCTCATCTTTAATCACCCCCCCCCCCCCAACAACATCCTTTCCCCCTCATTGGTGCTCCTTGACCTAATGACCTCTGACCTCCAGAACAGCCTCCCTCTGACCCGCTCCCCCTACCCTGGAAGCTCATGAATCAAACTAACCAACCATCAGCACAGCATAGGCGGGATGGGGTCGGGGGTTACGGACGGATGACGAGACCACCTGGGTGGTGTTAGGACAGTTGCTGTCCCTTAACAGCAACTGTCTGCTCTGCATTGCAGACAGCAGAGCCTGTGGTTAGCATGCCAATCTATGTGCTACAGTGCTGTAGAAAAACGCTATGTTCATGAGCTTGCTAAACTAAACTCTCACCTTCTTTGACGTCAAGATAAAGTTGTTGTTCACATCAATTAATTATGATGCCCCTTCTACACTAAACAGAAATGCATAATTGATCATCTGGGGAATAGCCTTTCACAAATACATATTCCAGTTCTGTCGACAGAGCTGGACGTGTTCTTCTGCTATGTTTGTACAGTTTATACTGTTTATGTTTCTATGCGGACCTGTTGCATACTGAAGCTCCACTTGGCACACCGGCCTCTTAATTCACTCCTGACTAACTCTGTTTATGTCAACATCATTGAGCCTTGCAATTTGTCCATATGACACCGCTGTCCTGCGGCAGAAAATAACCAGAGCAAGGCAGAACAATGTTGTTACAAGGCCATCCTCCATCTTTGGGCCCCGGGGGGCGGTTCCCATTTTCCGAGGACATGCATGTGGAACTTGTGATGGAGTAATCCATTCAGTTGACCTTTGAACTGAAGGGGACTGTGGAGGACGCTCACACTCAGACTTACACACACACACACACACACACACACACACACACACACACACACACACACACACACACACACACACACACACACACACACACATGCACTAACACATGCACACACAGATAAAAACACATGCACTTACCCTGTATATTCTCACATACAGTCTCGCACTATATTCTAAATCGAAATTATGATGGGCATCTACGTGTAATGTATGTGGAGAAAACAAAAAATCCAATAACATTTTTTTTCTTAAAGGTGGATCCTGTATCAATACTCTTACACAACCTAATAATCCGAACACTTGCCTGTACATTATTCTTCTGCCTGGAACACTCTGATTGCACCTGTTCCCATTTTTCCTCTATAACTCTGAATGACTTTTAAGGTTGCTTCGCTACCAAAGGTCAAATTAGAACACAGACACCCGCATTTTTCACAGCAAACAATTGGCACATCTATACTGCTAGTGTTGATGGATTCCCGAAGCAAAAACGTAACTTTCATAAATCCTCATATTTTCGTGCCGTCAAAGGGTGACTTTTGGCCATGACTTCCTACTAGAAAACGTCACTCCCACTGCATTAGCTACAGGTCTGTGAACCGCCATCATAACAGAACACATCAGGAGAATCCACACAGTGGAAACTCCTATAAAGGTCTGGATGAACATCTCCAGTGCCCTCCATTAAAATGACTGCTTGTGTGCATGTATGTGTATGGGTGTTATATAACATATCTGACTACTTAACAGACCAAATTGGCATTGTGGCTCTAGTAAGGAAAATATGTTGTAACAATTATAAAAGCACCAATTCTGAAGTTACCATACACATAGTACACGCATAGTGTGTGTGTGTACTACTACTGTGTACTACTGTGTACTACTACTTTGAAATATAAACACATTAGTATTTTTGTGTGCATTGATGAGTGCTGGTTTAAGGAAGTTATTATTCTGTGTAAACCTAATTGGTCGCAGTGCTCTGTCCCTGAATTATACATTGCCATTACACAGAGTGAGTACACACATACAGTATACTATAATATATACATGCCTGCCTGCGTGCGTGAGAGAGTGCGTGCATGTGGGTGTGTTGGCTATTCCGGCAGTGAGGGCAACCACAGGCTATAATTACCAATGTTATTTTTTCGTCTCTGTGCAGGAAATTGAGACTGTGTATGTGTTTGTATGTGTGTGTATTTGTGTGTGTGTGCTTAGAATAGGGTTTTGCAGCCAACAGCCCAAGCTTGATGCCCTGCCCTGCCATCTCACAAGGGGTACCAAACTCCCCTCAATCTGAAAAAAAACAAAACAACATAGAGAGAGAGAGCACAGCAGAGAGACCGGGAGAGAAAGGAGGAATGCGTGGGCAACAAAAGCTTGAGGCATTTATAGATTCTAATAAGCTAGAGGAGGCGGTGGCCAGCACCAGACAAAAATAGGTTAACGATATCCGCCTAACAATGTCTGCATTGGCTCCAACTAAAGCTACCGCCGTATCTAAAAAGCTGCTGTGGAGCAAAATGCCAGCAAAATAAGGAAGATGTCCACTGTATGTATGGCTGTATTATAGCTAGAAAACGATTCTAGCATTGTGAGAACATCCAAATATTGTGTTAAAGTGTGTGTTATAAACTAAGCCTATCAGATCGACTACGTTATTGCGCTCTTCGCTCTTTCTGAATCTGAAATTAAGCAAAGGAACATCATCCTTTTTTTCATTTCTGTTTGAACTTTATCTTAAAATATATATTAAAGATTCTATTCCACGATTTGGCTGCAGTTTCCTTGGGCGCCGCTATTGTTTGAAGGTCTGCAGACTGTCGTGCTCCTTGTTCGCCGTGAACTGAACCTGCCCCCCTAGCACTGGTTGGTTCTATCGTATTTTTATACTGCTTTTAAAAATATGCTTTTCTATTTTTAACAAGATCAAAGACAGACTGATCTGCAGAGAAACAGAATGTGAACTTAAGAGATCAGGAGGCGGCCTCACAAGGCTATCTAGCTTCAGCAGTTTCTGGGTGATTTCTAACATCTAGATGAATAAAATGTGCTTGTCAGACGCCCACACTACGAACTAGAGGCACAAATAGTGGAAAAACGGTGCACACACTGATTGGCGTGTGCAACATCTAGCTTGCTGCCATTCATGTCGACCTGAGTGGCATGTAACAGGCTGGAATGATGGACCTATTATCCAACGTACGTTGCATTGGGGTCTCCTGACTTAACGCTCCCTAAGAATGAGACATAAATACCCAACGAGGACCGCACGTTAACCACTTTTCAAATGAAGGGCCCCCAGCCTGAGCCCTGCATCAATAGGCTTATATTCAGCTGTATAAATGTTAAGTATGGTGGAAATAATTTAGACTGATTTTGGAACCGTGCACCGTCGCAATCCGTCTAAAGCTTAAAAAGCCACTTGAAGGCCGCCCTCGTCTCATCCATTCAAGCCTTGTCGTGTTCATGAAAATATTAGATTGCAACACATTCCATCCTGTTCCGTCATGTTTTAATCTTCTTCTTAATTAACCAAATCTGACGACTCCTAATTCTAACGTGTGAATAGCAATATTTGGAGTGCTGAGGTACACATCAACTTAACACCACTCACTCTAAACAGAAAAGGTTTAACCCAAAGGTTTGAAAAATAAACATAATTTGTGACCTTGCAACAGTTCAACAGTACTCTAGTACTCAATGTACAGACACACACACACACACACACACACACACACACACACACACACACACACACACACACACACACACACACACACACACACACACACAAACACACATCAAGCCTGCTGCACTACTTGACAAAAGCACTTGCCTTCCCCTCTCCTGACCCTCCAGTGATGATGAATGCCGCCATTAATCCACTAATTACTGTAATGATAGAACCGCCTGCTCCTTAATGCGCCACTGGCAACAAAACATGTAGTGGCCCGGCCCTGTGGTCCTGTGGCGTGCACTCTAACAGCATTCATGGGAAGGGGGCAGGGGAGTGCATGTGAGTGTGTGTGTGCTGGAAGGCTGAATTCTGGTTCAGAGAGTAAAAAAAATTGCTCCACCCTACCCATCAAGCCTGCTTCTTTCCCACTATAGTTGAACCCCTGAATGGTGCCGATAAGAAAAGCAAGAGAGCCGACACAAAAGCACTGATGAGTGTGTGGACTTTCACATTGAACCTCTGTAAGTTTGGTAGTCACTGTGGTGGTGATGGCGATGAGTTTGGGGGGAGTGGAGTATTGTAAAAGTATGTTTTTGCTTCTTGTTTTTTCTTTTTTGGATTTGTTTTAATCAAAGTACCTTGTTAATCTGAATTAAATTAGTGAGCAGCCTCGTGTGAGAAACGTGCAAGCTAGCGGTCTGATGTGCACTTACTGTTGAATGTGTGTGTGTGTGTGTGTGTGTGTGTGTGTGTGTGTGTGTGTGTGTGTGTGTGTGTGTGTGTGTGTGTGTGTGTGTGTGTGTGTGTGTGGGTGTGTGTCCCACACTCTGCCTGTCCGCCTTGGTGTTTAATCGCGGCTCTACACAAAAAAGCTTCTCAACAAAGCTTGTTTTGTTGTCAAAACAAAGACGGAGGACCTACTCCATGCCGTTAAAAAATGAATCGCCAGAGAATTAGGAGCTGTGAACCTCCCCTCCCGTCTTCGCCTCTCTTTCATTCTCCGTCTCTCGCTTATTTTCCTCCCCTCTCCTCGCTCCCTCCCTGCACTCGGAGCACGGTGGTTCCCAAGGATAAGTGACATTGTGATGAAGGGTCTTGATGTGAAGGGCTTCCTACTGAACTGAGGGGGAGGAGGGAGGGAAAAGGTCAACAGCAGCAGGGTGTGTCCTTTCTGAGGTGTGTGTAAGAGAGGGAAAATGTGTGTGTGTGTGTGTGTGTGTGTGTGTGTGTGTGTGTGTGTGTGTGTGTGTGTGTGTGTGTGTGTGTGTGTGTATGTGTGTGTGTGTGTGTGTGTGTGTGTGTGTGTGTGTGTGTGTACCTATAAATGTGCATATATTTGTGGATTTTGAGGACCTATTCGCGCAAAATGATCTTTCTTCGATATAGACGTGAATGCGTAAAGAAACTTCCACAATGAATTTTTTTTATTATATAATCTAACGTTATATAAACATGAATCTGTATTGGAATGATAATCATATTGTATTGACCGTTTCTTCTATGAATGAAAGCCTCACCAGTACATCGTGTCAAGTTTTTTAACCTGTAACAATGTTACCTGCACTATCCCTGACAAACAAGTTCAAAAATAAAAGTTAAGTAGGTGATGGGAAGACATTCCATCCCTTTTGCCCTAATGGTCTTCTTGTCGGCATAGAACACTTAGAGTGGTGAATATAAATATAAAATTCTTGAATGATGATACTATGTCAAAGACTAATGCGGTTACAGTACACATCGACCATATATCAAATATCAAGAGTGCTGTAAAATAGAATCACAAGGTCAGCTCCTAAAGTCTAACTAGGATTGTATGGCCACTCGCAGAGTCTTGTATACTTCAAATTGAGAAAAAGTTGATCATTTCCATAGCTCCGAAACATACAGCCTAGAAGCACTCGGTAGGAAGCACTAGTGTTCACTTGTTGCGCATCTATTTGCAGGGAAAGTAAATACTCGTATGGGTCTCAAAAGAGAACTCAAAGTGGTCATGATGATCAATGGCCGCGTTTCAACTGTAATAACTTTAACCCGGAACTAGGAACCTTTGCAGGAACTAAGTGCGTTTCCACCGCAGGAACCAGGGTCTAAATTAAGTTCCAGGGCCATTCTTTTACTGGCAAAAACGCCCTGCTCGGGGATTAGAACTTGCGGGGCTTGCAGCGTTGAACATCCCTGAATTGTTGAGTTATCGAAGCCTCTTTAATATCTGCAGCAGCAAATCGAAAAAATTTTGCTCACTTCCAAACGCAGTAAATCACACAGTCCTCTTATTGCATCAATAGTAGTTATTTACATTCATATAATTATAGCTTTCTGTCTCTTTTCAATATTGATCCTTCATCTCAATAGCAGTGGGCACTACAAGCCACTGTTAACTTGAATACTAACCTACTTGAGTACAGAGCGTAAGCATTTTTGTGTCCTTTATTACTGAACCGTCTGAGTCTTAACACCGCGGTGGAGACGCAGACAACAAGGGGCTGGGGGAACCTTCAGTCCCTTGTAGTTCCCAGGACTGAAAGTTCTGTGTAATTTAGGGTGGAAACACGGCTTTGCATGCATATTAGACAAACAAATGAGTGAATACGCTTATAGCAGTGCTCTTCTGCTGCTCTTCCCTCTGTGTTTTTGTCACAACATCGCCGTGGTTCAACGGGCGGGTCTGACTAATAACCTCATGCACTGTACACTCATGTTGTGCACGTTGTTGACTGTTCACGATGCTGTGTATGTGTGTGTGAATGTGTGTGTGTGTGTGTCTGTGTGTGTGTGTTTGCATGTGTGTTTGCATGTGGATCGGCGTGCACAGGTGTGTGTGTGTGTGTGTGTGTGTGTGTGTGTGTGTGCGCGCCTGGGTGTGTGTGTGTGTGTGTGTGTTTGATAGAGAGAGAGAGAGAAAGAGAGAGGAAGGGGTGCCAGAGTAATGCTCTTTAAGTTGTAATTGCATTTGTAGTGTTTCCTAGCGCCTCCTCCCTGATTTATGAGGCTTGCCATGGCTCAGCTAACAAGGACCATAAATTCTCCTCTCTGCTCTGCCCCTTGTTCATCACCTAGGGACCAGAACTCTGGCTCGCACGGTGTGTTGCTACGTCGGTCGCGGTGTACTGGAGCAGGGACACAGTCGCTGCATTTGCGTTGTAAGGGTTTACAGTTTGATGTCAAATTTCTTAAATGGTCCAGCCAAAACTGAGGTTGACAAACGCAGGTCGGAAAAAAAGTACCAAAAAACCAAATGTATGCACATGTACAATTGTAATAATTGTCACAAATAAAATTTGTCACTGTTGAAATACTGAAGTGCAGAACATGGCGTCTGAAGAACCCGAAACGCCCATAGACTTCTCTCTGCGAAGTTCAGCAAAAGTAAAAAAGTGAAACTGCTTATACTTTTCTAAATGTTAACTATTAAAGCACTGGTTCCACAACAAGCTGTGTACATAGACTGGCATTTACGCTTTTGTGTAAAATCTAATAAAATACACAAGATAAAAAAAAAACGATTTGAGCTTAGACAGAGCCTTTAAAGTTTCCTCACACAGAGATATGAGAGCACGATACCTGGCATTGAAAGAGATAACAGCTGGCCGTGGAGAATGGATTGAAAAAGTAGGATTTAAAAAGGAGTAATTTTTTGTATGACATATTGCATTTACTTTCAATCTGTGAAACAACCCTTTTGTCAGGGGAAAAAAAAGTAATATGACGAAACGGAATTTCTCAAATCACTGGTTGAGTTATCTGTTGTATTCTCTGTATGATACTTTGTAATTCAATTTATACGCAGTTCACTGAAAGCATATGATAGCTCTTTAGACCTTGATGACAGACACAGTTCCTGTTCCTAACCATAACCCTTGTTTTGTAAAACTAGCCTGCTCAATACAGAACCAATTCAAAAGATTTTGTTCACAGAGCTACCTCAATTGTCACGGTGTAATAAACCTGCCTCGTACCTTTTGTCTTATTCTGATTCCACAACGTGCTGTAGCAGGATAAGAATCGGATCGTATGTAGAGTATAGCCTCCTGCTGAAGATGTAAAGGCAATCTAAAAGTGTCATGATCATTTACAGCTAAAGCCGGACGCAGGCTTTAAGGTTAAAGCCCTGCTGATATACACTCTGCTTCCCTATCTGTCAAATAGATCCTGCATATTTCTCCTCATTAACAGAACATGGATGAAATACACAGGCTCCTCAGGTTGCTAATCATGTTTTTTTTTCCTTTTTATATGTTTTTTTGGACACTATCACTATCACTAAAAATAATGATTTACTGGTTCAATATAAAGAACAAACGTTTCGACCTGCCAGTCCTTTGCCTGTATGAGTGCATGTGAAGAGATTTGTCAAAGAAAAATATATTATTGTAAAAGTTGAATGGTTTGAAAAAATGTGATCAATAAATAAATATTTTGATTAATAAATGAGTTGCTCGCATTTCGCAGGCAAGATTAACATTTAAATGAAAAAAGTGATGAACCTCTAGGTTTAATATTGTGGGAGGAGATTGGTGCCACAGTTTGTTGTGAATAATTGAGAAGAAAGATCGAAATGATAAAACCTAAAATGAAAATAAGATGAGCGTTGCCTAGCATCGTTCACCTAATTATTGAGCAAACATGACTAGTTTGTACTTAGAAACATTTGTTGTTTTTAAACCTAAACTTAACAACATTTGTGATTGCAGATACTACGATCACAGACTTAGATTTTATAATTGAGCACTTACCAGTCTCTTCATCGATGGCAAATCTCCCCAAGCCACTCCCGTCACGGATAGAATACTGCACTTCCCCATCTCTGCCGACGTCATCATCGTGGGCGGTGACCTGGACAACAGTGGTTCCGATCCGCGCGTTCTCCTTCACTGTCCCGGTCAGTGCAAAGTGGGAGAAGTAAGGAGCATAGAGGTTCTCATTGACATCCACCACCTCCAACTCCACAGAGGTGACAGAGAGGAGCGAGACAGGCCTGCCCTTGTCTTTGGCTCTAACAGTGATGTTGTAGAGCTGTTGGGTCTCATAGTCAAGCTCCTTCATCAGTCGAATGGCCCCGCTGGTTTTGTCCACTTCGAACCTGCCGTTATAGTCATTTGTCAGTGAGTAGCGGACCTGGCCGCCTTGGCCCAGATCTGGGTCCTGGGTCTCCAACCAGGCCACCACTGTCCCAAAGGGAAGGTCCTCCAGAGCCCTGGCGTTGTAGATGCTAGGGATGAACGCCGGGGGACAGTCGTTAATGTCCTCTAGAGTGATTTGCAGTGAGGTCACAGAGAACTTTTGCTGTCCTTTCTCTGCCTTGTCTCTGGCCTCGATTCTCAGGTTGAATGAGGGGGACAACTCTCTGTCGAGCTGGCCTGCCACATACACGATGCCATTGGTGCTGTTGATGCTGAACTGCGTAGTGCTGGTCAGAACTGAATACACAATTTCCCCATTGGGACCAGCGTCTCTGTCAGTGGCCTCCACCTGGATAACGTCGGTGCCTAACGCAGTGTTTTCAGGGACTGTGGCTCTATAGCCACCTTCTTGTAAAAACTGGGGTGCATTATCATTAGCATCTTCTATGTATATAGTGAGTAAACGCCAATTATTCTTTTGTGGTAGGCCAAGATCATATATGGTGAGGTTAAGGAGGTAATGATCTCTCTTCTCTCTGTCCATAGGCAGAAAGACACTAATAAGACCAGTCTCCATGTCCATAGTGAAGCAACTGTCTGTGTTTCCGCCTGAAATGGTGTACAGAATATGACCATTGAAGCCTGTGTCACCATCATTGGCATTGACCTTGAAAACACTGGATCCAACTTGCAGGTCCTCACGCACTGCAATGTCAGTGGGAAAGGCCTTATCGAACTGAGGGGTTTGTCGATTCACAGAGAACAGGTCAATAAAGCCTTCCTCAATTTTCGCCTTGGTGCTAGCTTTAGACTTCTTCAGCAACTTTTCTGCTAACCTTTGAGCTACCCTGGTCTCCTTGCAGTTAAAGGCTTTGGGGGTAGATCTTCCCTGTACAAGGGATATGTTAACAAACATGGGGTCAGAAAAGTTCTCACCATCTGTGGCAGTTATTTTGAGGTAAAAAACCCCATTTGTTGGACTTGCAGTGGCAAGGGATTGTTGCAGAGTTAGAACCCCTGAATCTGGGTTGAGGTTAAAGTATCCCCGCTCATTTCCTGAAAGGATCTTGTACTTTACCAGCTCCAACTCATCTATATCAATGGCAGACATTGTGGTTATCACTTCATCCACAGTGAAATCCTTGGAGACCGCCCCTTGGCATGCCACTTTCTCAAATAAGGGTTTGTTGTCGTTCATGTTTTCCAGATGGATGGTTACATTGACCTCACTCTCTCGTCTGTAAGGGGATCCCCAGTCTGAAGCCCTGACGACAAATACATAGCTTTCAGTAGAGGATTCAAAGTCAAGCTCCTGAGTGCTACTAACAATGCCTGAAAACTGGTTGATTTTGAAGGGGAGAGGTTGCAGACTAGAAATGCTGTAGGTGATGTAGCCATTTTCTCCCCTGTCCTCATCCACTGCGTAAACTGTGAGCACATTGGTCCCTATTGGAACACTCTCATTGACAAAAACCTCATAAGAGGACTGGGAAAATGTTGGCGTGTTGTCATTTGCATCCTTGATGGTGACTGCAACAGTAACCCTAAGATCACTGTCTACCTCTAATACTTCAAGATTAAAAGCATTTTGGGGAACCTGAGTAAACCAGTGGGCAGTGGAGATAACACCCGTCATAGTGTTCATCTGAAAGAAGGCAGAGTCAGCTGAGGGAGTAAGGATATATTTTGCATCATCCGGCTCTGGATTGATTTTAATAGCTCCGACAATTGTGCCCGGGGGTGAAATTTCATTTAAACTAATTTCATATGTCTCCTGCTTAAATGCAACTTCCACTGCCTGCAGTTTCTTAACTGTGATGCAAACCAACTTGATGTCAGATAACTTTTGCGGTGTCCCTCTGTCTCTAGCCTGGAGGGTGAGGTTAACGCCATGGGGGTTACTCTCCCAGTTAACGTCCTTGGAGGCCTTAATTGTAAACTCTTTTTCCTCCGATCTCTCCAGGAAAAACCGTTCTGAGGGGTCTCCCCCCACGATGGCCACCAACTCGATCTCTCCGTTAATCCCTTCGTCCTGGTCGTCCACCGTGACCACGGCATACACAGGATCTTTATCGAGCCCTGAGGGAACGTGCGTGACCACGGTCATGGAGGGGGCGTGCTCGTTCAGACGCTCCACGTGGACAAAGAGTTTAGCTGTGCTGCTGACCCCGTTGTTACCGTACAGCTTCATCCCGCGGTCTACCGCCTGTATCTCCAAGTCATAGCGGCTCTGCTCGTCCACGTTGAGTCTCCCACTTAGGGAGACCACTCCACTGGTGGGATGCACGGCAAAAAGCTCCATCTTCTCCTTGAAGAAATAGTAAAACTCCCCGTTTGAACCGATGTCCGCATCCGTGGCAGTGACTTGTGCTATGCTAGTCCTAAGAGGGGTGCTCTCCGCTATCGTAACAGAGTAAGTGGTCGGCGAGAACAAGGGCCGGAGGTCGTTCATATCTAAGACTTGGAGGCTGACTTTGGTCCAAGTCTCCATGAGGGCCTCACCTTTCACTGAAGCCTTCACTGTCAGAACGTAATTATCCTGTATCTCCCGATTCAAGATGGCCGCGTTTCCACCTTTAGTCCTAATGCGCAGAAAGCAGAAGTCCCCCAGAACATATTCCTCTGCTTTGAAAAAGCCTTCATCATCCCCTGAGGTAATCCTGTATCGGATCTCCCAGGAGCGCAGGGCTATGTGGATGCCCATTTTAACTTTACTGTTGGTGTAGGTGCGTGCAGCTGAGTTTTCATAGACGGTGGCATGGTAGACAGCCTGTGTGAAGCCGAACAGGGGGACTTCCTGGGGAGTCCCTTGGGCATCCTGGCAATGACAGGAGGGCGGCTGGAAGAGCAGCAGTGGCAGGAGCAGGGCCAGGTGGAGAAGAGGGGCACACATGCCTGCCCACTGGCCCATTTTTACATCCATTCCATCGTCACTCGTCCATCCTACAACAAGAGAAAGGAACAGAGAGAGAGAGAGAGAGAGATGTTAGCCACAGGACTGGAGCAACAGGGCAATGTGGGGGAGGAAGGATTTACAGCGAACAAAAGATACACCACGTAGCCACAACTTCCCCTTTGACCCTAGTACCCTGACAGACTACTAATTGTCCGATGGATCGCAAAGATTGATCGGAGGCAGTGGGGGTTAACGGCATGCAGAGTAACCTGGCAACCACACAGGGAATGACATCATTGCAGCGTGGACTCTGTGGACACTGACAGTCAATTGCAAGTTTCAGAAAAACCAGAGGCGGTTTAGGAAGGAACAAAATAATTGCACGGCTAGCAAAAGGAGTGTAACATCACCAAAGTACACACCAAAGAAAACACACAAACCTGCGTAGCAAGGGATAGAATGACAGGCCTGCCTTATAGTGACCCTATCATAACCCTTTTCCTGAAGTACAAGAGAGTAGCCTCCGAAGCATGTCATATCTCTGGAGGCTAACCAGATATGGTTTTGAAACCATATCTGAACCATATCTGAGCCATATTTGAAACCCAAATTGCTGTTGTGTTTAAATTTTGCACAAAAAAAAATTAAAATACTATTCCAAAGTAAGTAGCCACAAATATGTGCCATTCTGGGCAATGAGAAACCCCTGCTCTGGTAACTGCCATGTTGTGGTGCTGGGAGCACCGCAGCGGTCTGCGTTCTGATGACTTGGCACTTTCCACCACAGTGGATGCAGTGGACAGAAAAGAAAAGTGGACATGGTCTGACTGTGCTGACGATAACATACACACAAGCATGCCCACCACACACGATCACTATCTCTCACACACACACACACACACACACCACACAAAACCCACATAACCTTGTATGATTCTATATACAAAAGCTAACTCTACAAATGTAATTTACCCTTGTCCACATATTCACATTTTCCATTTCACTAACTTCTGACCTCAAAAAAGCCCAAAGAAGAACAAAATACATCGGAAATCAGTAGCCAAACCACCTCAGCTGAAACAATGCAAACCGCCATCCAACCCTGCATTTAAATGCACTTCATCAGCCAGTCGCGGAACAAAGGTTTGATTCCACCAGAATGAGCTGCCAAAAACAGCCCTGTGCTATTTTTGCTGTTTTCATCTGACCCTAAACTGTCATCATCTTGTCAAGTTTTCACTTTTAGTTTGATGATGGAGAAGTGCGTGGGGGGCTGCGTACAATGGAGGGAGACAGAGGTATTGAGATGGGGGCGGGAGACGCAAGATATGTAAAAACAAAACCACTCCTTTCTCTCTTCGAGTCAGCACTTTTATTGAGTCTCCTCTCGTGTGTGGAAAAACATATATTAGCCAGACAGAGAGTATGCAGAACTCAGGCACAATAAGAGCCAAGGCATGTGCCTGTGTGTCGACACCACTGGACAATACATGAGTGTGTCTGTATATTGTGTTTATGCATACCATGTGTGTATTGATCCTTAGGGACAGATGGGTCATACTATATATATATAAGGGTTTCGTTCGTTTTTTTGCAGCATTTCAGTAAGAGGTACCTGGCACGACAGCTTATTAGTGTTAAAGGGATAGGGGCCGGGGGGGGGCTGGTGTGGGGTTAAGGCCCCGCCGTATAATGCATCCAGCAGTCTGTTAGTGCTATTACAGGCCCCTTGTGATGACTCCGCCGGGCCGGGCTGGAGTACTTCTCACCTTTCCCTGTGAGGACCCTGTCGGCCCCCAACCCCGGAGGCCCTCGGCGGGCCGTGGGGCCCCGCGAACACCAGGCTAGTCCAAACACGGAAAATTATACTCTTGGCCTTGCGGATTACGGACAATGTTATGCTTCTGGTTATATTGGCATCGCACGTCTTGCCAAACTGCAAGCGATGGCATCGATGGCTGAAAGAAAATAGATGGGGGGGATCCAGGTTCCGCAGGCTGCATGTGGCATTGAGTCCAGCTGTGTAAATACTGTGACCGAGTCTTGATTTTACAGGATCGGGCCGTCTAAGGAATCCCACAGCGTCCATTAAGGCTGCCCATTCCGCCACACCCATAATCACATATTTAGCTCCATCCGTGCACTGCTGCTGTTCCGTTCGCTAGCGGCGCACACAGTTTGGTGGGGTTCAACGAGACACATGGCCAGCTCGCTCTGAGCCAGGCAATAGATGTCAGAGCATCGTTTAGGCGAGGTCAGAGGCGACATTAACCCTGAGGAAAAAAGATACTCAAGGGGGGAGAAATCGATTCTTTCATACATCGAGAATCGGTGTCTATCGTTTTTGATTGCCGTATGTGATCACTTCTTGTTTGCTGTGAGTGTATGAGTGGGAATAAACGCTCAGAGGCGAGTGAAAAAACTGCTCCAGCATCATGACGGCAAAAATTTCCTCAGCTCACCCTTCATAATTGACACTCTTGTTTCTATAAGAGGAAATCCCACAAGCCACGGCCTGCATTTACAGTCTGTAACACACAAATTCACACACGCACACACATTCACAAAAAGAAACACATGCATGGACACACAAAGACACACACACACACAGATGCGCCATTGAGAGATGGCGACGCTGCGAGAGATGATGATTGGCCACAATGACACCCCACTTAGTGTCAGCTCTAAAGCACCCTCTCATTAGCGTCTCGTTGCGCAGGCTAATTTGCGTTGATTTGTACATCGGCTAAACACCCACCACATGCCTCCACGCCCCAGGACCAACACCACCACTGGCCGTCGAGGCGGGTGGGAGAGGGGTGGGCTTGATCGGGAAAGAGCATGGGGACAGCGCGCCGGCGGTACCACACACTCATGATGACAACAATGTTTCCACGACATGAGTGGCTGCGAAAACCTCAACAACAATGACATTGACAATGGATACAATGCGAACACAACAACAGGAATTGTACTCGTTGCTGCTGATTTTATTTATTCATTTATATTTTAACCACGCCCAATGCTGGTTCTTCACAACAAGGTACAACAAGAACATCATGGCAGACATGCTGACACAGCAACACACACAGCACACACACACACACACACACACACACACACACACACACACACACACACGCACGCATGCACACACACACAAGCACAGAGAGGAGGAAGCCAGTATGATTGGAAAGTCTACAGCTTGGACAAGAGATGGGGGTAGGGAATCTAATAATAGCTCCGGATCCACGCAGCGTGGCTGAAACACACACCAGCAAGGACCCGCAATCAATGAGAGAAGCGACTCATCTCTAGAGAAGCAAAATAAATCACTAAGGTTGTTTAGAATACCTGAGCAGCAGCTGTCCCTTTCCTGAGTGGGCACACACACACACACACACACACACACACACACACACACACACACACACACACACACACACACACACACACACACACACACACACACACACACACACACACACACACAAGCAGAGACAAATAAACACCAGCCTTCTTTGCATGGACCCCAAACGGTTCAAGAAACAGTGTCAGTCAAGTAGTTGCCAATGTTGTGTTTCATCACACTGGAACAGCCATCTTCCTTCTGTGATAATTATAAAGCATTGTTTATCCCCAAACATGGTGCAGAGCAGAGGGAGAGAAAGAAAGCGAGAGGAGATATCCACACAGACCAAGATGTAGAGTAGTAAACAAGATGATAGGGGGAGAGAGGACAAAACCATGATAGAGAGAGAGAGAGAGAGAGAGAGAGAGAGAGAGAGAGAGAGAGAGAGAGAGAGAGAGAGAGAGAGAGAGAGAGAGAGAGAGAGAGAGAGAGAGAGAGTAATCTTTGGATGGGGTGCATTGTGAGTGCAGAGGAGCAGGGTAGGTGACATGCTTATCTCTGTCCTGCAGCCAAACTATTAACCAGAAGCTGTCCGCAGTTCCCCCTGTCAGCTCCCATTGTGTGTTCAAACCATCACTTCCATGTCAATGTGATACAAATACCAAAAAATGACATCTATCAATCCCTGTTTTGTTGGTAAAAAATCATTCAAATCCATACCAAAACTATCAGAATGTGTGTGTGCACTCCTCCAGACTTCAGGAGTGTCCTTGTTCAAGTAGCACGAGTGGAGAAGATGACGACTGCGTCACACTGTAAAGTCATAGACTAATCCCTCAAGCAAATATGATCCATACCTCGGTCTGAGTGAGTGAGTGAGTGAGTGAGTGAGTGAGTGAGTGAGTGAGTGAGTGAGTGAGTGAGTGAGTGAGTGAGTGAGTGAGTGAGTGAGTGAGTGAGTGAGTGAGTGAGTGAGTGAGTGAGTGAGTGAATGAGCATAAGCAGGTCGATGTGTGTTAGTGTGTTTGTGTGTCTGTGTGTAGGTGACTGAGTGAGTGAGAGAGAGAGAGTGAGTTAGTGAGTGAGCATCTGCAGGTCTGTGTGTGTGTGTGTGTGTGTGTGTGTGTGTGTGTGTGTGTGTGTGTGTGTGTGTGTGTGTGTGTGCCTTTAGGTGTATGGAGGCAAGTTGGACGGAATACAGTAAGAACTCAAAGGAGAGGGAAAAAACAAATAAAAGAGAAAAATAAAAAATGAACAGAAGAGAGCCGGTCATCAGATATCCATGACACTTTTGCTCTACTGCAACCCCCAGCTCTCAGTCTCTATTACTCTCTCACACGCACGCACTGGCACAAAGGACCGCGGAGGCACGCCCATACATATAAACACACTGTGACCCATTGTCTTCCCCTCACCTGCGCTCTCCATCAGTGTCCCGGGCAAGGGTTATACCCCTGGGACCTGTCTGTGGATCCACCTTTGCCTCTACACTTTAAACACAGAGCGAGGGAGGGAGGGAGAGGTGTGTCATTGGTTTGTGTGCCGTCTGTCCCAGCATGCCCACATGTCAGCTATACCCTAGCCTAATTTCCGCAGTAGGACTGGTGTTACCAATATGTATGTGTGTGTGTGTGTGTGTGTGTGTGTGTGTGTGTGTGTGTGTGTGTGTGTGTGTGTGTGTGTGTGTGTGTGTGTGTGTGTGTGTGTGTGTGTGTGTCTGTAGGGAGTGGGGCTTTAAGGAGTGAAAGGTGTCTAGCACTACCGTGTCTAAACACAGGAAATAGGAGGTAGGGTTGGTTAGTAAGGAGAGACTGACTCCTCAGCAAAAAAGGGAAATGGGGGGGAGGTCGAGGGGGAAGGGGGAGGGCAGGTACACTCTACGTTGGTGTACCTCCCCCCCCCCCCCGCCACAAACACACACACACACAAACACACAGAGCAACCCCCCTAACAACAACCAACAGCTATGTTCCTTCACACTGGCCCTTAGCTCATTGTCATGCTAATGCTTCAGCTACTGGCTTACCAGTCCCAATACACGCCCCTCCCCTCACACACACACACACACACACACACACACACACACACACACACACACACACACACACACACACACACACACACGCACACAAACACACGGGCACACACACACACACACACACACACACACACACACACACACACACACACACACACACACACACGCACATACACACCAACCCTATACCCATAACCCTTCCAATCCATCAATATTCAACTACTTCCAGTTAATCAGGTGCATATAGTGACTGATTTTGCAAAATGGGCATGGCTATTCATTCATTGACTCATGCATTCACAGAAAGTCTTCAACTGATGCAAACCAGCAGGAACGAATGTATGAAGGGTGTGGATTTGTGTATCTCTTATCATAAAAAATGCCCTTTGAGACTATAACTGTGATTAACGGCTATAAAAATACGAATTGGTTGACCTAAAGCAATACTAGTGACCAACATCTGTGGGCGTGTCACTTGCTTTGTGACAGCCGTCACCCAAGTCCTCACGCAGTATGATGGATGAAAACATCTATTTTAACATGCCAGACATCCACGTTGGAGTTCAAAAGGAGAGGACAGACTGCAGCTACTGCCACACACATTGCAGGACTTACTTTCCTAATAAGTCAGAAGCACATTTACTCTGTATAACCGAGTAAATGTGCAGGCCAAACCATTTTATTCTGAGGTGCTTCACTGAGATTCCTAATTTGTTCCTAACTGATGGCTCCTTGTTGTAAAATGTCAAGAACGTGAACTGCGTGTATCAGACTAGTTGGGCGAATTAAACACCACTGTTCTCGTTCACACAGTCCACATCAATTCTTTTTTTTTAAGAAGCCCAGCGGAGAGGAAATGTGATCTGCCTGCTATTCAAACCATTGATTTGTCCTTAAGCCTCCCGACCTCCCCTTACTCTGGGAAAAGGAGGGAGCATGGAGGGGGTTAAGGGGGTTGGGCGAGTTGGGGGTGGGGGGGGGGGGGGGGGGGGGGTATAATGGGAGGGTAGCGAGTGTGTGTGTGTTTTTTTATTTGAGTGGGCGGATGAGGGCAAGTGGGACATTTTTTACACAATGGTGACTGAATATCCACAGGAAAACACACAGGATCACAGAAAAGAGAAAATAAAATGACGCTATGGTACCATGTGAGTGTGTATTGCAGATTGTGTATGTGCATGCCTGCAGATCAAGAAGAACACGTAGGTACCAAAGAAGATGAGCC
>NC_082397.1:21041593-21054093 GCF_031168955.1 Gadus macrocephalus
CAAACTGGAATGGGAATTTGTGTGTGTGTGTGTGTGTGTATGGATGTGTGTATGCATGTGTATGTGTGTTCACATCGACGCAGTTTTTGCGCAGGAAATATGAGCATGATATTATACTGATGAGTGGCGAGTGTGTCTGTGGGTGTGTGTTGGTTGTGGTTTTGTGTTGTGTGTGTGTGTGTGTGTGTGTGTGTGTGTGTGTGTGTGTGTGTGTGTGTGTGTGTGTGTGTGTGTGTGTGTGTGTGTGTGTGTTGATTAAAGGGTTTTCTTAGCAATCGATAACAGGTTGGGAGTGAGGTAGGTGGGGCTGATCAAGATGGGCCCTCTATACTGGTCCCCTATGTTGGTCCCCTATACAGGTCTCCTATACTGGTCTCCTATACTGGTTATGCTCTCCCATACTGGTCTCCTATTATCGTCTCCTATACTGGTCCTGGTCTTCTATACTGGTCTCCTATACTGGTCTTCTTCATTGGTCCTGGTCTTCTATACTGGTCTCCTATACTGGTCTTCTTCATTGGTCCCGGTCTTCTAAACTGGTCTCCTATACTGGTCTTCTGCATTGGTCCTGGTCTCCTATAACGGTCTTCTATACTAGTCTTCTTTAAAAGTCCTTGTGTACCTATACTTGTCTCCTTTACGGGTCTCCTATACTGGTCTCCTATACTGGTCTCCAATACTGATCTCCAATACTGGTCTCCTATAATGGTCTCCTATACTGGTCTCCTATACTGGTCTCCTATAATGGTCTCCTATACTGGTCTCCTATAATGGTCTCCTATACTGGTCTACCATACTAGTTTACTATTCTGTTATCCTATACTGATCTCCAATACTGGTCTCCTATAATGGTCTGGGATTAGGGGGGAAAGTGAGACCATTGGAGGGAGACATATCGAAAGAAAAAGAAATAATAGGTAATAAAGAGAGAGAGAGGGAGAGAGAGAGCATTAGTGTGAGAAGAGAATGAGATGTCTGTAGCATTGTGAATAAATCACTGTAACAGACCAAGTGGTGCGAAGAATAGGTGAGGGAGAAAAACGATGTGTGTGTGTGAGAGAGAGAGAGAGAGAGAGAGAGAGAGAGAGAGAGAGAGAGAGAGAGAGAGAGAGAGGAGAGAGAGAGAGAGAGAGAGACACAGAGGTGGGGGGAGGAAGGCAGACGCAGATAAGGTGGTTTGGAGGAGGTTGGATGGGGGGTGCAAGTGTGTCTGCTAACTGTATTAGAGAAGAGGGGAAATTACATCACCGCTCACACGAACACACCTACACACACACACACACACACACACACACACACACACACACACACACACACACACACACACACACACACACACACACACACACACACACATACCTAGACACACACACTTAGACACACACATACCTAGACACACACACACACACACACACACACACACACACACACACACACACACACACACACACACACACACACACACACACACACACACACAACTTCAAGGTCAGCCAAGGTTGGTCCCTCTGGCTCACTCACTTTCCCACTGTCTTTCACACACTGTCACCTTCATACCACAATAAAGAGTTTCCCTCCGAGCCCACTGGGGCACACCACAAAATATTGTCTACTCTTGAACCAAGCCCGAAAGCAAAGTATGAGAGAAGGAATTTATGACCAGAGACAGATGGTGAGGAAAGCAGAGAGAGAGTGAGTGAGTGAGTGAGTGAGTGAGCGAGTGAGTGAGCGAGTAATTGACAGAGAGAGAGAGAGTTGTGCTATGTTTAAGTAAATGGGGATATTTGCTCTGCATGCTATTTATTGGTCACACAAAGACACCCAAATTACATTTAATGTGACTTTTAATTGTACTATTTAATTGCGCTATTAACACCCAGTGCATATTTTCACATATGTTTTGTGCTTGAGTCCACAACAAGTAGAAAACATGTAGCTAACTAATGTGTACTTAGATGGGAAGAGGCGGCACAAAAAAACACCACAAAAGGAACCTTGAAAATAATATTTTTAATTTGTATGAACAATTATATGTTTCACCTTTGATTTAAGTGAATAATGTATTCAAGTGCATCATTTATGGGTAATTGGTTAGAAATGGCATAGCCATCCGTCAGCTATTAATGAGTGAAATGCAGTGTGAGAATCTTTAAACGAGTTGACTGCACCTGCCTCTGGATGAGACAATTTTGATTTAAGATCGCAAATTTCTGACCAATATGGACAAGGCCTCCCCGATTGGTTCAGGGAATCCATCTTGACTCTCAATCAAATAAGCGTGAATGCAACCATTGTCAATGGAGGAGAAACGTAGGGAGGAAGGAAGCAGGTTGATTTGCTCTCTTATGCTATTTTCTGTTCACTATCTTTTCAACTCTCAAATCATACTTACAGCACTCTAACGCCAAATTAATCAGCAGTGCTTGTGATTTATATAGATGTGTACAATGTGCTAAGCTGCCCTCCACCACGCACAGTCAAACATAACCTAGACGGTATAAAATAGGTTAATTCCAGCTCCATTCCTATTGTACATCGCTCTTCAATGGCTGCGGTGTGGAAATGCCGTCTAAGGCAGTAGCTGTAATCCAATGCCCACAACTCACAAGCATGGGCCTATACACCCACATACACCAGGCACACAAAAAACCGGCACACAAGCATATGCCATACATATTTATGCATACATCTATATATATATAGATGTATCTATGTACTATACATATGTACTATACATATGCATACAAATACTTAATATAAATATATAGATAGTATAGACATATAAATAAATAAATGGAGGTCACTTCTGTTGGACTGCCAACATTATTGCATGCATTCTCAGTCGTCTTCATCTACAAATACACAGCCTAAGAATGCTTCCCATCGCTTCTATATGTAACGGATTGGCGGGTCAGAAGAGAAGGCCGTTAAATGGCATGTGGAAGTCTGTGGCTGTAAATGCGTTTGTCAGCATGTGCTTGCAGAGAACATGAATGGGTACACCTGTTCTGGACATGAGCCTGCTTGTACGTCTGTGGAAAGGAGAGAGTGTTTTGTATGGTGGGTGTGTTTGTGTGTGTGTGTGTGTGTGTGTGTGTGTGTGTGTGTGTGTGTGTGTGTGTGTGTGTGTGTGTGTGTGTGTGTGTGTGTGTGTTCAGTCTCGCAATCTAAAATAGTAAACATTCTCTCTAGGTTGAGTGAAAGGCAGAGCGTGTCAGTGAATTACTAGTGCATGTATAAACACGCTTAGCTTTGGGCATGCTATATCACATCCAATAGAAAATCAAGTGATTTTAACAAAGCCCCTTCAAAGTATCAGGTAAAGGTAAACAATGATTTAAGAAGTATGAAAATAACAACATGGCTCAAATTGCAGACAAATCATAGAAGCACAGGGTGTGGCCCAAGGAAATGTAAAAACAGCAAATTAAATGGCACTTCAGACTGTTATTGCATTTGAGGACTATGTTATTATATTATCAAGTTAAAAAAATAACAAGTGGCCTGGTCTGTAATGTAATAAATGGTTGATGATTGAATAAGTAGCCACAGTCATTGAGCCCTGTCAATCACGAGCGACCTGCCTCCCATTACAAACACTCAATATCTCTTTACAATTCAATTGTCATTGAATTTCTAAAGACAAAATGGGCTATTCCTCTTTGGGGCACTGATCTATTTGAAGCTACAATAAGGGGGAAATGAGGAGCAATGTGTTTTTCCAATGCCATCGTTGCTGGAGCTCAGAAAGAATGAAGTGTAATCTAGAGGTGAAGTTGACAACACTTAAAACGTTACTCCTGTCGTCTTTATTCCAGCGCTCTTCTTAGAGCCATTTGTAACGCTACCAATAAGGGTACATTAAATAACCATGAACTAACATAAATTAATTCAGTAATTGTTAGGTACTGCTTATCACTGATCGCTAATTACTGGCATTAACTAATGCTACCCCTTTTACCCAAATTGTAAAGTGTTCCTTTGTATTCTTTCAAAAGTTTCGACTTGAAGAAGAGAGGGGAATTATTCTGAGATGGCCAGCTGAGATGTCACTCAGGAACAACATGTGCTGCACACATAGGCAGGCAGGCAGGCACACACACACACACACACACACACACACACACACACACACACACACACACACACACACACACACACACACACACACACACACACACCACACACACACACAACACACACACACACACGCGCAGCGCACACACACACACACCCAAGATAACACATTTTTCAACCTTGAAAAATCCTACACGCTAGCAAATCACTAATCTTTAGGATACACACCGAAAAATATACACATAAAAACACACAAACGTGACCAAAAAAGGACACACCAAACCACAGCAGGGCTAATCTAATCTAGGAGTCGCTGCTGCAAGGGCAAACTGGCGGCGCAAGATCAGGGCTACCCGCCCTCCCGCCCTCACCCCATGGGAGATCCAGCTGTTGTGAAACATGAGTAGCACTGTGCTACTCATGTGCATGTGTGCATGTGTGTGTGAGTGTGTGTGTGTGTGTGTGTGTGTGTGTGTGTGTGTGTGTGTGTGTGTGTGTGTGTGTGTGTGTGTGTGTGTGTGTGTGTGCCTGTGTGTGTGTGTGTGTGACGCCTGTGTGTGGTTGTGTGCCAGTGGAGTAGTGCGTAGAAAGACCACCGGTGTTTTCTTTAGAGTAACAGAAAGAGAGGAAAAAGGGAACATTGATACCATATCCTGATGTTACCAGAATATGTTCTTTTGTTGAATACAAACAACCATAGTTGGGATTAGAGTCAGGGATTTAAAACGCAACATTGTACTGTACTGTAATGTACATTTACAGTAAATATCTTAAGGGAGGAACGAGAGAGCAAAATAAGCTTTCCAAAAGAGAGAGTTGGTGTGTGTGAGTGTGAGTGTGTGTGTGTGTGTGTGTGTGTGTGTGTGTGTGTGTGTGTGTGTGTGTGTGTGTGTGTGTGTGTGTGTGTGTGTGTGTGTGTGGAGACACCAAAGGGGATGGGGACAGGGTACATGACTGGAGGGAGAGAGCTGCTGCTAAATCACTTACCTGCTCCCCACCAGGCCGGAGAGCGAGGGGGGAGGGGGGGGGGGGGGGGGGGGGGGGAAGAGAAGAAAGAGGCGAGGAGAGGCAAGATGGTACGCTTCCGTTCTTTTTTTTTTACCTGACCTTAATGTATCACAGTCGTTTCAACTGAATGACGTTGTGTTTTAAAAACTGTTCAAAGATAAAACCTCAAACATCAGGCACAGCACTATCCCTGGTGAAACAGTGCTCTCTCTCTCTCTTTTCTCTCTCTTTTCTCTCTCTCTCTCCCTCCCTCCCTCCCTCCCTCCCTCCCTCCCTCCCTCCCTCTCTCTCTCTCTCTCTCTCTCTCTCTCTCTCTCTCTCTCTCTCTCTCTCTCTCTCTCTCTCTCTCTCTCTCTCTCTCTCACACACACACACAAACAACCACACAAATATGCACGACCATAGGCTTATACACATCCCCACATATGGAAAAGCCAAACTGCCTTGATGCTGCCCCCAGGAACGCTGTGACTTCCCATAGTTGTTACGCATGTGTAAAGTCCATCAACCCCATCAATCCCCCAGCCACACACACAAACACACACACACGCCATGATATGCATGCTCTCCTACATACATACACACGTACTTACAAACACACATGCACATATGCACAAACACAGACCACTGCAAAGGAGATTAAATAACGTGTAATCATCAACGAGTCCACTGGACATTTGGCTTCACCTGGTACACAAAAAATATAGCATGTGTGTGTGTGCGTGTGCGTGTGCGTGTGTGTGTGTGTGTGTGTGTGGCTGCCCCCTTGCACACATTAGTGTGAACACATCTCTCTGCACCCCCCACCCCTGTTCCACTCCATCAGAGGGCAAAGGAAACTAACCTCAATCTAACTGGACCCTCTGTGAGTGTGTGTGTCAATGTATATGGATGCATGTGTATACGTGCTGTTTTCTAGTCGTTTGCCCGCTCATGTACTTCGGAGTCGCCCCGGCACCATAAAAGTAGAGGTAGCTGCAGCCCGGCTCAGAGACCACCTCTGCTCCGGCTTCTGTTCCTACCGGGCCCATTTGTTCTGCTCTGAAAGCTCCCAATCCGTTTAGGAGGTAGCTGATGTGAGTGTGTGTGTGTGCGTTTGTGTGTGTGTCTCTGTGTGTGTGTGTGTGTGTTTTTGTATTTGTGTTTATGTTTCTGTGTGTGTGTGTACATGTGTGTGTATGTCTGTGTGTGTGTGTGTCTGTTTGTGTTTGTGCACATATGGATCTGTGTGTGTGTGTGTGTGTGTGTGTGTGTGTGTGTGTGTGTGTGTGTGTGTGTGTGTGTGTGTGTGTGTCTGTGTGAGTGTTTGCGTGTGTGTTTATGTCTGTGTGAGTGTGTGTGTGTGTGTGTGTGTGTGTGTGTGTGTGTGTGTGTGTGTGTGTGTGTGTGTGTGTGTGTGTGTGTGTGTGTGTGTGTGTGCAGCAGTGGCGGTTGCGAGATATTCAATGGGTTCTCCGCCTGGCGTGTAACGCTACCTCCTCAGTGTCCCTCTGGGGGCCCCAGGGGGCCTGGGGTGGGGCACACAAGAACAAGGAGAGAGC
Organism: Gadus macrocephalus; assembly: GCF_031168955.1. NCBI lineage: Eukaryota > Metazoa > Chordata > Actinopteri > Gadiformes > Gadidae > Gadus > Gadus macrocephalus. The sequence continues at coordinate 21,048,220 of NC_082397.1, forward strand.
GCAAGGATAGGGGTGGTGGGGGGGGGGGGGGGGGATGTAATGCGAGGAGGGCAGCGGGCGGGAGGAGGGGAGGGTGGTTAGAGGGATGGGGTGGGGGTCGTCTCTTTCAGAACAGAGCAGAGTGGGGAAGGTTGGGGGAGGGAGGGTAACAAGGAGGTCTGACAAACCGTTTAGAATTGTGGGGAGAGAGAAGGGGGGAGGGAGGGAGGGAGGGAGGGAGGGAGGGAGGGAGGGAGGGAGTGAGGCAGGGAGGGAGGGAGGGAAAAAGGATGGGAGGGAAGGAGGGAGTGAGGCAGGGAGTGAGGGAGGGAGGGAGGGAGGGAGGGAGGGAGGGAGGGAATGGAAGGAGGGTGGGAGGGAGGGAGGGAGGGTGGGCAGGAAGGAGGGAATCGGTCCACCGTTGGTAGGCCTGTGAGGTTGAGAGAGGCTGCGGTGCACCATGTTTATGGGAACGGGCCTGAGCAGGACGGCCAGGCGTCAGACAAGACTAGAAAGACCTAACACAGCGTAAAGACAGACGCGCCAAGGCCAATAATAAAGAGAGAGGCTGAGAGCGAGAGCAAGAGCAAGAGAGCTATCTAAGCTGAGCCCGTAGCTGCAGGCAGCTCTTATCAGGCCTCCGCCTTGCAGCTCTAAGGCCTCCTGCTGTGTCATTCATTGGACAAATCCTTCATTATACAGCTTCAGTTTAAAAACTACAAACCAATTAAAGAGCCTTTCACTTACTCACCGGGCAACACTTTATAATAACTTTAAGGCATAAGTCATTCATGTCCTTTAGTTAATGATGAAGGAATCATTAGCATTATATGATATATACATTTGCAGACTATTAATGGGTGATATGTTAATATATCACAAATGTGTTGTAAAGTAATCTATATACTTTTAGTAAGTCATGACATGATCATAAACAAGTCATAAGTGAATGATAAGTAATTAGTTGTATATAAGATTAGATATTCACCCCTGTTGTACTTCTCTATAGGATCAGGATCAGTACACTATTCTGATAGTATGCGTTTGCGGGTATTTGTGAGACTTTTATAATGAGTACATACAACAGTGAACAGGCCGATGTGATTACGCAGCCTGGAAAACAAAAAGCATTCCTTGGCCAGGGCTGTGAAGGCTTAAACTACTTAGCCTGAGGATGTCTCATCAATTATTTATTAATTGATTTTCATTATAGGCCTGGAATGATACAGACTTATGTGTGTATGAGTTTGAATTGTTTGCATAACTGTCTTTTTACCTTGGGGACAGCGCTGATATTTTGCATGCATACACAAATCCTAATTTAAGCACACACACACAAATATATATATATTTATATATTTTGGGGTGTGCAATGTGCCTTGCAAACCTTAAAAGAATAATGATTCCTGCTGACATTAAGAAATAGCAGCAGACGTACTGAATAATGTACTGAATAATGGCACATCCCCATCGGATGTGCTTTGCCTCATGTGAACATTCACAGGCCTCCTCACATCTCTTGCAGCATTGTCTCTGAGCTGCAGGACACAGAATGTTGAGCCTAGAGAACGACACTTGGGTCATAAATCAGCCTGAGTCAGCCACATTAGATTTTTGTGTATGCTTTAACCCAAAGCAAATCAAAGAAAAACCAAAAGACCAAAATAAAAATAAAATCTGTGAGGTCTGTCACACTCAGACTTTTAATTGAAATCCAAGCGATTGGCAGCGTCTGAGTCATTCTCAACTTTAAACGGCTCATATTCACCCTGTGGCGGCCGTCTCCTGCAGTGCCCAGGTCCATGGGACGATGCACTGTAGTGACAGTTAGCATGGCTGGTGTTCAGCATGGCCTACCCGTAGTAAGGCCCAACGAATGACCCGTCGCTGTAAAGCAGCTGACTGTCAATAGCAACCGCATCTCAATGGAGCCTCGGGGCCATTCACATGTTAATGTAGCATACTAACCCCTTTTCTCCTCTCACTCAAACAGGCTGGGACGAACATGAACGCCCGCACAACCACACACGCACGCACACACACGTATGCAAACACAAGCACATACACACATCACATAGAAACACACAGTACATTATTTGAATGACCAGCAAAGTTGGGAGGATTTGCTATAAAATGAATGAAAAATATGAAGACAGAAAAACAATGTGTAGAAACATGCAAATTGTGAGCGACAGCGATGCCGTCCGTGGACCCTCTTCAGTATTATTCTGTGTTTTTTTGTAATCCCAGCGAAACTAGAGAAGAGCTGTTTTCTCAAATAACTGACACTTCCATTTCCACAGTGGCAGTTGAACTACACAACATACACAAAGTTAACAACCCCCAACCCACACACAGACACACACTCACTGTCCAGCATAATCTTCTCTGTTCACTCACGATTCAGTTTTTTTGCTTTTGAAAAGGGATGAGTTATTAATAAATCTCTGGATTGTGGCTACAAGACTTCCCCATATGTGGAGCCTTATGTTTTTTGCTTTCTTTCCGAAGGCTAATAAACAACAATATGTTTTTTTAATAATTCATATGTTCTCCCCAAGCGTGGGTTTCAAAGATTGAGGGAGCTGTGTAATAAGAGTGAATAAATAAGAGGTGCATGAGGGTGAGAGCGTGCAAGCGCACACAAAAACACATCTACACACATACACACACACTCACACACACACACACACACAAATACACACACACGGCAGAGAAGGATTGGTTTTTCAGTGTGAAGGAATGGATACGTAATAATGGGCCCAGCCCCGAATGGCTGCTCTGTATTAGAAGCAGGGTTCTGCTGCTTCACAAGCCAGTGCATTGTGTCCTTCAGCGGCCATTTCCTCTTCACACGTCCTTCATATTTTCCAATGAGGAAGAACATTACCTGACTGGCGTGAATGCAAAAAGTGTTGCATAAAACCTCGCAGGTGGAATTTTGCTGAATTGCTTTCATTGTGACGAGGTTATAGATGCATTCATGACTTCAAATAGAGCCTATGTGTTCTGAAACACTGAGCTCCTGCATACTTTGCTGTTGCTCGGGGGACATTTTTTCATAATTTACTTCATGCTCAATCTCACAGCCACATAGAGAAAATTTCTACTTGTCTGGCTATCGGATGGAAAGACACCGTTTTAAATCGAGTCATTATGTAGCCTCAACATTTTGAACAGACTGAATGTCTGCGTATTACATACAGGCCAAGCCACCCACTACCTATATATCTACCATTTTTGTCAGCCAAACAAAAAGCTGAGATGAATCTTGGATTCCCTGAAGACCTTGCATAATGTTGTGCAATGCATTCTGTTCTGTGGAAATCTCTCTCGTTTGCAGTCTGTTCTTCCCCCTCGCCCAATATACAGCAATCAAGCAGGTTTACAGAGCCTGACTGCCCTGGGTGCTACTTCTGTTCGATCACATCCTTGAATTGTTCAACAGGGATCCTGCACCACTGAGGTGTTTCATGTAAGCCAGTTAACAGGCAGTGATGCCACGCTATGGTGTCGAGCTGGTTCCCATAACATAATACACAAAATCTACAGATGGAGTTGCCCAAATGTCTCGATGCCCATTACAATACTTTCATAGTTTAAACCAAATAATAATACAATAGATACATGATCAACTGTGGGTGCATTTCCTTACTCAATCTGTAAAGGTTTTTCTTGCTGAAATGCAGGCAGCAGTCAATGTTCAGCAATTACAGGCAATTTATAACATATTGTTTTATAAAGACTTAGCGGGATGCTACCCTTAACCCACATAGCTTTTATTGCAAGTTTCTAAGTAGATAAATAGCATTTCAAGGACAAAAATAGGCCAATGTCTATAATTGGGTCTTCTTAGGAATGTACAATTTCCTTAATTTTGTTCGGAACTACATCCTCCGTTGGCTCACTGGGCCCCTCAGTCTAACCCCCTCGATTCAATTACAGTTAGTGGTGAAATAGTGTGGAGATGCTGGCAACGTGCCTTGATCTGATTGGATCTGGGCTCAGAGCCCATCAGGACTAACACTGTTAAGCAGAGAAAGGTGGTGAGTCTTAGGTGCAGATTCAGAGGGATTTGTGTTGTTCGGTTTCCCGAAAAATTTGCATCTTATCTAACACCATGAATAATGCATGCAGGGGGTCCGAGACTATTGTTCAATGAAAATCTGAACTGAAAAGAAATATGAACAAAGCAGTGTTGATATCTATTTGGGGATCAAAGACTAGGACTAGGACAACATGATGCACATACACAAGCGCAAACCTACACACACTTTCCCTCACGCACGCAAGCATGCAGACACACCAGGTAAATTAAGTTATCTCATTAACGTATGTAATACAGGTACTAAAATGCATGTCAAAAACACACAGGCCATTATGATGATTCATATAGGCTACATTGAAAAGTACACAGGTAGCCAACATGCTGGCTGCAATATTTAGTTCTCTCTCTTGCTCTCTCTCTAGCGTCCACATACACACATGCATAGTCCGTTCCAGCGGCTAGGAATTATAATGCAGGGAGAATATCAATGGGAGCAGTTAGATTAGCATGCTAAGAGCTATTGAGCGTAGCTGGGTTGAGGCTGGTATGAGAGGTCTGAGTGATTGCCTGTTCGTCCTGTTGGGGAAAACACCAGCCTACACCTATGTCGGGGTACAGGCCCCCTCCTTCCCAGACATTAATTATACAGCCGCTTTTCCACTGCATGGTACCAGCTCGACACGACTCGACTCAGCTCGCATTTTTTGCGTTTCCACCGCGAAAACATGGTATCTATTACCTGAAGTGGCTGCTTTGTCTAGTACCGCCTCGCTCTAGGTTCCAAGCGAGCTGAGCCGATGCTAAAAGGTGACGTCGGCAGACGGCCGGCCACTGATTGGCCAGAGAGTGTGACGAAGTCACGAGAGCGACATGGCAACCATGCTGGTAACAGCCATAGCAGCGCCGCAGCCAACATATTCCACTTCTTCAACTTCTTCAACATGCCAGCTAATAATACGAACACGAATACCATCGCATCGATGTCCTCCATTGTTGTTATGTGGGTTCTGTCCATGTGTGGGTTGCGTAGGTGTTGTTTGCGTCGCGTACAAAAATACGTCACGGCCCTTTCGCGCAGCCGACCCCGCCCACGTCCCGGAGGTACTATCTGCGGTGGAAAAGGACCCGCGCTGCTACCGTGTCGAGTCGTGTCGTGTCGAGTCGTGTCGTGTCGAGTCGAGCTACATGTGCGGTGGAAAAGCGGCATAAGTGAGCTCTGCTTCTCAGACAGGACAGATAGTCAGTTAAAAGAGAAGAGTGTTTGTTTGTGAACAAAATGACAGCCAATCACCCCACCATGTACTTTCTGAGAAAACACACCAACACACAGATATAGGCAGCCTCCGCCAACTATAATCGTAAGACCACGGGAGTGTTTGACTAAGTGTGTTCAGCTATACCGACACATGAGTTTGACATGAGTTAGAATTACTGCTGGCTCTTGTGAAAGAATCCATAATGGAAAACGCCACAACACAAAAGACCAAACAAAGATTGACTTCTTGTTTTAGTTAAAGTGAAGATAATGAAAAGCCTAAAACATAATCAAATTCTCCACCCAGAGAAAAACCATTAACGGTCTTCTTTGAGATCGCAGACATCACGGTTACTGCGCCAAGATAATTTGTCAGACCAAAACAAGAAAAAAACTGAAACCATAGACGGGTGCAGCACCACAGTTAGCGTGGCAGTTATTTTAGTGCTAGGCGTGGGAGTGTTTGTATTATTACCATGCAGTTATTCTTAGTCGTCTGCAGTAGTGTTAGCCACGACACGCGGCTACATTTCTAGGTGTGGGGATGCAGATGAGGCTAGCGGAGCTAACAAATCGCACCCTCCGGCATGCT
>NC_082397.1:21059093-21081593 GCF_031168955.1 Gadus macrocephalus
AATGGAAAGTTTAATCCATCAATTTTGCAAAAAGGGGTTAATTTGCCTCGCTTATGCAAATAAAACAGCCAGGTTTCAATTTGTCGACATCCTCCTACACATACTAGGGGTGGTGCAGACGGTTATGCAATGCACAGACTTCCATTCACTTAATGGATGTGTCCCTGCTGCCGGGGAAAATAATACCCTGGGTAACAATGGGCCCAGATAATACAGTCCACCGTTTCAGACCCCATTTATAAATGCACTGTCAACGAATACGTGCCGGTTGCAAAGATCCCTACTGCAACCAGCCGATCTAATGGTCTAGATTAGTACCCCTGAAGTCTTAGTCTCCTAGTCCTAAACCCCTATCCTTTGAGCAGAGAAAATCGCTTGGGGTTAACAGTAGAGTGATGAAGCTCAGGGGAGAGAAGTCGTTTTAGAGACATAGAAAGAAAGCTGAACTCGAGAGACAGTGTGATGCCCGGCTGTCCTCATCTCTTTAGTATGCATGAGCACTTCTCTTCTGACCGAAAGTTGTTGATCCAGATCAAAGGCTGCTGCTGAGCTCGGTTCAGTTCTGCTATCCAACCCAATCTACCCATCCCTGATCCCTCACACAGGGAAAAGCCCCCCCCCCCCCTTCACCCCCCACTGCACATGAAAAGAATATCCAATGTTTTCATACTTGATATCATATTTTTCATATTGAAATGCATAGCATTTTGGGATAGCTTGAATAAAAATTGGGTCCTTAAAATAGTAGATTGTTTTTTCTGAAGAAGAGACATTGGTATTGATTTCCTTGTGACCTGATACTGTGTAAAGCAACCATACAAATACATTTCGGAAGATCAATTCATTTTCGGTTGACTAATCGATCAATATTTTGGATTGGCTGTGTATCATAGGGTGGGAGGAGCAGACAAAAGCTTATTTCCAGGTATTTGTGTCCTCTGGAGCCTCATTTGCAATGCACCTTGTCAAACATCACTCACCATTGTGTTCAATTTCTTTCACCAATTACAAATGCTCTTGTTGAAACGTAACCTTTTGGTTAATAGTGTATCCTAGTGAATAATTATTTTAACTGATTAAAAAATCTATAATATGGATGTTATGGAGATTTAAGAGACATTCTTACATTCTGGCTTAAGCCTTCCTTGGTGTAGTTTGAAAGTCGCCATTTGCATTCCTTTCTATGTGGCAGTCAGTCTTGTGCCATTATTCCTTCAAAACATCTTTGATTTGCATACACTGATGCAACCCAATTTAAATTAGAAGTTAATTCCTTTTTCTTTTTTAGAACATTTATTTTCAAATGCATCGTTGATGTGAAAAATTAACGGCAGCTGATGCTATTGCCTTGATGTTTGGTGCCACTGCTTCACTGAGAATTTTAAACAGTGTTAGTTCAGTTAGCTGTGTGTGTCTGTGCGTCTGTCAACTTCACCAGGGACCCTCTTAGTAAGCTACGTGGCTGTTTCAACAGCATGAACTACAAGCTATTAACGTTGAGGGTACAACGCTCCTGTCAATATTCATGCACAAGTTTTGTGGGTTGACATTTACAATGTGACAGATCATAAAACCAGATGAGCCGGCATTGCGATACACTGGGAAACGCCGACCTAGCGATCAAGATTACATCTATTGAAATATATGTATGTTTGCCAAACATCATTTTTTTTTAGATCTCTATCTCAAAGTCTGTCAGATTTGTGAAAATATATATATATATTTTTTGCATATTTAGTCAATGAGAAATGAAGTCTTCTACTGTTACGATTATTATAGGATTTTGGAATTGCCCAGATTTAATCTTTAATGGCTGCTTTGTATTAATCAATACCCCCAAATACAGAGGTTTTGAATGAACATTGAGATGACATGTGACTGGGGCTGTTGTTGCGTCACACCAACAGTGGTCTCAGTACACACACAGTGTTTGAGAGATCAGAAGTGGCCCTTGAGAAGACTGGGACCACCCTGCTGTAATACACACACCCTCTGGAATTGATTTGTGTGTGCATGTGTGTGTGCATGCGTTTGTGTGTGTGTGCGTGCATGTGTGTGTATATGTTTGTGGGTGTTTGTGTGTCTAGGAATTAGTTTGGGAAGTGTGAAACATGCGGGGCACCAACTGTCTAACCCAATATGGATAGCTTTCTTTTTTGTGTCTTAAATATCTAATTTCTATGCTTGGCAGCTTAAGCTGCTTACTTCAGACCAGTCCTAATCCATCACTATTGGCTACAAAGTGAGCACTTGTTTCCTTTGCCCATTTAACTTTGTGTTGTTGTTTTGTTGGTTAGATGTCATATGCTGCTTCGTCTGCCTCTGTTTTATCTAGTCCCCCCAGCCCTTCTGTGTTCCTCGTGGATAAATAAATTAAATATCATAAAGCCTGGTCCGTATTATGGCACCACCAGTTCCCCATGCGCCAGCTCACTTGGGAAGTGTTTGGGAATGAGCTTCTCATTAGGAGCTGTGTGGGATAGCTGGGGGAAGGAGAAGGGCTTTTGACAGGGAACGGCAGGTGTAGGAGATCTAGACAGCAAGATATGCAGCCAGGGTTGGGAACAATGGAGAGGGACCATAGAAAGCTGGAAAGAAATTGAGAAATAGAGAGCAAGAGAGAGGGGATTTAAAATTAAATAGAATATGAGAAGTTAGCAAATTAACATGTTTTCAACTACAGACTACTGGATTATTTAGAGAGTTGACGATTAACACAGTTAGTTTGAATAATAAGGCTTATGGTGTAGTATTCTAATATATGATTGACAGGATATTGGTTCCAAACGTCCAATACGGTTGTTCACTGCATCTTTGAACTGAATTTTAAGCAAAAAATGAACAACTCCAGAACTGGTAAAACCATCATGCAGTTCCTTAAATATTTAAATAAAATGTTGCTGCTTGGTTTCATGTTCAAATTTGCCCAACAGTTATTTTTTTTTCAACTCTGTTGCTTCCAATGCAGCTTCAATTGTGAGTAAATGGCAAAATTCCTTCTGATGTTTCATTTTGTGCATGTGTGAGCATGCAATCACACTCCAGTAGCAGACTATAACCTGAATATAAAAAATAGCAAAACACACTCCAGTCCTCCGTAGACTGCTACCATTATGTACTGATGGCTTCCACTTGGCAGAGTAGACAAGCATCATTCTGGCAAAATCCCTGCAAAGAAATTGCCAATTTAGCCAATTTATCTCCGTCCATGTCTCCCCCGCTTCGGAAAGTCCTTACTATCGCCGTCTCCCCCAAGGGGCGCATTCCATACTGCTTAACCCAGGCCTTGCCCCAACGCTCCTGGCCTGAGATCCGACATGACAGGCTCCCTTGTTTTTCTCCTCCACCTCGATATGTCGCCGGCTCTCCCTAATTTCTCAAAGGGAACACTCTGTCTCTCGTCCCGATGCCCCCCCCCCCAGCCCCCCCGCACCCCTACACTGGCGCGTGGAAAGATCTGCGCCCCTAAATGAAATCAGGGACGTCGCAATTCCTCTCCGCCCGACACAGGCACTCCAACGGCGGTGTTATGAAATCTGGACTGTCAGAGGCAGTTAGCGAGCGTAGCGCTGTGACGTCGCCATAGCATACCGCCGCCGCCGCCTACTGCACCTCCTCTGTGCTCCAGCGGGATAAATCTGTGCCTATTTTTATGGGGTTTGTAAACTGTGAGTGTGTAATCGAATGAGGAATGATGGCTGTGCGGGGGGCAGTGCGAGGGGGTGGGTTAGCGATAGCACTGACGGCGTGTGCGATCTTTGAGGTGAAAAGGTCATGAGCTTGAGCAGGGGCAGTTTTAAGGTGTGGCTGGATGTGGTGAGCATTGGTTGGTGGGTAGGGGCCAATGAGGGTAATAGTCGTGTTTCATTCTGGATGCAGTTTCTACATGAAAGATCGACAAAGGTCAATGGCATACATATATTGCCCCTTTCCCACATAGTTTCCGGAAACATTACTGGGATAACCTTCATGGCACTGGTAGTGATTTCCATTTTTCTCAGATGCAGTTTTGTTCTGGATGATTTTTCCATCATGCCCCCATTCACACATGGAATAGCGATGCCAAAATAGAAACGCTCGTTAAAGTCAGTCTTGATTTTGTGAAATATCGATCCCTGTTCCCATTCACACTTGACCACATGCAGGGAATCTGATGGAACTTTGCAGGGTAAGACTGCATCTTTGAAGGGGCTTATGTGTGATCCCATAAGAGGGTCTGAAAGATAGTGGGCTCCATATTTATGATATGCAGTGTTGGTTTGAGAGGATGCTGGGCTGTGTGGCAGCAGGACAACAGATGGATATTGATATTGTGATAGGAAACTACATAATGCCTTGAAATGTGTTCATTGCGCTTCAGACTTTGCCTGGTTTTATAGGCTACACTAAATTGAGGATTTTCTTTAAAGGTTGGGTATGGAATTCTCTTTTTTGCAAAATTACTTGAAATCCTTATCATAACCCACTAACAGCCACTGAGTTAAAATTACTGACATGAAAATCAAACAAGTCAATCATCTGTGGAACGGGCAGGGCTCGAAAAATCTCCAGCCAATGATTTCCAGAACCACCGAGTGGCATTGGACAGTAAGTACGTCAATCAAACGGTCGTACGGCACTCCCCCTCCCCCGTTCCCCGCACGTGACCCCTTCGTGCACGTACGAAGCTTGCTCTGGGTCACAAGCTTTGGCTTGTGACCCAGAGCAAGCTTTTTTTGTTGTTATCCTGTGGTAGCTACTGGAGCTAGCTAACTAGCTAATCCACATTTGGACCTAGCGCTAGAAGACAACCCTAAACTCCAACCTAGCAAGCCTGGCTCGCTCTCGCGCATCTTTGTTCGCGCTCGTGCATGATGGCGCATCCATGTACTTGGAATGGGTAGGACCATTTGAGTGGTGTATTTTCAAAATCTGCTGGCGTTTCGCAAATCTCATACAGAACCTTTAATGATTGTAGATAAGTCAAATTAAACCAATTTGTCTCCTTGCTTCCTCATACATATTAGCGAAAAATCTCTAATATGTATTATGTGAAAAATATCCTTCAGGCTAAAACAAAATAATCATCAAAACATTATGCCATGTAATGTTTAAAAGTATCGTGATATTTTTATATTTTTAGGGCCTCATGAAAAATGGAAAATACATGTACAAAAAATCATTAGGGGGTTTGATGAACAAAGATGGCACCATAGCATATCAATAGGATCAAGCCAGACATTCACACACGCACACACACACACACACACACACACACACACACACACACACACACACACACACACACACACAGACACAGACAGACACACACACACACACACACACGAATAAGAAAGGCAATCGAAGAAGAATTAGGACAAGATACCATCCCTGCAGAGCTGTTCGATTTGTCAGTTGCTTGGATCCACCCCATGGTTAACCATTGGCCGCTGTCTGGGTGTGTGTATGAGAGATGGACGGACATAGAGGGAAAGAGAGAGAAAGAGGGAAAGAGAGAAAGAGAAAGTGAGAGGGAGAGAGAGGAACACAGAGAGAGAGAAATGTTAATGAGGGCAGTGGGACGTGAACAAACCGCTTTCTAGCCTAATGAATACATTCAGAGAGAGAAAGAGAGAGGGAGAGGGATAGAGAATGGAAATGATGTGGGGCACGGGGGAGAGGGTAAAGAACGGACTTTAGGGGTCACAAACTGATTCCACATGCAAGTGGACTGAGTGACTCACAGGGTTGAGAAGTATGTATGCATAAGAGAAGCATGGTGTCTGTTCGTATGTGTGTACGTGTGTGTTTGCAGTTTTGCTTAGTCATTGCTTTCATTCCACATGGGGGAGATGTCAAATGCACCATCTGTACCACAAATGCGTAAGGTCTAGATTTCACCCTCAGGTATAATCGCCTATTAAAGATAGACTTAGCTTCATACTGAGCTCACCTATTTGAGAGGCTTACTATTCTGTATATTAGACTGCTTAGTCCCTTAACCATGCTAAGAGGGCATTGGAGGAGGCTTATTATGCACGCAAAACACAAGTCATTACAGAAATACCATTATTCTGGTTCCATGGCTCCATCTTTGGCTTTAGTCCACAAAGCATGAGAGCAGGGATGGCAGATGTTGCCTAGCCCTCAACAGTGATATAGGTTACAAGCGTTATACAAAAAACAGAAGAGGGTAGCCACAGCGACGGTAGTCACTGTTGGCCTGGGTTCCGAGGTCACAGGTACTTTTGCAATAATGAACATCTGCACAGGAACACAAACACCCGATGGAACCAGTGAGTTGTCATCATTCAAATACAACTGAAACCCGCTGGCATATGCTGCTGCCAGGTGGGCTTTCTCCTAGACTCAGGACAGCATCGTCTCAGCTAGCCTATTGTGATTACCAACTGTGCAGGGTCTCATGTTTCGTAAGATAATTTGTAGCTATTTGAATTTATCTCCAGACTTCTCCGTATGCACGAACACAGATGGCACGGTTACATGGTGTGTTTGGGTAAATGTCATGTTTTGATGATTTGGGCATTCTTCCAAGTGTAACCATTGCATTCTGCAGCAGCAAGAAGCCCATCGGCCACACCTCCCTATAAGGCACAGTGCCCTCAATTGTCTCTGTGCACTGACCCCCAGGAAAAAATAAAGAGCTGCATTTCAAAAATGGTATGGACTGTGATGTGGAGATTATTTCCTCCAACGCCAAAGCCCTCGAAGAAATTACTTCACCTGTGCACATCACTCGTCGGAAGCACTCTCTCTCTCTGCAGTTTATATAATTCCTGTAGCAATACCTTACAAACCCCCCCCCCCCCCCCCCCCCCACACACACACACACACACACACACACACACACACACACACACACACACACACACACACACACACACACACATTCACTCTTTACCCTCTACAACTCCTCTAATCCTTAGGCAACACACAGTGAATAAATCAGGGAAGCAGGTTTATACCAGCACTCCAGCGTGTGTGTGTGTGTGTGTGTGTGTGTGTGTGTGTGTGTGTGTGCGTGCGTGCGTGCGTGCGTGCGTGCGTGCGTGCGTGCGTGCGTGCGTGCGTGCGTGCGTGCGTGCGTGCGTGCGTGCGTGCGTGCGTGCGTGCGTGCGTGCGTGCGTGCGTGCGTGCGTGCGTGCGTGCGTGCGTGCGTGCGTGCGTGCGTGCGTGCGTGCGTGCGTGCGTGTGTGTGTGTGTGTGTGCGCATAGAAGTGTGTGCCTAAGTTTGTGTTTGAAGGAGTGCACAGCCAGCCCACGGTTGTTGTTGAAAAGCAAGTGGGCACAGCCTGCCAGGATGTAACTTAACCTATGGTCCAATATGACTGCTCCCATTTAGCTCTAATACCGCCCTCTGCATCGTGCGTCCCTTCAGCACAAGTTCATCTTATCTCAATGCAGACACTACAAGGAAAGTCCTCCTCTGTAGGCTGGGATTTATTTCGATTTTCTTAGCACAAAAATGTTTCCTTGTTTAATTCTCGCTCTCTATTTTCCGTCGCACATTTCTTTGTGTCTGTGTTTTAGTGAAGACGGATCAACGCAATGTATAATGGTGCTTAGCACGCCACCAACAAATGAAGTGGAGAAATTCCCGTGGAGGAACCACGGCAGGCCGGGTCGTTTTAAAGACTAGTCGGGTTGGAGACTTGCCTCCATCTACAAATCGTCTCTGCCACCACCTGCTAGTCATCAGCCCTAATTGTACAACCTCAAATGAACCGTGATAACTACTTTAAACGTATGTACTGCCAACCGCAAGTGATTGTAGTACTTACTTAACAGTGCAAAGCCATCATTAACTAACTGGTTATTAGAAAATGGTCCGTATTAATCAAATCAAGTAAAGAGCAGATCAATTCAAAAGGTGACCTGCAGGCCTTGAAGCGTTCTCTGACGTAAACCACGTAGCGAGAAAAACACATTGATGGGCGCATTGCTATCCCTGCTATCTCTGTCTAAATGCATATAAGCTGGAAAGGTTGGGTGTGGTGAAACCATTCATCCTTAATGGAGTCATCCGCGATATATATCATCTGCCCTTTTTCTGTTTCTCTGCTTTTGTAATGACAAATCTGAGCTATTTTGAGCACAACATGTAAGCCACAAATTAGGAAACGGATCAAAACAAGACAATTACCACCTTTATGCTGCGTCCTTTCCATTTTACTCAGCCAAGTGAGCCCAAATGGTTGGAGGGTGGTTGAAGACTGGCTAGTGGTTAATTACCTCTATCAAAGCCTGCTTCCTCGCTGAGGCCACGGCCCCGGTGGGTCCCCAGGGGCCGATTAGAGCTGCACTGCACGCCTCCTGGATCTCTACCCCGCCGTGAGCATGGTGTACACACACACACACACACACACACACACACACACACACACACACACACGCACGCACACGCACACGCACACACTCACACACTAACATACCCTTGATTCACCACACCTGTAAAAGTAGTAGGTTAATAGTGTAGGGACAAAGAGCTTCATATTGTTAGCCTCTGCATCAAGCCAGACAAGCTACAGACAGCTAAGCAGGCCGGGACGACAGACAGGGGAAGCTAATGGTTAGTTGACCTCATGATAAGAAGTGAAAGAGAAGAGAGAGTTTCCCCCAAAAACGTGCGAATTCATTTGGTGAATAGTACAAAGCCAATCAAAAGTTGAAAATAATTATAATCATAATATAAGAGAACTATGATTTTCCTGCTAACATTACAAAAGGATGGATTACTGTTATTTCTTGTTCGGTGCTCGCAGTGTCGCCAAGTATTTGTCCATTGGTAAACAAGCAATCCAGGCAAACTAAACAGATTTTTAAAACAAAGAAATACACGATCCAATCAAAGGAAAGAGTGACTAACAATGACAGTGGGTAGTTCACTCAGCGGCGTCCTAAATGAACTGCCAACGCTACTTGAGAAAACAGTTTCAATGAGACTTTACAATTACAAAGCCGCCCCAATGTACCTCAGCAAAAATACAAACAATCATAGGGCCCTGCAGGCGTGTATATGAATGTATTATTTTGTATTATCCAGAGGAAGCCAAGTGAAAATATTTAGAGTGCAGCGGTGAGAGGGAGAGGAGGAAAAGAGGCGACTTGTGTGTTAGCGAGAAGTGAGAGAGGGAGAGAGGCCTTGAGGAGACTGAAAACAACAGAAAGAGACAAGATGGATTGAAAAAGTGAGGAAAGAAGAAAGAGAGTGACAGAGAAAGACACACAAACCTATACTCACCAAATCACTAAATGGGCCACTGCATAATCACACCCGACGAACGTCAAGCAAAAAACCCTTTTATTTCCATTACTCTATTTGCCATGATGGATGTGACTTTCATTGTGTGTGTGTGTGTGTGTGTGTGTGTGTGTGTGTGTGTGTGTGTGTGTGTGTGTGTGTGTGTGTGTGTGTGTGTGTGTGTGTGTGTGTGTGTGTGTGTGCGCGTGTGTGTGTTTCCCATGCGAGTTGCTTCAATGCCTGCCCACAACCATTTTTGGACTTTGGATATATATTTGCATGTGAGTGATTATATGTGTCATTTGAGCATAGCTATAATCAAGGCTACAGTACATTAATGATAGTCCACCATAGCGTGTGCACGGTACTAGCCAATGACTGGTGGAAGATCCAACGGAACACCCGCATCATGCGGGTCAGGTACGATTACTAAGTGGAAACTAATCGATAGTGTGACTTGATTTTCTTTCCCACAGGTTGTCCTTGTACTCCCTCTGCAATCAACACACACACACACACACACACACACACACACACACACACGCACACACACACACACACACACACACACACACACACACACACACACACACACACACACACACACACACACACACACACACACACACACACACACACACCCAGACACACAAGCAAACCTAGTCGGTATCATGTGCATGTGTGCGCACGTTGAACTGTTTAATCACTCAGAATCCCCCACCCCCTTCTCTGGTAGAAGTGTTTAGCGTGCAACACAATGTTGTGTGTGTGTGTGTGTGTGTGTGTGTGTGTGTGTGTGTGTGTGTGTGTGTGTGTGTGTGTGTGTGTGTGTGTGTGTGTGTGTGTGTGTGTGATAAGAATTGCTGATATCACCCAGTTGGTCTTGAGAGGCTGTTTCCTCCATGATGTTTAAAGCCTGCTTGAGCATGTGGACCCTTATGTATGTTGTATCATCCGCCCAAGATCAATCTCTGACCAAACTGGAACTTCTCCCATGGTGAAAAACATTATGACTTTGTACTTTCGTTGCCTTTAATATCTTTCCTTCATTATCCTTATATTAGCTATCATCCACACTCCCTATCTCTCCCTCTCCCTCTCTCTTCCTATCTCTCTCCTCCTTTCAGATTGTCTTGTTTAATTTGTCTCCCACAATCTGTTCGGTGCTTAATAGTGGGCATCACTCAGGGGCAGGTAATTGGGACACATAAGTGAGTATGTATATGCATATGTGAGTGTGGGTGCGGCCAAGCCAGGAACTACACACCCCACACACACACACACACACACACACACACACACACACACACACACACACACACACACACACACACACACACACACACACACACACACACACACACACACACACACACACGCACACACACACATGCACACACACACACACGCACACACACACGCACACTCTAAGACAGGCCAATAAGGGTGATGCATAGACCAGCATAATGCAGCTATGCATTTTTGGATGCAATAGCCTCAGCAGACATGGAGCTTATGAGTGAGAGGAGGGTAGAAAACACAGACACACAGGCATACACAAGCCCCCCCCCCCCCCCCCCCAACAAACAAACGTACCCCGCACACACACAGCCAGGTCTGCACACGCACGTACATGGACAAGATAAATAAGCATTTGGTTCCTTTGCTTTCTTATCCCTCTGTACTCGGTGTTGAGAAAGCAGGCATCACCAATCAATGCATTCCTGTTTTACATTTCCCAAAACCACCGTGGGAGTGAGGGAGGGAGAGGATGCTGGTTGAAAATGCAAAATAGCAGCTAGCAAGTTAAGAGTTTAGAACTCAGTTCATCGCTAAATCCCGAATGTCATCGGACAGCGTTTCTTAATGAGCTATCGATTCTATACAACTCCCCCGCCCCTAACCTCCTCCCCTACTACAAGTCAGGGAACCTGCCTTTCCACCTTTATTTCCTCAGCAACAAGGTCTCTTGATCTGAAACAACAAAATCTATGGAAGGAAAACGGGAGCAGAGGGGGAACAAATAAATCTTGAGCCTTTTCAAATATATTGACAAAGCCCGGCTTGCAGCCCCGCCCCACCCTGCTGATTCAGAGGTGTGTTCTGACAAGCGGCACCGCATGGGTGGAGAGCAGAGAGCGACAGTCAGAAGCGGTTTGGCCGACACTGTATCAACAGACTGTGCCCAGGGACCTGGGGCCGAGCGGCTATTCATTAATGTCAGCTGCAGGAGTGCTCGGCTCATATCTGCGGCCATGTACCAGAGCGTTTCTGAGGTTTGGGGGTGTGGTGGGTGAAGAAGAAACATGACACTGACACACCGCCGCCTCTCCATCATCTCTCCCTCTCTGCCTCACTCTCTCACTCTCGTAGAGGCCAAGCTTCCCATTCCCCCCTGTCCGGCTTCCATTTCACACACCTTTTCACACACACATCGTTTCCGGTCCGCCATGGTGCGCCAGTGGGCTCGAGAAGTTATTATTGCGACAAATAACGACAATAGCGTTTTTTTTACCCGCCTCTGAAGAACGGCTGATCCATCCGAGATGCCCTCCCACATCAACCCCATCAAATGGGCTTCATTGAAGAGGATGAAAACCAGATGAGATCGGTACATTTTGGTAAAAGTAGCGAGCAGCTCAGAGTGGTCTGCATGACGTCTACAGTTACGGGATGAAAAGGGGAGAAAAGGTATTTGCTTGCCCTTTTTCCACAATGTTTTCTTGACCTTTATTGGCGTGGGGCTGATGCTATTGGCATGGACATGGATGGGTGACCTGCATGTCCTTCAGGTGGATCGTGGACGGGAGCATGTGCACGCACACACACACACACACACACACACACACACACACACACACACACACACACACACACACACACACACACAAACGCACACACACACACACACACACACACACACACACACACACACACACAAACGCACACACACACACACACACACACACACACACACACACGACACACAAAGGATCGATGGATGGCCATCTGCTCTGGCAAGGGTTGGAGGTCCCTGGATGGCCATTGGTTGGTGTGGGCACACTGGATTATTCAGGGGGGCTGGGCCAGAGTACCGGCGGCTGGGATGTGCACGAAAGCCAAGGTCATTCGCCACAGCTTCGCTGACATTGACTCGGAGAGGATTCATATCAGTTCTCGAGAAAAGCAGCCCACCTCGTCCCTTTATGCGCTCAATAGATCCATGTCCCTTCTCACATTGATCCATCATGAATCGATGGCAGTCTCTTCTGACTGGTCCTTTTTAGTGAGTGCACCAATGGTCATATTTTGGCCAATAGCTCTGGATGCATTATTTAGAGTTAGAGCCATCCTCCATAGCAAACAATGTGTAATGCATCAGCAATCCACATCCCAGGCAATTATGTCTGGGATCAGTAGGTATCACTGCATCCTTTTTGCAGTCATTGTGGACAATGTGTCCCCATATACCAGTCAACCAAGGATAACAATGTGAAACAGACCCATGGAATATCACATCACCCATACGCATTCGGTGATCACTGAGCAATTTCCGTTCCTCTACCTTCCCCTTAATGTATGCCAAAACCGATATCCACAGCTCACTGGGTCTAAAATTAATTATTGCGAAATGAAAGAAAAATGATGACCTCCCGTTTTCCGATGGACGTTTTACACAGATCATGCCGCTTAATGACTCAGGGCAACCTCTTTGTCACGTTGAATCACATCCTCCACTACTCATTAAGAGTGTCAGGGTTTTTGTTCAAACTACAAACGCCCAGAGAAACCATACCTTTTCATGTCTCCCAATGCTTTCACAAAGAGCCTGTGTAAGAAGGGGGCTTGAGATTGAACTCAACAGGGATGTGCAAAACCCAAGAATTAAGCAGGTCTCGTTCAAGTCGTTACCAGTGATCAGTCATGGTCATTGCTAATCTAAAAGGGAGGGATCATTATATAAGCAGCTGTGTCTTTGGAGATTTTCTTTGGAGATTGTAAGTAACATCACCTCTTCCCAGGGGTTTGTGTAGGCTTCTTGCAGTGGGGATACGTTTACCGAACCAAAGAGCTCCTTGATACTGAGTCTGTAGCCATAGCAGAAGTAACGTGCCCCTAGTGAGCTTGCATACACACCCCACACAGACACAGACACAGACACAGACACACACACACACACACACACACACACACACACACACACACACACACACACACACACACACACACACACACACACACACACACACTAACACACACACACACACACACACACACAAACACCCGGCCTCATATTCATAAACTGTGCGAATGCAGTAGTGCATTTATTTGAACAAGTGTTTATCTACTTTAGGCCATGTTTCCCCTGTGTTTGTATGTGATAACGTACATTTTTGGAGCACCTCAATACAAGTGCTGACCACTGATCGTACGTTTGAACTGTGAGACTAGGAGAGTCTTAAGATAATGGATGACTTCTATCCTTAAAACAAAAGAAAAAAACAGGTATATGAGACACGAGAGAAGGAAAGATGAAATTATAGCGATAGACTATGTCAAAAAAGGGAAAAGCAAGACAGAAATGAAGGAATTAGCAATAAAGGCAAAGCATGGATTCGGTGTGTAGGTGGTGGGGGGTTGGTGAGCTGGAGATGAATCAGTCACATTGTTATCGGTTTGCGTCTGAAATATTGTCGAATCACAATCTCTGTATTGTTACATCATGATTTGTGTGCACATTATGCCATGCATGTAACAAATCATATTTGTCATCATGTGAAAACTCCAAGATATAGAGTGTGCGTGTGTGTGTGTGTGTCTGTGTGTATTTGTGTGTGTGTCTGTCCGTCTAGGGGGTGGGGTGAGGGAGGTAATGAGGCAGACAGACTGACAACACCAATGAGCATCTGGAGAGTTGCTCCTCTATAGGGTCCTATCACAACAGCTATTCCAGAGCATTCCAGCACTTGCCGGCAACAATAGCTGGCACATAGTTGCACACCCTGTCCCTGTCACATGCACACACACACACACACACACACACACACAGACTTCCACATGCGCACATACAGACAGGACCCACGCACACAGACACACACAAACCAGCAACAATGGTATCAAAAAGAGGAGACAAAACAGTGGGAAAACAACAGGCGACCGCCCCCCCCACTCCCCAAGGCTGGATGAAGAGGAGACACACTAAAGAAGCACCCCCCACCCACCTTACACACACACCCACCTCTCTCTCTCTCTCTCTCTCTCTCTCTCTCTCTCTCTCTCTCTCTCTCTCTCTCTCTCTCTCTCTCTCTCTCGCACACACACACACACACACACACACACACACACACACACACACACACACACACACACACACACACACACACACACACACACACACACACACACACACACACACACACAGAGGGTGGGGAGGGAGGAGCATTGGCATTTGGCACCAACAGACGTTCACAAGCCTCCCCTGGGAAACCCAAAACATGAGGGGGAGAAGAGGAGAGCGGAGGGGGGAGGAGGAGAGAGAGGAGGTGAAAGAAGAGAGAGGAGGAGAAGAGGAAGGGGAGAAGAGGAGAGGGAGAGATGAGGAAAGAGAGGGGAGAGGAGGAGAGGAGAGAGAGGGGGGAGAGGAAGAGAGGAGAAGAGGAAGGAGAGAGGAGGAGAGAGAGGGGGAGAGAGAGAGGGGGGGGAGGAGAAGGAGAGAGGGGGAGAGGAGGAGAGATAGGGGAGAGGAGGAGAGAGGGGAGAGTAGGGGAGGGGGGATGAGGAGATAGAAGAAGAGAGAGGGTGAGGGGGAGAGAGAGGGGAGAGGAGGAGGAGAGGAGGGTGAGAGAAGGAGAGAGAGAGGGGAACGCGCGGGCAGGGGAGGGGGACGGTGACGGGGTGATGAGGCCAGTCTCCCCCAGCCTCTCGAGAGCTTAAGGGATGCAGAGGGAGAGAGAACGGGGGTGAGGGTAAGATTGAGAGTGAAAGAGGCGAACACAGACAATGAAGGGAGGGCCGCCTCCCTTGCTTCATTCTTCCCGCTCCCTCTCCTCCCCCTCTCCTCCCCCTCTCCTCCCCTTCGTTTCATACTGGGTCACCAGGCTCAAGCCGCCACATTCAAATACTTCATCCCCCCGCCCTTAAAACACACACCCTCCAGCACCCCCACCTCTGAAGGGGGGCAAGATTTTTTTTTGGGTTATTTCTGTGTGGGTGGGTGGGTGTGTGGGTATGTGTGTATGTGTTGGTATGCTTGGGTGTGTGCGTGTGTGTGTGTTCCTGGGTGTGTGTGTGTGTGCGCCTGTGTTTGTGTCAGTACATGTGTATGTGCGTGTGCGCGTGTGCGCGAGGGGGGCAGCCCGCGAGCAGTTCAGGACAGAACCCCCCCTTCTCATTCCAAGCCGGTCCCGCGAGGCTCCTAGCTGGGGCTTCAGCGATAAAACAGGTGGATCGAGGGCTGAGGCAGAAGTGGAGAGGGAGGGTATAGAGGGAGAGTGGGGTGGGGCGCAAAGCGGTGTGTAACACGCAGCGCGGCAGAGCGAGTCCACAGACAGCTGTTTGGCCGCCTGCCCGCCCGCTGAAAGGTGAGACCAGGGAGTGGGGAGGGAGCGCAGGGGCCAATATAATAAGCAAAACAGATGCGGGCGCACGCACAGGTAGCAGCGTTGAACGTGTGTGTGTCTGTGTGTGTCTCTGTGTGTGTGTGTGTGTGTGTGTGTGTGTGTGTGTGTGTGTGTGTGTGTGTGTGTGTGTGTGTGTGTGTGTGTGTGTGTGTGTGTGTGTGCGTGAGTACACCACACACACAGTAGCGTCAATAATTCAAATGCAATAATGTAGTGTCCGATTATTCTCGGACGGTCCGTATCACCGCTGAGGCCTTCATCAAATACAATTCCAGTAAAGAGGGTAAAGTTCACTATAGAGGACTGGATCTCGCACACATACGCGCACACACACGCACGCCCGCACACACGCACGCGCCCGCCCGCACGCACGCACGTACACACACACACACACACACACACACACACACACACACACACACACACACACACACACATACACACACACACAGAGTTGAGATCCGCTGTGCTGGCCACTGGGAGCCTTCAATAAGAGGACGACCCCTGCTGTGTAGCCTACCTCCATACTTCACTGTCTGACGAGTCCGCGGGCCACAGCAAATGAGTCTTAATTAACTAATAGGGCTAACAATCTCCTCTCTCGTGCTCGATGTAGCGTGTATCCCCTGCTCGAAGGTGTTCATGAAACATGATAAGGTGTAAAATAGTCACCCGTTTGTGATTTATAAAACTGCATATCAGGAGCCACAACAGAGATGTGCTTATTGGGCGTCAATGAGGCAGATATGTGCGTTGAGGGACAGCTTTCGGGGCCTTATATTCTTATTAAGAAATAGACCTACCCTGCGTGTATTTGTCTACGCGTGAGTGAGTGGGGGGGACCTTAAACTGCTATTAGTCCTGCTTTCTAATATACATCGTCACCAAACGTATGCACATACAATTATACCTTCCACAAACCAACTTGATCATCTTTATGGGCTTGAGCGGACAGATACACCTGCTTCTGCAAATCTAAACGTCAAAACGAGCAGGCTGCAGCCGACGCAAATAATTCTGCAGTCTAGAGGAACCGCAGATTTTACGCCAATCGTTTCTACACATTCAACACTATGTGGTTAAGGATTCCAGCAGCACATGGTTTCGCACGGTCAACCCGAGCTCTAACCCTGCAGTCCAGCCGTGTCCCCCACGCGTCAAAGCCCGGGTCCGGGGACGCGTCAAAGACCGGTTCCGTCCGGGGACGCGCAGAAAACCAAATGGGCTCTCCCTGCTAGACGCGTCGTTGAACCCAACTTTGCCGGAACGCTAACGTTGCAATTTTAACAGATCTAGTCAGACATCTTTCAGCATTAGAAAGGCACAAGACCCGTTGGGGTTTGCAGATAGCGATAAGATTGAAGGTGGTTTGCGGGCACCTTATGAACGCGTATGCTGTTGGGCATCAGACAGAATAAACGCAAAACATATTGAATCATTTGCCTGCAAATTACCCGCTTTTTCTGCTCAGTTTAGCAAAACAAATCGCTGCTTTGGGGAATCCTTTTACCGCATTCCTCTCAACCCCCCGCTGCACCACTCAGCATCAGCCTCAGCGGAGAGGACCGCTACACTGACTGCGAACACCCAACTTTCAGTGTCAATATCCGCAGCTAAAAAATAATCACGTTTCGTTCATCTGCATGAGGGTTAAGACCTTCGCTCTTACCTGTCCATCCTTAGGTTAATATCCGTTTTTATCTCAGACTGTTGGCTACTTTCTGGGATCCATAGAAGTTGGGAGAAAAGGTCCGGTTCAGTCCATGCAGTCCCTCCACTCAGTCAGCGGCAGCGCACTCTGACTACAGCTCGCGTTCTCTCTCTTTCTCACACACACACACTCTGCAATGTGCTCACAGTGTGTGTGCAGCGCTACTGCTACTGCTGCTGCTTGTGCTGCCACTGGAGCGGATTCGTGTGGTGGGAGGAGGAGGGGGTGGTGGTATGGCGGAGGGAGGGAGGAAGGGGTGCGGGGGGTGGTGATGCGCGAGCACAGCGCAGCCTACTGGAGTCGAGGACTCAGCGAATGAAATCAGTCGAGTCGCATTTAATGGGATGAATTCTGCAGATCGCCTCGTTAGGTATGACATCATGAACATGGGGGCTCCTGGGAAAAACCTCAGAAATCACATGCATAACGGACATCGGACAGTTATATGCACATGAATAATAAAGTTGCCTACAAGTATTGATCATTTATATTAGCTAAATAGGCCTAAATGTTAAAGCCAGCAAGGTATTTTGTGATTAAAGGGATAATCCGTGTTTATAGGCATTTGCTCCCCTTTAGCTGATCCTTTGACTGCAGAGTTGTAGTATCATTGGTCCATTTCGTGTGAGGGCAATACACTTGTAATTGCTTTCCAAAGATTTCCAATGTTTGCTGAATAATCGCATAATGAAAACGTGATTGTATTTTGTCTACAAACACAGATCATTCTGTGATACGCCGCTGACAAACCCTCCGTGTAGACCGGGCATAAGCTGCTGATAATAGAACATAACATTTAGTCTAAATATTACACCGCCGATGCAGAATTATCAGTGTGTAAAACAAACTACAATGTTGTGGTGTGTGCTCGTGACTATTTTGAACACATTGGTATTCTTTGGAAAGTGCATTCCCCCACATGAACAAGAGCTAGGCTACACTGCAGGTCAATAGCAATGGCTAAAGGAAAGTAAATGCTAACCAATCCAACTTATTTTCTGGACTCAAAATTATGAATTTCGAATAAAATAACATGTCTCACTTAACACATATCCTGGCACGGGAATCTTAAAAATGTTTTCAGAATATATATATATATAGCCTATATATATATATATATATATATATATATATATATAAAAAAAAAATCTTGTGAGGGTGTTGAATTATATCAGCCTACATAATTATATAAGCCACACTTGAATACACAACATTACATTATATAGCAACTGGCAGTGCAATAGGCCTACTAGCCTTCAATATTGCATCCTAACCCCTGAATTCTCTCAGAGGGAAGCTTCCAAACTGACTCTATTTCACACACAATCCAAGTGCTGCCTATATACTAGAAGTCAAAACGATAACAATGCATGTTTTTCCTTTTACTTTTCCCTTCCATATCATTCAGAGTCCTGCTTCAGACGGGGGGGGAGGGGGGGATGAGAGGCATGGTGAGTAGTGGAATCGCCTGGGCCCACACTCACCCATCCATGGAGATAAAAAACGACTGAGTGGCCACCATCCATTACCGCTTCTACCCCAGAGGCTGCTCTCTCCTGGACAGCCCGAGACAGAGAGTCCATCCAAATAGAAAAACTTGGTTGTTCCGTCTCGTCACTCGTCACGCTGCCACCTCCACCCAACTTATTATCCGCTGGAGTTTGGTTGTTGTGCCATTCGTGAGCGTGGTGTGTGTACATATTCAAAAGGTCACACAATTAAGGGTGCGGTCAGACCTCGGGGGACAGTAGCGCACACAAGACACCAGCGGCACGAGTGTGTCAAGTGGCATTTATTCCCTGGCCCTCCTCGGGCCATTCTAACCAATCACAAATAAGTGATGGCTCTAGTTATATATTTTCCAGCTAACCTCCTCCCTAGGCAGTCCCATCCCACAATGGGACACCTGGAACGAGGTGCTCCTAATGGGTGTGCTGGGGGAGAGAGAGCGCCATGTGCAAGCGAGCTTCGAGAGCGAGCGATATCCGTCTCAGGTCCATGGGACGGGGTGTGAGGGAGGGAGGGACTTTCGATAGAGTCATAGCCACCGGATGTTCCTTTGTTCAATTAATACTCCATATCTATTCTCCCCGACTTTGTGGTTGCTGTCTTCCTGTCATGTTCCGGTTCTTCTCGCTCCGGGAACAGTAACGGACAAACTGACAGCCCATGGGAAGGAACAGAACGGAAACGGCCTCACGGTAGGCCGCACAAAACGATAACATTCATGACCTTCTCTCAGCCAATTTTCAGCAGAGATGGTGCTACCGCCGATGCTTGATTGTTAATGTATGCCGAGTCGCTGCTGAACGGGTGAGTAAAGCTTTAGACTGTGAGCCATCCATCACCAATGTCTACCAACAAGCAAACCAAACCACTTCCAAATGAAAAAAATGTATTTGCATTTGGTACCAGAAGGCCTGTGGTGGGTGGTTGTTAAATGAGGCTGCCAAATTACGGAGGAAGAACCCGAAATCCAATGATATTTACTGGGGCATTATTTGTCCTTTGTGCTATATGTCAATTGCCATAGAGATGTTAATTGAGTCCTGCCAAGCTACAAGGCGAGTTTATAGCTCAGCGTTCCAAAAACTCTCATTCATCACCGGGGGAAACTCAAGAGGGATCCTGAAAGGGACAGAGGAGTGAAATGAAGTGGAGTGAAAGAGGAGCTGCCAAAACACACTCGTTCACAGATACTCACTCATGTCTCCGCTTGTTGGGGATACAGCAAACCACCAACATCTCACTTGCAAACCTGCATATACGGGGACTTTTTCAGGGTTCCACAAGTGACTTAATTTGTACTATATTAACAGACTAGGTTCCCGATGAAAGCGTTGTAAATACATTAGGATATGGTAATGTCCACAGCATTGCAATGGACAAGCTGAAATGTGTGTGTTTGGAAAGAGACAAGAGGAAGTGTGTAACTCTCTATCGGTAAAACCTTGGAGATGGTGACCCATTAAACAAATATCTTAAGGGGGGTTAGTTCCGCCTGATGTCATTTTGAATAACTCTTCTGGCCAACAATCTCTGTCACAGGTGCTTGGTGACGTTTAAAACATAACCTCAACTAAATCTGCATGAATCAGAAACTCAACTCGCCGGATCATAACGGCTGCCTTTTGTAGTACCCTTGTAGCAAGTGTAGACAACTTTGTAGAAAACAGCCATAGTAAGCTCTATTTTGAGAGTATCAAACTGAGAAAATCCAACATCTCCATTCAGGCCACAGCTACTCCTCCAAAACACATTTAGAAATACGTCTGCCTGGCCTTGTGGGAGACTCGGGTAAAGTTCATGAGTGAATAGGAAGACTGCGAGCAGGTAGGCAGGTAGGTAGCTAGTCATAGAGGTGAGGTAATGATTAAGCCGGCTTATGCAGGACCCATAGAAACCACATTGTTTTCTTGTCATTTATTGATTGATGTTGCGATGTTAAGATAATATTCATTCAATGTTTTACAACTTTAGATGAGGAAGTGTGCTGAAAAGATTCTGATCATAAAAATGTAAAAGTCCTCCACAAGATCAAGAGATTTCAAAAGGTTGTTAGATTATTCTTTGTCTTTCTTTCTGCAGCGACATCTCTTGAGATGTCGCGTATTATGAGGCCTGTAAAAAGTTTTTAAATCATAAATATATGTAACAATTCAGAATTCATGGCCAAGGAACTAGAATGTTTTCTGAGAATGGTTTCAAATAAGTGTCATGCAAGATGGAAATCGATAGATTAATAGAAAGATTTATGGAAGATGGATGGATGGATAGATAGGCAGATATATAGATATTGATGCATAGCCAGATTGGAAGATAGACGGATTGATATACAAACATGTATACAGACAGACGGATAGTCAGACAGACAGATACAGATAGAAAGCTAGATGGATCGACAGATAGATAGATCACCAATCTGGTTTCTAATAGGGAATTCAAAGTTTCAACATGCCAGGTGCAATCTTATGCGCCAAACCGATGAAGCAGCCTCTGAACCTTGGCACGTCCACCGTAGGAGACAACCTCACACTCCCTATTGGAAATCGTTCATTCTTCGATGTGCCGTTTTATTCATAATTTTCAGGTGTAAATAATCCATTTATTTGTCCTTCTTTATCCCTCCCAGCACTGATACTTATTCACAAAGGACATGTTTTAAATTGGTCCCATCTGGCGTTGGTTGTTGGAATTATAAAGAACCCAAAGAACACAACTGCTGCTTGAAAGCTTGATCACTAGCATCGTGCAAAGCTAGGCTGTTATACTGGGGCTCTCCCATTGTGGATCTGATAAACAAGATGAGCATTAGCATATTGTTATTGCAAAAGGCAGTTTGCAGTTTGGCTTTCCAGGGCTCTAATCAGTGATATTTTCCCCATCCATTCATTTTTCTTTTTAATGTGCAGTGAATGACAAGGCCAGACTGTGGGGCTGAAATGATATGTGTTTTATGACCATTGTCGCTCCTCGACGACTTCCGATAACAATTTACAACCCCGGTCTGTACCGTCTTGGTCTTTGAATACGAGCCTCTGAAATAACTACCGGGCGACAGCTAGTGACCTTTCAAACTCATTTATGATCCCCCCCCCCCGCCCCCCCCCCCCCCCTATCATTATTTGCAGTAAATGGTGCAGAAAGCCTAAGCACATCTCAACTGGATCTCTGTATGCCAACAACCTCTCCCGGTCTCCCCCTCCTCCCCTCCCTCTCCCCGTCTCCCTGGATCTTCCTTACACAATCACACACTCTCCGATTCTGTTCTCCCCTTCTCTCCCCCCCTTTGTGCAGTCTCTTAGTTTAAAGCATGCCTGGCATCATATAAGGTGACCCTCTGGTGAGTAGAGTGGAATAGTTCCTCTATTCCACACCAGGAGATATGGGAGTTCATGTCAGTCCTGAGTGTGTGTGTGTGTGTGTGT
>NC_082397.1:21086593-21126593 GCF_031168955.1 Gadus macrocephalus
ACGGATGTCATTAACTTTGGTAGAGTTTTAGAGATCTTGCTCCCTGTTTTTTTTTTAATTGACTAGACTAGGGTTAAAGACCGATTACTCAGTCAAATTCATGGTAGAATCCATGGCATTTAGTAATTAGTTTAATTGTTTGCCCTCTTGAGAACCCACAATTGAGTATGTATGCATTATTTGCTTGAGTTGTTTTCTAGTACTCATTAATAGGAGGCATCAATCAATGTGAAATGAAGTTTCCTCTGGGCATCCATCCGTTATTGTTCCCCCAAGTTGAACTCTGGAAATAATTTCCTTGAGATTCAGATTTGTAAGTTATATTGAGTATTGGGCTGTTGGAGGCTGCACTGAACCCCATTTTGGGGTTCACCCTACTCCATGCTCCTAATTTTTCCATTCCCTTATTATTATTTTTTTACAATAGGCTAAACATCTCCAGTTCCTCATAGTTCCGTAAAACCAACTGTTTTCTGATTGAGACAGATGACGATGGGCCCTTTTGCTGTAAATAACCAGCAACAGTTTACATTCTGATTTTCCATCTCGTTATTTTTGGAGCATTTATGGGTCCTGTGTATGAGTTCATCACTGGGTTTGTACGAATCTGTTACGGTCGTGTGATGGAATGCATTAGCAGCTGGGCTTTGAACTGAGGCGCATCAATTAATGACATCTAGATTAAACCATTACCATTCCAACTCTATATATTCGGAGAGACATAGAGAGTGTGTCGTGTGTGTGTGTGTATGTATGTGTTTGTAATTTTCCGGACCACACTCAACTCCTCTGAACGCATACATCACTGGAACTGAACTTCCAAATGTAATCATATCATTGTATTTCCACATCGCAACATTCTGTCTTCTAGATTCTAGATTATGTTAAAAGCTGCAATCGGCACAAAGTATCCCTTTGGGCACGCAAACACATGCACACACACACACACACACACACACACACACACACACACACACACACACACACACACACACACACACACACACACACACACACACATAAACACACACACACACAATTAACTCTCAATTTGTCTTTCTCCCATACAAGCACACACACACACACGGACAAAGCTGAACCACCCTGGATAGGCTGTGCATTCAGTTTGAATTAAACTATCCAGTTTGGCCTAATTGAGAATTGATCTGCAAATGTAAATTGAGTAACAAGTGTAGGTTGATAATTAAGCTTGACTCCAACCATCATAATTTTTGGGACAGCTGTTCATGCCAAGAACCTCAGCCCACAATGTCTTTCATCAAATACCTGAACCCATTTGTTTCAGCTGTCTTATCAAATGTCATCACAAACCCTTTAGGAAAAACATCCATCCTTGTTTAAATCTCGACAATTCATTTGCATAATATCGTTTACATGGATTTTTCATACAAATCCGGTCATAACCAGCAGTGGAAAGGAATAACTTAGCTTTAAGTCAACTTCCTGGCAGGGACTAACGTAACCCATTTTCTGTTTAGTTTCACCCTCCTGTTTTTAGTTACAACTTGGACATTCACAGCCTTGCAAGCTACATTTGGAAGTAAAATTGATAGTGAAGCGATCTACAAAACACTGACTAGAACCATCTAGAACCATCCTGTCATCCGGGCCTGTCACTCAGTCCTGCTTTTCCTTGATGGCCGTTCTAGGGTAGGGCAGTCACACCAGGGGGATGTTTAGGAAATGTCATTTTCCATCATAGAGATGACGGCTTCAGGGAAGAACGAAGATAAACACTGAGGATTTTGTCAACAAGGTTCTTCAAAGCGGGTGTATCAACAATGGCCTTCGTGACACACGGCTGACACCACGTTATAAACAGAGCATCTCAGTTCCCTCACGTAATACACTAGGTTTCCACACTATGTCACATCGAAAAAGATGAGCTAATACATCTTCAAGCCAAAATCAGTGGTGCGCAACATCTGACCCTGTACTATTGGGGGGATCATGTCGACTATGAAACATGGGGTAGGTGGTTTGAAGTGCTAATTTGCCCTAGTGTGGGGGAAGGAGCAGGCGGGTCAGAGGTTGTGAATCTCAACTGAGGAGGGAGCACTCAAGCATAAACAGAGCCTTGTGTCCCACAGCGCCGCCCGACCATTAATAACAGACATCAATGACTTCCATATGTCTGTGTTTGTATGTGCATGTGCAAGCTTGAATGTATGGCCTCCTTGTGTTCTGTGTGTAAAGTTCATCACTGTATGTATGCATGCATATGCTGGGAGTGTGTGTCTGTGCATGTTCATCTGAGTTAAGCAAAACTTGATTGTCATTGAGGACTCCCTGGGCTAATTGCTTTCAGTTGTAAATGGAAACTTTCAATTCAAAGCCAATTTCGAAGTCAATGTGAATTATACTCCACTACATAAAGTCTGGCACATACATACAGAGAAAATGTGACCAATGGAATTTGACACATTTTATGAATCACTTTCGCTTATGGCCACTATATTAAGTACAAAGTGTGGCCGATTAGTTTTTAAGTGAATAATAACTACATTAAATACAAAAGTAAAACACAAACTAAATCTGTTTCCGTTCAAATGTTCATTGCGTCAGGGAAGAGATCTGCGACGTCAGATTTACATATGCAATGGCAAAGGCCTGAAATACATATTTTATTGCATAATTAGTGGCTGGATGAATAGGTGAGACTATACACCATTAAAGGCCACATATATTTCATCGCTACGTACTTTCTGCCAGCACAAGATCTCCTACTTGACCAAATTATCCACAGCAGTGGGTAGCACACGCGCCATGTTTTTCTTGGCTCATTTAATTTAGATTTGGACAAGAAAATGTGACAGTGTGGCCAATCACATTGTTGCATAAATCTCTTTGCTATGTGGCGCAAGTTATCGCTTGATGTAGGCCTAGTCGATAGGGTTGAGGGTAAGGTTTAAAAGCTATTTTATAAAGTTTATGTTTGAGGCAGATGAAGGCAATTCCTAACTAGCTCAACTAAAAAGACCATTGGTGATTCGTGTTTTTCGTATGCAATATCTTAATGATCTTCCGCTATCATTTCAAATTCTGTATTTATTTTTCGTTTAAATATGTAAACGTCTATACAAGTAACCTAAAATACATATGAATGTAGATAGTTCATATTAATGTCAAGAATCCTGTCTTGGGTGATGACTACTTAATAGTACTAACTCATTGAGGTATTATTGGTAGTTTGGTCTGAAAACGTAAATGTATGTCTTGAAACGTAACACCTGTGGTTTTGAGGGACCTGGACATTTGACCATTAGGTTGTTTTGCTGGTTCATCAGGTTGCTCTCAAACACATCTGTAGTGTGACCGTTGAACAGTAAACAACTTCAGACCCTAACCCTTTACTTTCTATGGACCCCATTTCCCCCTCCCCAGCCCTGCTGCTTACAATAATAACCACTGCTCGCAATACTCAGGCCAAGTTTGGACCATTTTGATGCATCACCAGCCTCAAGGTCCTTGATCTGCAACCATCCATCAAACCTCATGTCATTTTTTCCAGTCCATCCAAAAAGATGAAAAACGGCATGTAACGGCTCAGCAGAAATCTTCCTCACCATTAAGTTAACCAATCATTCTTCTTCATGAAAACAACTGAGTTAAGTAAAGCCAGGCAGTGAAAGTAATTGGATTCTAAAGTGTAAATGCTAAAAAACGCTTTCATTTCCTGAATGATTTTGATCCCAATCAGCAAGATAAACAGAATTACCATGTTGTAAGGCACATTGGATTATATATTTTTTTATTACTCACTCAAAAAGTACCCCTAGATGGCTACCACTGACAGAGAATATCTCTTCCTGAACAAAGACAAACACAGCAGAAAGCATAACGGCCGACAAGATGCCTTCTCCTCACTTTTCTCCTTCCAGTTAGTCGTTGAACCGGCTTCGAGTCGTACATAAGTTTTTCTTATTTGTCAATGCTCTTTTTTCCTGTCTGAGGAAGGCAAATCCTAACTAGGTCAATTGAAAAGACCAATGGTGATTAGCATTTTTATGTGCGAAATCTAAATGTTAATGTGCAGAACAATCCTTCAGGGTGGCAGCTGCCTCCATTGATAAATAACAGCCACTACACTTAGGGCCCTATCTTGCATCCAGAGCAATTTACTTTCTACACCGACGCATGTATCTTTGCTAGTTTGCACCCGGCGCAAAGCCGATTTCCCCCCGCAGCAAACCTGCGCCACTAAACTTGCGCCCTGAGAGCCGCGTCGGTGAAAAGCAGAGGCGTGTTCCGGCGCAAATGATACATGGTGCTATCTTACAGATCGATAAAGCAGTTGCGCAACTGACCGACAATTACCTGGTCTAAGTGCACTAGCGCATAGCGCAGTTGGTTTTGCTATTTTGACGTAGGCCTACCATGGCAGGTCGGAACTGCAACATGCTTACACACCAGTAGGCTATACACATTACATACATGCAAACAATTTGCCTATTTAAAATATTATGATGATGATGTGGATTGTGCAAACATTTTTCTTCCATAGGGGCTGCATGAATGAACACTTTAGTAGGCTATGCCATGCGTTAAAGTAATAATAATAACAATAATAAACTCAAACAAAGTAGGCTACAACCAAGCCCTCCAAAACAAAATCTTGTTTTACGGTAAATGATAACGTTGGTTAAATTATTTGGAAAAGAACAGCTGATACAGCGGTAATAAGTTGTATTTAAATCAATGCATCTGCAAACACCATATAGAAAACACACAGACATCGTGTGCAAGCCCATAACTTTTAGGATTTATGAGTATTTGATCGTGAGAAAACAGGCGCGCGTGTGTTTAAACACATGCAAACTAAACATGTAACGCATAATACAGTCCATGGCAATGCTCATTAACGGGGTAACACATGCATATTAGGAACATAAGTCGATAACGATAATGTATACAATACTGGTAAGAAACGATGTGTGTTAATGTATTGCCGCATATCATTAAATAGACCAACAGTTGCGGCCACATGCAGGATCGCATATCATAGGGTAAGTGTTCTAAGTTTTCTTTGCCGAAATTTACATGACGACTCAGTAGCCTACTTCGGAAGATGGCGAAGAAAACGTTATTCCATGTGTGAATTTGACTATATTATTTGGCCACAAACTGAGCCATTTGAAGTTTGAAATTCATGTGGTCATGATGCATCTCTCTGATCGGAGACTGCAGACGCGCTGTCAAAGTATCAACTTGTCAGGTTGAAATGCGCTCATGGCTCTTAAAGGGGATGAGAGATGGCACTCTCATTGGTTTATTGCACGCTACGCCCAAACCACACCTACGGGTAATTAGGCTACTTCAGGGCAACCCTTTTTAGATTTGCGTCGGGCGCTAGAGTAATTTATCCGCCAGTATAATAGGGGCAGCGGCAGAGACCCGACGAGGTTTACCAACGTGGCCACGTGCCTCAACATGCCTTTAATGGGGTTAAAGCTGTGGAAAATTGGAGCGCATTTCTGCCACAACACCCATTCAAATTGGCTTCCTTAGCTCCAGCCGGAACCATCTAAATACGAATCTCTGATTAGCAAAAAGAAAAGAAAAAAAGAGCCACTCTTTAATTAATATGCAGCAATAAATTCCTTATTATTACATCTCTAGTCCTCATTGGAAGGGGGAAGGGGGTGAGGAAAAGAGGGATGGTGGTTTTAATGGCTTTAAGAAGGCCATCTCTCTCTTTTTCTCCCTCTCCGAAATACAAATGCATAAATCATACACGCAGGATAATTAGTTCAGTGCGACAGGGCGACAGTCGTAAATGGTTTTCGTGGCTGGATGGGGGGAGGTGCTGCACAGGGGTTAACAAACGGAGGGGCGGAGAGGGGTTTGTGAAATTTAAGAGAAAGCATCAGCTAGAGATGAGCGGAAAATACACTACACCGCACAGTAGATATCAGAGGCTGCGGGCAACTAGAAGGGCACTGGTTCATTATCCACTAATGGAGACCATCAACATCCCTGGCAGGGGTGGACAGAGGTGAGGAGGAAGAGAGAGGTGGAGTCTGAGTGGGGCGTCTGCACTGCAGAGAGCCCGATACAGAGGCAGAGAAAATACACAAAGAGCAATTCTGGCATTGAAGAAAATACAGAGAGAGAGAGAGAGAGAGAGAGAGAGAGAGAGAGAGAGAGAGAGAGAGAGAGAGAGAGAGAGAGAGAGAGAGAGAGAGAGAGAGAGAAAGAGAGACACAAAGAGACGGGGAAAGATTGAGAGGGAGAGAGGGATAGAGACACATGGAGAGGGAGAGAGAACAAGAAATATGAAAGTGAGTTTGTTTTGCCTGGAAGAAAATATCATATTGCTTGTAGTGGAAGAAAAGAAAGAAACAAGGAAAGTTGGGCATTCTGGATAAGAGATATTTCGGAAATTGGAGATAGTTGAAAGTGAGCGAAAAATACCAATTGTCGGGTCAGTGAAAATGAAGGCAGGGAAAATAAACTCTCCAAGGATAAGGAGACCGGCCTTTATGATAGCAATATTTTGAACTGAATCCTTGAACTGAAATGTCACCATGCATAGATTTGCCTTCCGTGCATGCTTTAAAAAACTCGCAAGCCTGTCAACCGGCAGTCTAGCTCCTCGCTGACAAACAGCGTTCTACCGTGATGCGCGGCAGTCCTGGTTTCTTTATGCCTGTATGTATAGTCGGAGATGGCATAACGTCACCCTAGCAGGGAGAGTATGGATGGCAAAGCGTCTGTGAGTGGAGCCTAGTTAATTTATCCCTCCTAGTGCCTGCCCCCCATCCCGATGTAGTTGTTTCATCGCCCGCAGAACAAGCTCTGAACCACTCATTTTATTTTATTTACTCTGACGCCTCAGTGGACGCAAACACACACACTCTCCCTCAACGGCTCTGATCCCCAACACCTGTCAGCTAACCAATGTTAGACCACTGTACACACAGGCACATACACAGGTACAATTATCTAACACACACAACATGATCTCAGACACACAAACTCACACACACACACACACACACACATACGTTTTGATCATCACAGCACTTGTCCTTTCACTGCTGTTAGACTGCAGTTCACTCTCTCACACACACACACACACACACACACAATCACGTACGGACGCACACACACATGAAGACACTTGGAATGGGCGAGACAAGAGTGAGGTGCTCCACGAAATGGCAGAATATCAAACTGAGCAAACTCTCTCGTTCATTCTCTCCACCCACGCAGCCAGACAGAGCCAACACACACACACTGACCCACATCACTCAGCAGTTAGTCAACGATACAGATATTACCAGCCACTCTACACCCACACTCCCTCACATACCACCCTGAGTAGACAGGCTCTCTCCAGCCCCCCTCCACACACACACATACAAACACACACCAGGGTAGTGTCAGACAGGCACTGCTGCCACCATGGACCCATGAAGAGCTCTTTATTCACCCACTCAATGTGAAACCGCCACTACAGATTGCGTGCACACACACGGGCGTGCGTGTGTGCACGCATACATGCACAATACAGACACACACAGGCAAATGGGCATACATGTGCACTCATCCAACAGAATAACACACACACACATGCAGTAGGTGTATTCACGCAAACACGCACGCGCACACCCAACCAATACAACAGAAACATAAGCATGCATGCAAACAAAGAGAGGAGCTGCCAACGCGTCCGACCGAAGCGAGGGGGTAGGACCCGGTGTACGGGCGCAGAGCTGCATGTGCAATGGCTCACGCAGGACACTTCCCAAATGTAAACCGAGATCTTAAGTGTTTGTGTTCGTCTGTGAGAGTGTGAAACCAGAGATGAAATCAAGGAGCTGGATATCCTGTCTGCGCGTGACAGGCTGTTGGGTTGGGTTCCAATGAGAACAACATGCCAGGTGTGAATCAGCTGGTGTGTGTGTGTGTGTGTGAGGCAGGTCCGGACCCCCTGTCACTAAATGGATGACCGCCCCACTTTCGTATGCCCACACATGTAAACAAAGACAACTCGGGCATACCCACACACACACACACACACACACACACACACAGCTGCTGCGGCTAATGAGGTCAGGTCTTTCTGTTAAAAGACCACTGCCTTTTGGGTTTTAGGGTTTTTTAACAGCTGTGCACCACCACAGCTTATGTAAACAAAGGTGAGTGCGTGCGCACACTGTGGTAACCCGCTCCTTGAATGAGCCGGGTTACCGGTACAAATGACGCGTTTGTGGAGGGTTAAAGCCATTCCAGGCATTTATTCACAAACACTTCAATCAACCAGGGTTCTCACGGTCTCTAGGGCCTCCGTGGGCCTCTAGGCTCTCTTGCTGCCACGAGCCCTTCCTTCCTGCACCCGAGCCGTGCTGTGCTGTGCTGTGCTGTGCCTTCTTTTAAAATGGCTCCTCCGCTTTCGGCCAGGTGTCCCCCAATCACCCTGATTGGGGAGCCGAAAGGGCTGCTCTCTCGCCGGCTGGTGGGTGGGGGTGGTACACCCCGTCCTCTACGGTACCCCGGGCCCGTCCAGGCCGAGGACCACGTGGCGGGATGCCACACTCCTCCACCCTTTGTCCAAGCCCCAGGTAGCCGAGGGACCCGCCCAGGATGGTATCTCGCCGGGGCCGGGTGTCTCCTGCGGCGCCGGCTGCGTCGTCTCCGGCAGCGTCGTCTCCGGCAGCGTCGTCTCCGGCAGCGTCGTCTCCGGCAGCGTCGTCTCCGGCAGCGTCGTCTCCGGCAGCGTCGTCTCCGGCTACCTCGTCTCCGGCTACCTCGTCTCCGGCTACCTCGTCTCCGGCTACCTCGTCTCCGGCTACCTCGTCTCCGGCCGCCTCGTCTCCAGCTGCCTTGTCTCCCGCTGCGCCGGCGGCGGCTGCCTCTCCTGCCGCGGCGGCGACCACATCTCTCCTGCCCCGGGACTTTAGTGCCGGGTCCCAAAGCCGGCGAAATATCGGGCAATCCCTCCCGATTAGGAGCGGCACGGGGAGGTTGGGCACAATCCCCGCCCGAGCCGTGAACACCCCGTGCGGGGTCCGGATGACCACGTGGCATGTCTCGTAGGTCCGGGTCCCCCCGTGCACGCAGGCCACCTCCATGGGCTCCCCCGCCTTCCCACCCGCCAAGACGGGGCGAAGGAGGGTAACCACGCTGCCCGTGTCCAGAAGGGCCTGCGTGTCTCTGCTCATCACCCGCACCGGTACCGTCGGGCTCCCGGACGTCCCCTGCGCCAAGCAGGTCGCCAGCATGCAGGGCCGACCCGTCCCCACGTCCGCGTAGGCCGGCGGCGCCGGCGCGTTCCGGTCTCGCGCTGCGGCGGCGGTGGCGTCCCTTGCGCCGGCAGCGCCGGCGTCCCATGCGCCGGCGGCGGCGCCGTCCCTTTCGGCGGCGGCAGCGTCTCTTGCGGCGGCGGCGACGTCTCTTGCGGCAGCGGCGACGTCTCTTGCGGCAGCAGCGACGTCTCTGGCGGCGGCGGCGACGTCCCTTGCGGCTGCGGCAGCGTCCCTTGCGGCTGCGGCAGCGTCCCTTGCGGCTGCGGCAGCGTCCCTTGCGGCTGCGGCAGCGTCCCTTGCGGCCGCGGCGTCTCTTGCGGCGGCGGCGACGACGTCCCTTTCGGGGAGCCGTAGTGGGACCTTCATGTTGCCTGCATTCTCCACCAAGTGTGGTAACCCGCTCCTTGAATGAGCCGGGTTACCGGTACAAATGACGCGTTTGTGGAAGGTTAAAGCCATTCCAGGCATTTATTCACAAACACTTCAATCAACCAGGGTTCTCACGGTCTCTAGGGCCTCCGTGGGCCTCTAGGCTCTCTTGCTGCCACGAGCCCTTCCTTCCTGCACCCGAGCCGTGCTGTGCTGTGCTGTGCCTTCTTTTAAAATGGCTCCTCCGCTTTCGGCCAGGTGTCCTCCAATCACCCTGATTGGGGAGCCGAAAGGGCTGCTCTCTCGCCGGCTGGTGGGTGGGGGTGGTACACCCCGTCCTCTACGGTACCCCGGGCCCGTCCAGGCCGAGGACCACGTGGCGGGATGCCACAACACACACACACACACACACACACACACACACACACACACACACACACACACACACACACACACACACACACACTCAAACACACACACAAACACACGCACACAACCCACACAAACAGACACACAGAAAATATAGCTCCAACATACATACACACTCTCACTACTTCCACCAGTGATGTGATTGCTACCCTCATATTTATCTGCAGCCCGTGGAAACACATGGCATCTACTATACTAAGTAAAGCTCTCCAATGTGCACCCATACACACAGGGACGACCACATGCACAGACATGCCGTAGACAGAGAGAGGGAGGGAGTACTAACGAGGTCAGGCCTAATGGCTTGGTGCTCCTTCTAGAGTATTTGCACTCCAGAGGGAAGCATGCACCTGCAGGCCATTTTGGCTTCCCAGTGTAAATGCTCCCCTCATTCCTCCTCCCAGACACAAAAGCACACACTTTTTTTGCTCATCTCCGTTTGCCTGTGCTCAACCATAATCCCTGGTGTGTTTCATCCACACCCAATGCCTACGTTGACCTCTCTCTCTCTCTCTCTCTCTCTCTCTCTCTCTCTCTCTCTCTCTCTCTCTCTCTCTCTCTCTCTCTCTCTCTCACCAGATAGCTCTAGTCATAGTAGTGGCAATACTTTCATGTAACATAGATTGGAGCTGTGTGTGGAATTCTGATCCCCAACACTCGCGGGAACACATGTTCACACACACACCCACACAAACCCTTGCCCAGAGGGGTCTCCCATCTCATGAGGGATGCTCTCCCATGCGCTGCCAACTTAACCCTGTCAGCAAGATGGCTGTGCATGCGCACGGGTCATTCTTGCAACGGACGTACCGTAGCTTCAGGTCTCAGAACCGGTCATAGGTCACGTTTCACCAACACCTAACAGTTATATCACACCTCCCTATAGATGGCGGGGAGGCTGGAGGTGATTTGGACGCAGTCCCTTTCATCATAGCCCTCCGACCCCTTGTCGCCAGCCATCACCCGTCTTCAGGCCAAAACACACCAGACTAATTGACCACATTTGTGCTCAGCTTCCACCCCGAAAAGGGATTTCTTGGGGCGTATTATTCTCTTTCTGCCTCCTGACCCCTCCCTGTATACCTAACTGGAACACTCCCCTGTGAGGTATCACCTTCCTGAAACCCACCCCCACACCTCCTTCAATCCCCTCTCCCACGCGCTGGCTTCACTCGCGCAGAATATAAATCAGGCCTTTAGCTAGCTCCCCCACAGCTACAGCAGCATGGCTTATAAGGCATAATAGCCCAGGCCCAACCCCTGCTGTCTGATCCCTTTGGTTCCACACCATTCTTTCTTTCTTCTCTTTTTGTCATTTGAAAGTCAGTCTCCATCACTGCCAGCACACCTTAAATATATCTCGATATTACAATATATCGTATCCTTCAAAATCCAAGAATCAAACGGCAAAGCAAAATACTGATATAGTTTGGGTTGTATTTTTTTCTAAATGTACAAAATGCTTAAAACATGTTACCGTATGCATCACATGAATATATGTTTGAATGTTTTGCAATAGTCTTTGTTGTAGTAATTCTGCATTATTTTTCTTCACCACCTCCAGTACTTGGAGAAGACAACAAACAAAAAAAACTTCAAACTTACTCGTTGATCACTCTCCTTTATTGACGCACCAGCAGATCCATTATATAAGGCACAGTTTGAAAATAAATATGCCTAATCAAATGAAAGGTTTTAATGGTGCATTCATAGTGGAGTAACAGTTTTAATTAGCTCTCCCAATTAGCCTGCTTTTACAAAAGCAGCATGCTGCTAATCCCAAACTGCACTGTGCTTCCACAGTTCTCAGACCTGCGCCCTCTCTACCGGTGACTCAGTATCAAGCTTTCACTGATTGCTCACGACTTTCTGAACTTTATGCAACATTGTTGGGAACTTAACCGCAAAAAACACATGCGCTGCTTGGATGTCTACTTCGATTTATCATTCATTTTTTAGTGTATTTTAGAAGAGTAAAAGAGGTGTATTTGTTTTAATTTGGATCATATTTATTAATATGTCATTGTTTTGAGCATTTCTAACCACATGTGCCAGTCTAAGATAGGCTGAAACTGTCCCTTGATTTGCCATTTGAAAAGAAAGGTTATAATAGTCTGAAGAGCTGTTCTTGGGTCAGCTTTGTATTTATTTAGAGAGACAAATTTTGTGTTTATGCCGAAAGGCAAGTCTAACTGGAACAATATGATTACGGCCAAGACGAATAAACATGTTAGCAAATTTCATTTAGGTAAATTAGATGCTTTGTTTGCTTCGTCTGCATGCTATTTCCCAATTATTACACACATTCTCTCCCTTATTTTTTTTTTCTAGTCCAATTTTTATGGTTTATTTTCATGATTACTCCTGTAAAAATACTAAGGCAAGGCTGTTGGCTAAAGTACATTCATAAAAGAAGATAAAAAGTAAATCTTCAAAGCCAAATTAAATCCTAAGGTCCTAGAAATGCGCTATACAAGACTGATTTATAATTAGCATTATTAAATCCACAGCATTGAACTCACACCCGGTCAAATGTAACGTCAGCCGCACGATCTAACGCCTTCATCAACAGCAGAAACACAGCGCAGTAGCTTTCTAAACTGTTATCACTGCCATGTAGCCAGTGGAGAAACAAAGATGGATGCTATGTTTAAACACACCAGGCTCCTCAGACACGAGTTGAACGAGGCGGACAGAGAGCGGAGGTTGTCGCAACTACCCGAGAATCCCCACCCAGCGGGCGTTTCGCCTCCTGATCCTGTCGAGCCCTGTCCAACGTCGTTCCGTGGGACTCCCGCTGAGATAATGGTCAGGGAAACAGCGTGTGGCGAGGAGCTGAGGGAGACAGGGTTTTGGACCGAGTGAGAGTAGGTATTACCGTATACATTGATCACACACAAAATATCAAATGCAAACCCTGCCTGCTACCATGGCAGCTTTTGTTGCCCTCAGCTGTAATTTTTCTATATTTTTTCAAGAAATATGGCGTGACGACAGCGGGCTGAAAGGCATTGATGGAACTTATATTTTCCTCTGCGTTGCCTCCTTCCACATCTTTCTGTGATTTGCAGCTAGATCCATTCTCCGTTCTTTCTTCCTGCCTTCATCTCACAATTTGGTATTCCAAGGCGACATTAACAGGTGACATCTGACCAGGAAGAAAAGGATTGAATGGCAAGTATCTCCGTTTAAAAAGGTTCCCTTTCAAGCTTCGGCATATCGATAAGCTGACATTTTTCCTCACCCTTCAGAAACTCTTGTCTCCAGTTTAATTTCTGAGAGTGGACAGCCCTCAAGCATACTATATATCTGCACAGAGGATCGGATGAAATGATGGACCAATTTAATCACAGAGGGCAATATCATTATCTTGACACAAAGACAATTAAACAAAACAGGGTAATTTTGGGCAGGCGACGGAAAAGCAAACAAAATTATGCAACCGTTTAAAGATTAAGGGGCTAAAATGAACAAAGAGACAAACAGAAACACCTTAGAAAGAGGGAGAGAGAGAGAGAGAGAGAGAGAGAGAGAGAGAGAGAGAGAGAGAGAGGGAGGGAGGGAGACGTTTGTATTCTTTAATTGCTTATCTCTACAATGGTTCATTGTTTACATGCATTGATTTCCTTTGGCAATATAGCGACATTGTTTGTAAAGGGCAATCCTCAAGTGAGTATGAGAGAGAGAGTGGGAGAGAGAATGAGGTGGGGAGAGAGAACGGGGTATGGGAGAGAATAAGAGTCCATGTTTTCTTGTGGCGGTTAGGATCGAAAGGTATGCGCTCCGTGGCCACTTCATGCGGTACAAAGGTATTGGTTACCAATGCCTATTTGCCTCCAGCACATCCTGAATACTTTGTGGCATTGATCGGACAAGATTCTGCAAATATTCACGAGAGATTTGGGTTAATGCTGACTCGATTGCAGACACATCGACAGCCTTTCCTGCGTATCTCTTGCCCCACTTTCATGCCGCCAACCCCCTCTCATCCCATAGGACCCTTGGCAGATCTGTAGAAATGTAGGCAATGCCCCCATTCCTCTTGCCCCCCAGCTATCTGTAATCATCTCTGTAGGTAAGATGGTGGTCTTAGCTACTCGGGAGTGGATTGTGTTGTGGCCCATCCTCATTAGTTCACATAATGTATACCGAATCTACTGTACATTAATACCATCTCCCAACATGTACGATAGCGTAGAACCAGACCCTTTCTCATGGATATTCCTTAGCCCCCCGGCACAATTAGGATATTCCCTTGATGAGGGACAGCCTTTTCAGACCAGGACGGGCACGGCCTGCCATCATTACCTATAGACGGTTTATTTCTTGTGAATTGTATGCATGGCCAGTAGCTGACAACACGCAATATATATATATATATATATATATATATATATATATATATATATGTTGTTGTTTTTGTTAATAATAACGTGTGTAGTAATAATTATACTATTGTAGAGGCATTGAGACTATATTATTCACAATTGATCATAAATTCCTTGCATGATTAGTTTTGGCACACATATCGACATGACTGGTAGCTGTTTGCTTTTGTTTGAGCAGTGTGCAACACATTCTTCTCCCCTCGCGTTTTGACGGAGGGATGGGGGGACGTTTCGAGGGATGAATTGCCACTACCTCCGTTTATTGGGGTCCAATTGGATATTGGAGCCCGTTCACCACACACCTCTGTCTCCCAGGATGGTAAACGAGGAGGTCCAGGGCTTTAGTGCGAGCGGTTAAGGCGTATAAATGTCTACGGCTCTTTTCTGGATATTAAGGCAAAAGCCAGAGAGCAGCCAGCTAGCTGTCGGGGCGGCCCCCCCCCCCCGTTCAGTGTTACAAGCCCCCCTCCCTGACCCCCGGCCAAACAGCCCTCCCCCGAAGGTGATCCCCACCCGCGGCGGGCCACTTCCCTCCCTGCTAGGCCTCGTTAATAATACGATGGCTGCTCATAAAGAGGTCTGCAGGGAGGCCAGTGAATAGCAGTTTTATGAGAGGGGCGTCCATCTTATCTCCCTAACAGGATTCCCTGCTCCTCATTAAAGGCTATAGGGGCTCTGGTTTCTTCTGGTGTCCTTTACCTTTTAATTCATCGCTAAGTTTTTCTCCAGTTGCTCGTTCCATACCTGGCTTTTTCGTCAGCCATATTCTTTCGCCATAACCCCCATGGTTCTTCATGCATGGATTGCGTAGGTTCGGGGACGTGTGTGGGAGTTGGATAGTACTGCTGTGCACTTCTGTACGGGCTCGGTAGCTGCGGCCCCTCAATCCAATTGAATGACCCTTTAGTGGTCCCCTTAATTCTATTTTACTTGCTGCCACTTCTCTCTCACTCTCGCTCTCTCTCTCTCTCTCTCTCTCTCTCTCTCTCTCTCTCTCTCTCTCTCTCTCTCTCTCTCTCTCTCTCTCTCTCTGTCTTTGTCAGTAATGTGTCAACGCAGAAGGGAACCGTTGTATTCAGCAGGAGTAAAGTGTGAGTCGATGGGCGCCAGAGAGCATCCACCAGCAGACATCGCACTCAGTCAGTTATTTACCTTTTGAAATTCATATCTTTACCCCCATTTTATATTATACAATTTCAATCATTTAGTTAAACATTTGTAATTTGTAAAACTTAAAAAACAGAAAACT
Source organism: Gadus macrocephalus (assembly GCF_031168955.1). Classification (NCBI taxonomy): domain Eukaryota; kingdom Metazoa; phylum Chordata; class Actinopteri; order Gadiformes; family Gadidae; genus Gadus; species Gadus macrocephalus. The sequence goes on from NC_082397.1 coordinate 21,102,301, forward strand.
ATACGGTAAATACAATGAAAGAGATTATCATGCATTTACACATTGGATAAAGATTTAGCATTGACTCACAGCTACGTTTTTATAAATATAACACATCTACCGTACTTTGCGTCTCTATGATTGATCATAGATCAGGCTGGAATGGTAATTTGTGTTTGAGGAATATGTTGTTTTGTGTTCATACGTGGTCTCTTGTCCTCCCTTGACATACAGTATGGGTTACACTGCCAATCATCCCATTCACACCTCCTCTCCTCCTCACCACACACACCCTTTTCTCACCTATTTTTGTTCTCACATGCAAAGACTATAACACATTCACAGATGTGTTCTGTCACTATCCATCTCCTGTTCTCCTCTGCTTTAACACGTGCACACACACACACACACAGACACACACACACACACACACAAACACGCACACACACACACACACACACACACGCACACACACGCACACACGCACACACACACACACACACACACACACACACACACACACACACACACACACACACACACACACACACACACCTGTATTAATAAATGTGGCAAACACACAGGTGACTGCCTATTCCTTACACACCTCTGCATGCAACGCCCTTTTAAGTCACATACAGCCTGGTAATTATTCCTAAGGTTGCTACATCCATATAGAAACACAAAGAGACCGAGACCAATATCCTCCCAATGATGATACACATGATATGAATCCCCCCCACACACACACGCACATGTAATGACAAAGACGACAATAATAAATTCATCGTTTGAAACACCCTGTTCTCTCTTTCTCAAGTGTCACACTGTGCTGCTGGGAGCATTTTTTTACTTTTCACCGTCACTCACACATTTTAGCATCACCTCTGTCTCGTTTCTTCACACAGGAACAATCCCAATCCAATGGCACTGACAAAGGTGTTATTTCTGTGACATCTCCTTGATGGAATTATTTCAGTATTTGTGTCTCACCAAATGTCTCAGCAAGCTTAGATATTGCAATGTTCCAACCAAACAATACCACTGCCTCACCCTTAATTCACTCCTTCACGCCCAAGGTACACACACAAGGTAACCATGTTGAAATGTTTAATGTAAGACTACTCATATGAATTAATGCATGGAGTGATGTGTGGGGTGAAATGCAACACCTCATTCAAAAGATACTTATTTACTTAACTAATGCAAGCATTGCATTACAACTAGTGTTTGTGTGTGAATCCAAATACCAAACAAGAAGTTGGTAAGACATATGCTGATTTGAATGCACTGGTATGCAATGTGTTGAAGGCTGTGACTGAACGACTATATTGAAACATTAGATCAGCTTTGATAGCTTTGATTCGTATTGTTTAGAACTAGGAATAAAGCAAGTTCTACTCGTGTCCTGTTCATGTTTCGGGCCTTTGTCGCCGCTTGTTTTAGTATGGGCTGGAGAGTTTGAGACTAGATTTCAGTGACAAAGTAACGTGTTGTCTCGTTTGTCTCCCATGCATCCTCGGTCGGGGAGGAACCACTTAGATGAGAATCTGATGTTTATTTATTTGTTTTCAATGAAAATGCAAACTAGACTAAACATTATTACCTTCATGTGAATAACAATTCTATGTTGTTATAGTGTACAACATAATATTGAGCCTGTCATAGCAGACACAGTCATTGAACTCATTAAATCAATTGTAATGCAAATCCTTCAAGAACAGAATTTGTCAGATTCAGGTCTAAACCCCGTTTGCATTCAAATCCTTTTTCAAATCCTTTCTATTCGTTGAGATGAGATGCAAAGACAATCCCATATCTTTTACCAGAGTGGGCTACAAAACAAACTATTCTATTTTAAATTGGACACCTCAGTAATCACATGTACTCGGGGACACAGGTGTAAATCTGAGAAAGTAATCTTGCGCCGTTCTTTCACTTTGTTAATAACACACTCCGTGCAACCTTACCCCTTCCATTACCTTTGTCTGTTCAGGCGGAAGTTTTTTCCTATTCTTTCCACCCCCTTCCTTTACATCTAATTTTGAAAAAACAATAAAGAATTGTTTTAGTCCTTGTAGTGAGTTCTCTTCATCACAGTGGCACTCAGGCATACAACAATTAGAAGAAAAGCTAATTTCTTTAAGGCCATCCATTAGGCCAATAGAAGTCAACTAACCGAGGCATAGCCAGCTAGTTTGCAACGACGTTGCACTTTTCCTCCTCAGGCCCAATTTAGTGATAACGCAACACGGGTAACACAACTATAAGTGTCAAAACAGTTTAGGCGGAGGGGGGGGGGGGTTGGATCATTGGCTTTGTCCACCTGGTGGTCGACCCTTTGGTGTATGAAACAAACGAAGCCAGGGAGCCATGGATCCTCAGCAACCCAATCCCACTCACACTCTCTTCTTTAGACAAAGTCAATGTGTCCACGACGTCCATATCGTGATGGATAAATCATAGCATGTGCCGTTTCTTTCTTCTTGACTTAAACGTTGGCTATAATTATGGGTTTGAAACGGGCAATCTGCATGCTAAATAGGATAGTACAGGTAGGTAAATTGGCAAATTAAAAAGCGGAATGAGAATAAGTATAATAGCTATCATTTTCATCGGCCAATTCAGATTCAGACGAGATTACCTAACAATCTGCAAAGCTGCACATTGTTTTCCTCGTAAACTCTGCGCTTGTGAGTCATCTGCAACAAAATCCTTGAGCCGCGAGTTAGTGTTTTATTGTCAGATCCTGCAATTGGATCCTTCGGTGTGAGATCTACACACAACTGATGAGATCTATTTCAGGTGAAACAGTGTATGTGTGCTGGCCCCCAGACGAGCAAGGCCCTGTTCATATGCCCAGCATTAAAATGCAGCTCTCGTGAATGAGTCAGACAGCAGACAGGTGTGAATGCCTGAAACATGCATTAAAATCAAATCTTCAAAAAACACATTTGGAAGTACTCAAGGACGCACATTAGCACATTGCCAGTCAAGTGTGAATGTATCCGCTTGCCTGAAAGGCTTCCAATAAAAGTACAGAGGCAATAATGTGAAAATGCGGTTGGCTTATTTGCATGTTGAGCGAGGAGGCAAAGTGTGATTGCAAGTGGCCGGAGAAAGATCTGTTGAGATGCATGTTAATGCAATCTGTCTAAGACGTTATATGGATACAGTGTAGGCTAAGTGGACACGACGCTCTGGACTGAAGATCTTCAGATCTATAAACAAAAAAGATTGTTCATGCTTCATCAGTCCACATGTTTCTGTCAGTCAAAGAGGTGGCCATTTTGACATAGTGGAGTACAAGTTAAGAGGCAAAGAAGGTCAAGCTGGAATACTCTTACACCTGGGACCTCTACCACGATGCATCTAAACTCAAACACTATGGTTTCTAATGTATAATAACATATAATAATAACTAAACAATACAGTTCCAGTAACAACGTATGTAGGCAGGGAAAAATGAAAGAAATATCCAAATGACTTAAAGCCCACAGCTCCCACAGCCCACAGCTATTTAATCCAATGTCCTGGATGAAGCCTTGGACGTCAATTAATCCTCACGTGGAAACCCAAAAATTCCTTAATAAGAAAAGTGTCCAAACTCAAGTCCATCTTATTTGATGAATTTTATATACTCGAATGGTTCTCTCATCTGTAGGGGTATCATTGTTGAATGCACAAAACAAATCAAAAATAATTAATGCAACATTAATAGAAAATAGTCAAAAGTCCTCTGTCTGATGTTTGTTTCCTTTGCTTTTAACTTTCAAAGGCCAAAGTTAAGTTTAATCTTTTTGTGGCAACTTGCGTGACATAATTTATTTGCTAATTTGTCTGTTAAAGGAAACAACATTGGCATGGCATTCCTCTTCAACAGGGCCCTGATGGCCGTATAAAGTGAACAGCAGAATTGTGATTCCCTAGTGACTTCCACAGCATACATTAAAAAAACACATACAAAGTTATCGATACCAACTACAGGTTTGTTTGTTTATGATGTGTTTGTGGGAGTGGTCTGCGGTGAAAGATGGGTAGAAGTAGAAGAGTTCATTTTAATGATATCTTGTTCTAACACCTGCTGTGGAAGATCTTAGTAAATAATGATTTAAATGCACGCTTTCCCCTTCCGGGACCGTAAAGACCAGGTGTTTTCAAAACAGTCAGCAACTGGCGGGGGACTCTTCCTCTGTGCTGCGAAAGGTTCACAAGCCATGCCTGAGACGATGTTGCATTTCAGCCTCGGGAGATAATACAACTATAGTACAAGTTAGAGTCTTTGAGAAACTGAGTAAGAAAGAAGCTAATTTGCAGAAATGTTGGTGCGTCACCAATTTAAATTCAATTCAATTCAATTTTATTTGTATAGCCCTTAATCACCATTAGTCTCAAAGGGCTTAACAGGCCAAATATTTGCGACACCCCCCTTTACCCATGCCCCCACACGGACAAGAAAAAACTTCCTTGAAATCAGCAAGGAAGAAATCTTGAGAAGAAACGCGTTGTAGGGGATCCCTTCTTCCAGGGATGGTCAGGAGTGCAATGGGTGCCACAATTGACATACAGGTAAATACATGCGCATCATATTAAAATGGTGATGGGGTTCTGGCCGGTTATCCGTGAGGAGAGTCCAGGCATCCAGTCCAGTCCCCGCAACACGCTAGAACAGACAGAATAGTGAATTAGAACGGAAAAGTACATAGTGGGAATGTATAATGTAATAAGAAAAGCACAAGCAAATTTGCGTTAGCGAATCAGGTCGACTTGACATCTTAAACCCTGAATGATCTTCGTGACGGCTAATAATAGGGATGAGCGGGCAAATCACTTGGCAATTGCAACAAACAGATAATTGACTGTTGCATGCATTATTTAGGTTTCATGCATCCGTCGAACTTAATGGGATAAGAAATTGAGAACAGATGGAAGATCAGTCATTTAATTTCATAGAGGATGGAGCGTTAGAGGCTTGTTGTAGTAAGTCTGCATCGGCCCATTTAGTAGGCTACACGCCACTCAACTTCATAGAACACTCGTTTCCAAGGAAACCATCATGGGAAAGACAAGTACGATCTAGCGGGAGTGAAATTCTGTAGATTGATTAAAAAAAGATAGTATTAACGTAAAGAAGGATATTTTTTGCACTTGTTTGTGAGCAACTTGTTAACATCTTACTGTGTTTGCATTTCCAGGCAATAGGCCAAGACGTTACAATCCCAAACATTACGTTGTAAATCCTTAAGGATCAATCAATACCCAGCTCCACCTGATCCTCCCTTTTCAAAACACGCACACAAACACACAAACATACGCAGGCTGTAGTGGTTTGTGGCGGGAAGGGGCCGTGGCTTGCCGTCAGCTGCAGACAGGGGGGCGAGGTGGCCCAATCGGGGAGCAACACGTTGAGCATAATGCGAGGCAGGATATGTAAGCAGATGGTATTCTGTGCTTTCCCTCTTACAGTGAGGTCGGCTCCGGGTCCTGTCAGTCGCAGAGCATGCAATCGATTACTGTTTGAACTGTAATTAAATGATATGCATGGAAGAGGTCTGCGGTACTCCATACCCACTCGGACAATTAAAGGCATTATTGAAACAAGCCTGACATCTTCGTCTGAACCTGGTGGTTGTGTGGAATATGCGACTGTGGCAGTAACTGGGACGAAAAGATTTCAACAGGAAAGGCCAGACGGGACCCCCTTGACCCAAGCTTCACACCGGATCGTGGACATGCAGGAGGGGCTTGTCCTGGCCCAGGGACACCAAGGGCCACAAGCCACATAGAACTCTACGTGGGTGTCTTCTGCAAAGATTGCTCAGAAAGAAAATTGGTCATCTTTATAGGCTGAGATTTTCCAAGATGTTCAAACAGAGATCAGGGGTTTTCTGTTTTTACTTACAAATTGTCATGAGATTATTCGCAAGTAAACAAGCTTAACGTGACAGCCTCTTTATTCCCATATTTGAAGAAAAATCGTTGTAGGATGCCATCCTAAACCCTGGGAACCACACTACTAAGGATGGACTGGTTTATCCTTAACACTGGTTTATCACTGTTATTCCCATTCAGTCTGTCTACTCCAAAAGTACCTTTCATCATTACTTATGCAGTGCCTGTTCATAAATATGTCTCATAGATGCTCCTTCCTATAGAGTTCAATTAGATAGTTGGATGTCTTTTCACGTGCACTACCACTCTATGCCTTATACTTACGGTGTCACTATATCACAATGACTTCCAACGTATTGTCTGGACTCAGAGTGAGTAGATTTACACATATTCTCAACACATGGTTATATTTCCATCTGGAATTCTGCATGGAAACCTGAATACGCATGTGCCTGAGAGCATTTCTCTGCACAGCACAGTGTACTAATCAGGCCCCAGACCCAGTCGTTCCTGGAGATTTCTGGGCAGCACGCAGAGGAGCGAGCCCCGCCCATCAACCATAGACCCTGCAGAACTTCCATGGGTGCAAATTGCGCTCCAAGGACGACATCGAGCCGTACTTAAAGGTAATTTAGGAGACGGCGGTAACATGTGGCTAGCTGGAGGTGGAGTGGGCCAAACGTCTGCTGCCTTCCTGTTTAGAGATGCTTTAAAGGTCCCATGGCATGCTACTTTATGGGTGCTTTAATATAGATATTAGTGGGCCCCAAACACAGTATTTGAAGATGTTCCCGAAATTCAGCCGTGGTGCAGAATTACAGCCACTATGAGCCAGTCGCACATTGAGCTTTCCCCAAATGTGTCGTTTCAGTGGCTGTAGCTTTAATGTAAATGAGGAGGAGAGAGGCGGGTCAAGGAGGAGGTTGGGGGTGTGGCCCTGAGCAGCTGGCTGCCACGGTACCATGCGCTCTGCTTACAGTGGATGTATCGCAATGGCGAGGCGCACACAGCCTTTGGCCGTGTTCTGTAAATATTCTAGAGCACTCCGGTGCTCCGGCGGGAGTCCTGGAGCTCTAAAGCTGTGTGAGCCTCCAGACGATATTATAAATCTCAAACGACGTTCTTGCGTCGTTCTTCCACGTCCACATCAAGCTGAAGTAGACTGAACCACGACATGGAGGAGAAAGGGGGATTGCTGCCGAAGGACCACCGCCTCGGCAGCGGTCAGCGCTTAGGCACTACCGCTTCCTGCAGCGGGCAGCGCCAAGGTGGTGGTCCCTCGGCAGCGGGCAGCGGGGCTCAAGTGGGAGACATTCGCAAGCAACAATCCCTTTCTCCTCCATGTCGTGGTTCATGTACTTCAAGGAGTCAAAGCCAAAGTTTCTTTCCCCCAATTCCTTCTCAACCATGGCTGAGATAACCCCCATGCGAGTCTGGTTGTTGAAATACCAGAGACGAGAGTCCGACATGTTATGCGCCATAACACAAACAGCAGAACGGTTATCCAAATAAAGAAGTGTAAAACACTTGCGTTACAGTGTGTGTAATCACAAACACACACACACACACACACACACACACACACACACACACACACACACACACACACACACACACACACACACACACACGTGGCGCAAAGTCGTATCTCATTGGTGGGCCAAATTCTCTGGGCTGGCAAGGCAGAGAAAGGGGAGGTGGCATCTCCCCTTATGACGACATACGGGGAAAATTCCAAAACGGTGCGTCTGAGCTTCGTTTTTTCAAAGGCGGAGCAGAATGCCTAATGCTCGGTTTGCAATCAACGAAATTTCTAGCTATTGGGGGTGCATAGGTAGGCTAGGGGAACTCATATTAATGTTAGAAAACCTCAGAAAGTGAAATTTTCAAGCCATGGTATCTTTAACCACCACTATTAGGCTGCCGGCGGAAGTTCAGGGGACCTACGTGACGGTTAAGCAGGGGCTCGTGGACAGGCTGGGCCTTACTTCGGATGGACACCGCCAATGTACATTCAAGTGGATGCACATTCAAGCGGCTGTATATTTGGTGGTGTGCATCCTTCTGTGAATGTCAGTCGTTAATCCTGCGGCCATCCCAGAAGTTAGGGGAGGGTAACTTACGCACCTCCTGACCTCAAGCTACCCTTTGCCTTGCAGGCCGACGCATTGAACAGGAACCGGGGGCTGTTTTGTCCCGGAAGGTCGAGGTCATGGGTGCTGTTCCTCAGCCGCAAGCTGTCAAACGGGTGGGGAGGCGCGGTACAGCGGGAGAAAGAGTATCTGGATATCAAGTGGGTGGTCGACACCCTACGTTACTACCCCCTGGGGAGCTCATTTACTCTCTTTTCGGATCACACCTCGCTCCAGCGGCCCCACAGCATGAGGGACATTAAAGCTTGGCGTTGGCTGCAGACAGGGGGCGGGGCGGCTCAGACCGAGGAACAGACTCCGCTGGGGGAGGTGAGCGTCATGAAAAAGCAGGATATGAACGCCGACGGTGTTTGGTGCTGTCTCTCTTACAGTGAGGTCACGTCCGAGTCTTGTTTGTCGCAGAGCGCATTGTGGATTATCGTTTAAAGTGTGATTTTCATTACATGCATGAAACTGATTTGTGGTATTCTGCACCCACTCGGACCGTAAATAAATGACTGAACCAAGCCTGATTTATTTGAACCTGGTAGTGGCGCAGAATGTGCTCCATGGTAATTAATACAATTTAACATTTTGGGTAAGAGGGTCGTCCTACTGTTGAAATGCATTGTGGGTTATCCTACCAACTAGTTTCTAAGCCAATAAGAAGTTACACACCCAATAGTGTTGGGGTTTGGTTCTTCTAGGATAGCACGCTAATCACGTTTACATTCCTATTAATCACTGATATTCCAGCTACCATCTTTAGTTCATACCCTGTATAGCTTTAATTGGCAGAATAATTTGTTATAGCGGACAGTTTTACAGTTCATAGTTTGTTTGTAAGTCCTACTGGACGTAAACACTGGTGGTTTGAAGGAGATTGAACTCAGCCACAGTTTGTTGATGGTTTGGTACAAATCTATTCAATACCAAGCATTGACTTCTGATTACGCGGACCTGAATCCCCCCTTGGGTAGAGAGTTAATAAAGCGTGGCACCGTCCACCTCCAAGTGTGGCAAAGACATAATCAGATAAAAGAGCAGGAGGAAGATTTTTCTTCCACTAGCCAATCTTTATTCTCCTCATGCATGCAAAAGTAGACCAGGCGCACAAAAACTATTCCAGACTCATCTTTGAACTTCTAACCAATATCCTCGAAACGTATTTCTTCACAGCCTGTTGGAAGAGTGAAAACACACAGTGCTTGCTCATTAGCTGCTAGCATGGAGGCCTTTTCCCTTCATCGTTACACTCTCATTCCTACCTTTGTGTCGATAGGAGAAGGTCTAATAATGAGTCACTTCACAAGCCTTTAAGACCACGTACGATATGCCATTCCAAGACAAGTCAGATCTCCACAATCCGTACTTTAAACCACCTCAGTCTCAAAAAAGGAATACATACAACACAATGTATATGACATAATTGCTGTTTAATCATTCAGTTCTGAATACACTGTGTGTGTGTGTGTGTGTGTGTGTGTGTGTGTGTGTGTGTGTGTGTGTGTGTGTGTGTGTGTGTGTGTGTGTGTGTGTGTGTGTGTGTGTGTGTGTGTAAAGCAGGATTTGATGGTAGAGAAAGGATGAAGATGTTTCTTTATCCCTTTTTCCAGAACAAAATATGAACATCATCGGGTACTAGTATTAGATATGATAATTCAGTTAATGCAGCAAAAGTTGGAGCACTTTCGTATTTTGAATAACAACAGATTGATGTTTTTGGAGGTTCATTAAAGCCTCCAAAGGGATTGAAGGTAACACAAGCAGTCACTTGAGTTATGAATTAAGGATATTGAAAACAGCAGAAGCTACTTACTGTTTGTAACATGGAACATTGTCATGCACATTACTTGCACAGGCGCTCAAACGTTCAAAACGGGATACGTGATGCTATTCCCTGTATTTTGTCGAGAATTCTCTTCATCCTTTATCCAGGGGAAAAGCAGACAAAATCCTGTCTGCTGGGGGAGGACACAACACAATAACTGTCGATCAAAGAAGAACAGCTTTTGTATTTTGCACCGTGTTCAAATTCTTATTCTTTGTGTATTGCTGTCATGGGACAATTAGATTACTTACAAAGATCCAGTTTGGTTCGCTTCACTGCCATGATTGACATGGCGAAAAGCTCTCCGCTTGATGCATATCTAAAAGGTAAGCGCACTTTTCTTTTGGGAGGTGCATGTTCCGTTGTGATGTTCATTGTTTGAAAGAGTGAGTCTTAAACACCATTATATATACCAACTAAAGAAATGCAATGTTTTCCAATTTCGGAATGGATGCATGGATGGTTGCCCTTGCCACACCATGTTCCCATATTATTTATAGTTTCTTATATATATTTACCTCAGCTACCAAGACCTTAAAGAGCAGGTAAACCGCTGAATTAGCAGGAGAACTTTCGCCCACGAGTTTCAAAACATGGGATCCAAGCAGTCTTGAATGTCATAAATGTTTTTTTGCAAAACTGTAACATTGGGTTCCATAGCAGAAGATGTGTGGTGTGTTGTCAAACGTTGTCAAACCCACGCCGCACTCGCTTTAACTATGGTGAGCAACCGCTTCAAAACAACCAAACAACTCAGGAAAAGTGCTTTTAGCTCCAAGCTACAGATTTCTTGTATTATGCAGAGAATTTCCCCTCCAAAAAACCTTATTCAATTCAGTCAAAACAACCACTGGAATGTTCAGGAACACTTCATGACACCCAAACAGAACTAACAGAAAGAAAATACTTTTTAATACACAAAGTACATTGACATACCCGGCTATGCCGAGATGGAGGTGGCAACTGGACTCCTCTCCCTGGCCTTATACCTGCCACCTTCTCAAGCGATCAAGGCAGTGACACAAAACCAATGAACAATTAACAAATGAATGAATAAACAAGAGTAGGTAAGCACGGAATCAGGGATAGCAAAATGAGGAGGAAGTGTCATTGAGTAAAATACGCTAACTGCAGACTATTTCTGCTGCAATTGTATGAATGTGTGTGGGGGGTTAAATTGAAGGTAAACTAAGCTAAGCTAACCCATGACCCATCATACCCCTAGGTTGGGCTGTTCTGAGCAAAGCTTTAGATCAACGCCAGGACTAAAAGATCCAGGAATTATGATAAACCTAAAGCTGTAGCCGTTATAAAGAACACTTTAGTCATCTATTTAAATGTTATTTGCTGCTTTTACAGTTGACTGATTGTAACGACACATATTTGAAGTCAATATTTGAAACATATTGTTATGATTTCATGTTAGTTGAAAAGTGACAACTACTTGTATTTTTTGTATATGTGTTGTGCTTCTGTATGTGTGTGTGTGTGTGGGGGGGAGGGTGTTTTTACACATACACACACACATACACACATGTGTATACGTTGAGTCCACAGGCTTTGTCAGCCTACGTTAAGCACAGGAAGGTTAATACAGTCTCCTCTGACTGCCACTGACGATCAGTGAGGAGAAGGAGCCAACCAACAAAATCCTTATCACGGCTGACGTAGAGACGGCCCAACCGAACAGTACGCCTCAGTAGTCTTTTTTTATTAAAAAAAAATAATAAGTAGTCTATTATTTTTTTAAATAAGGCATTTTGCCACATCTTCCATTGATCATTTTTCCCAAAGTAGAGAAAAAAAATCTTCTCATTGTCTGTTTCGGTAATTTGATATTGATTTGTGGTTGTTATTAAATAAATAAATGGGCTGACATTCAAATACCAACTCTGCAATATTGATGACCACAATGTTTCTCTTCTCCCTCTCTTACTGTTGCATTTTGACATATTTTTAAATTTTCTGGATTATACTATCATATAAATCAGTACTGATTATTTTTCCCTTTACACATTTGTCCTGTATTGTGTTGAAACTGTAGCCTACTACGTGAAGTGCCTTTGCAAATTCGGACTTCACTTATCGGTGAATGTGTGTGCGCAAGTGTGTAGTGTCATCAATAGACTAAGGATTTTGTGCAGGGCAGATCTTTTATGGCTCCAATATCTTTCACCCTTGGCTCTAAACAAGTACACAATCTGTCCCCGTTTATAAATCACTTTCTCTGTGTCCTTCAAAGTGGTGGCGCTATAAATAATACAGAATGAAACCACCTTCCATCAATTTAATATATTTTTCTAAATTGATATGCAAACTAACTCTAACTTGCATATAACAGCGACATACTTTTTACAATGGAAATTTTTTTAATTGAGCAAACAAGAGAAATACTGATGAGTAACATTTAAAGCACTTAATCAATATTGAATAAACACCTATTTTTAATTCTATATTAGTACTACGTTTGAAGACACAGGTAGCTACCAGTGTGCGAGTGCAGTAGGGATCAAAATAAATGTTTAGTTAAATTCTTATATCAGTATCTATAGTGCTAATAATTAATTATTTGCATTTATGGAGGCCTTATCAAGGTACCCAGAGTGCTTACCATTATGAGCATGTGTGTCTGTGGGGTGGGGGTTATGACACCTTGTGTGTAGCACTCTCCTGGGAGTGCTAGGGCTGACAGTCACCACACCCTGGCTGTCACAGTGGAGGGGTGAAGAACGATGCTATCCAATAATGAATAATGAATTCCTCCGACACCATAAAAAGTCTGCCATATTACAACAATAGAGCTCCAGCCAACTTCGCTTGCCATATGCATGTCTAGGGATTGTGTATAGATAACTTATGAATAAAGCCAAAAGAAAAAGCTATAGCAACTGTAACATTAGTTTAGTAAAATATACATCAATATTCACGACCAATGGTGTGTGGCCAGTTGATCGAACTTGAACTCAGGAATAAATAAAGAGGGAAGAATGATCAAATAATAGGTATGGAAGAAGAGAGTCAAAGATGGGAAAAAGAGGAAAAGAGGGGGAGGGGGAGACATCGAGGGAAGCGTTGAATAAATCTCCCTGAGATTTATTCAACACAAAAAGGCTAATCAATGATTTCTATCCTCCCATGGAGAACGAACAGGCTTAAGTTACCACTAAGCTTAGACATCTTCAAACACACATGTGATATTTGTTCACACACATATGGAATGTCCTGCATCTCATACGAAAGGATTGGACACACACTCACACTGAGTGTGCATCTGCATATAAAACATTCCCTTTGTTCTATGTCGATATGCCCGTACAGACACCAACACACTCGCACAAGAATCTAGTACCTGGAGTTCCAGAGCTGCTATGTTGCTATGGGAACAAAGTATGTCGCCCTTTGTGCCAGCAGGTAAATATAAAAAAGTAATGAGCTTTATAATACCTTTGCTCATTAGGGTTTATTGTGACACACACACACACACACACACACACACACACACACACACACACACACACACACACACACACACACACACACACACACACACACACACACCGCACCTCTAGTATTAATCCTAGGCCTGGCGTTATTCATTCTTGCCATCAATGACATTGTCTGCACATTGACAAACAACTCTAACCTATCTATGCATCACCGACTGCAACACCTGATGATGCTCTGGCTGGTGATGATGACGACTACACAGGGTCATTGTATATTCATGGTAAATGGTAAAGTGTAGCATTCTTTTTTGAATGTATACAGTTCTGAAGGAGGTATGGATTAAATCAATGAGTGTAAATTGTGCGCTATACCTTTTAATAGTATACGTCCAACTGCTGCCATTTTAAACTGTGTTTTTTGCAATTGATATCGTAATGTGGTGGGATCTTCCCTCTACCCTACCAAGCCAGGTGTGCTCCACCAATTTCATTCGCAGACAAGACAAGGAGCTTGTCCGTGTGTCACGTGTAGGGAATTGCAAATTTGCACTGCATGGCAAAACTGCTGCGTTAGTTAATTAAACCATTGTGCAGCGCGAAGGCATCAAATAGCAATTATTTATAGATACTGAAAAAATGTTCACTTTTAGGCATTAGGGAATCATTTCCCTTTATGACTGTGGAATTGTCTGATATGAAAGACAGAATGTGCTTAGACTCCACCCCACTGGTCTCCGCACCCACCTATCACACTGGTAAAGGATGAGGGCCTTTAAACTCATCATGGACCAGCCACCGTTGTTTCCCCATAAATAAATGCTCTTTGTTGTCTGTTCTTTTCTTTTTCTTTGTCTGTACACTGACACTGAGTGGGAACAAATTTAATTCCTTGCATATTTGAAAGCATATTTGGGTGAATAAAGCAAAAATCTGACTTTGAAAATGTTACTACACAATTAAATAATTGTATTATTTAATTTTAGACGGATCACAACACCAACCAAACACTAAATAGGCTTGCAGTAATTAAAGATTACATAAAAAAAGAAACTCTGTATGCAACTAAAAATGAATAAATGGTCCGCTGCAGGCTTCCCGTGACAAGGTGTGCAGCCTGAGTTGAGCGCCAGCCTGCTGTCCTGCTCTCGGCGGGGCGGCGGCCCTATCACATCATGTGGCCCACAGAGTCTTGGAAGGCGGTCAGACATGGTGAGCCTCCACGGACACGTCCGTTCAGGCTGGACTGGCAATGAGGTCACCACCCTCCCCCCCTTCTCCCCCGACCACCGGAGCTGGTGGGCACCTGATGTAGGACTGTTGAGCAGATGGGCGGGGCTTATCGGAGCTCTCCGCAGGGGAGAGCGAGAGAGTGAGACGTGTAGTACAGGGTTGAAGGGTATACGGATTGGGTTTACAACTGTGTGTGTGTGTGTGTGTGTGTGTGTGTGTATCTGTGTTTCTGTGTATGTGTGTTTGGGGCAATTCTGTCAGTGATGCTAAATGAGATTGGACTGCTTGGAGTGTTCGTGTGTGTGTGTTTGCGTGTGTGTTTGCGTGTGTGTGTGTGTGTGTGTGTGTGTGTGTGTGCATATGTGTGTGTGTGTGTGTGTGTGTGCGTGTGTGTGTGTGTGTGTGTGTGTGTGTGTGTGTGTGTGTGTGTGTGTGTGTGTTTGCATGTGTGTTTGCGTGTGTGTGTGTGTGTGTGTGTGTGTGTGCATATGTGTGTGTGTGTGTGTGTGTGTGTGTGTGTGTGTGTGTGTGTGTGTGTGTGTGTGTGTGTGTGTGTGTGTGTGTGTGTGTGTGTGTGTGTGTGTGTGTGTGTGTGTGTAGAAGGTGGTAATGGTGACCAGAAGGACCAGCCTGGATTCAATTTCTCAAGGACAAAACAGAGATTAATGACTAGCTCCACACACACACACACATGCACACAAACACACGCACACACACACACACACACACACACACACACACACACACACACACACACACACACACACACACACACACACACACACACACACAGACACAGACACACACACACACAGACACACCTAGATAAACTCCTGACCATGAAACTTCCAAAATTAGGGAGAGTAGACTGGCTTCACCACCACCAGTGGTGATCAGTGTATGTTTGCATGGACATCCTCTTTTGTGTGTGAGTGTGTGTATATATATGTTTTAGAACTTCTGCGCTTTTACTTTGCTAATTAGGTTCTAGATCAAGAAGAGGACATGATCATAAAAGGTGTGTTTGCATGCGGAGCAAAGGGGACACTGTTACCGTCTTCAGCTAAAGCAGCAGCAGGCAGATAGATAGCCAGACAGTAATACAGATCCCATACTGAGTCAAGTCTCTCTATCAACACACTTATTTATCACTATTACACCCTCTAAGGGGCTTTGCAGACCCCCAGGCCCTAACCATAAACCCTTAAATGAGCTAAGTAAATCCTCAAATGCTGAGGCTTTTTGGGACCTTGAGAGGCTACATTAACATGAGACCCCCCTCCAAGAAGGCTAGTTACAACAATATAAATCACAATGAATCCAAATGAACGACATGGGAAGACACAATGAAAAACAATCAAAACTGTGATTTGTCTAGCGTTGTGCATGTCACTGCTTTAGCCAACAAGGTGTCACGGCGCAAACAAAGTTAGATGTGTATATGTGTGTAAAAAGCAGACCATAAAGGATGATGACACAGCAGACATTGGCAAACGCACACGCACACACACACACACACACACACACACACACACACACACACACACACACACACACACACACACACACACACACACACACACACACACACAGATAATGGCTATTACAGTAAGTCACAAGTGGCCAATATGAATAATATTACCCAGGGTGTCTTGAGTAATTTTCTAGAAAACATATCATTTTTTGTCTCTTGTTCGGAGGGCCGTTATATAGGCACCTGGAGGTTGCGTGTGTGTGTGTGTTTGTAAGGGAGTGTTGGCAGCCAAATGATGCTGAGTTGTGGAAAAAGTATTTATATGCCTCAGAGTAACATTTACTGCTGAAAGATTTCTTTGGCATCTCTTCCTCGTGGCGTAGCTCCGGTGAATGAACCACTGGTCAGAGGAAGCGGTTGACAGACGCTACCTCAGTGCGCTCGGTGTGAAGGCTCCTGGACTGGCTTTCCTTTTTGTACGTTGCTAGATCTGTGAAGGCCACTCTCTCTGTGTCAGGCCGTAAGACAAGCTGGTCAGGTCTGTGGAGCATCAATTGTAACTATGTGACTTGAATCCCTTTCCTTTACCTGCTTCTTCTTTTTACATTTTTCAATGGAGAACCATTTCAATAATTTTACATTTACATTTAGGCCATTAGCAGAGGCTTTCATCCAAAGCAAGTAAGTGCATTTTTAGAAGGTGAAAGGGGAAACAATATATCGCTGTCGGTACAGTAAGAATGTTCATAGAACCAAGTGAAAAGCACAAACAAACGTTTGCTTAACGCCTTAACCCATTCCGAACCCACAAAGATAAAAATGTCTGTTCATCACAGAAACAGACAAGCAAATCTGCTGCTTGATCAGCTTTGAGCTTCTGCGATTACTTTACTTTATCTGGTTCCTGCCTCTAATGACCGAACCATTAGTAGGATTGCACTGTAGCAGTGAAACTCTCTGAAGTAGCTCTCATGTTGTGAACATGCAACAGTGTTTGCATTGGCATGTCTAGACTAACTCAGTAGGGGAAGCTCTGGAGTGGCACAGAACCCCACAGGGCGGTACGTATCGTCCCACGACACTAACTTTGTGCAACGAGCGGTGAATCAAAATGTTTTAAAATTGTGCAAATATCACCCATATCATGCATATTGCATTCAGTATCCAGTCCACAAACTGAAAAAAAAAAAAATGTATACAAAACAAAGAAACATTGTGTTGGATTGGATATTGACTGAGATCTTCGAATCCTATCCACTGCCAGAATGAGTCGGGGTGACAGTCGCCAATCGATTGACCGCCGTCAAATCAAGTTGGCTGAATCACAAGGCCAAGAGGACGCCGTGAGGAACAGTTGGATAGCACTGACCTCTGCTCTGAACACTATAACACTTCTCAAGTGCAACCTGTTTTGACATAAATGTCACGTTCGCAATGTTGTGTTTACTACAGGTTGTTCGCTGTTTGATAGCTAAAAAGTAGATCACTCTTTCAGAGAAAGTTGGATCCAAAACAAAATTGTTGCGATGCCGCCATGTTATCAATAAGCCATCTTAAAGTACTACTGTGCAAGTAAATGATGAAATCAATGTTCAATTCGTAGAACATATAGTGATGGTTATAGTTCTATCAATTTAGTTTGCTACTCTGGATACAATAAGAGGATTATGTTGAGAAAGATAAATAGGTGACTATGACAAAGAAACCTGATTGTGATTGGTTGAACTGATCGCATGCTAGAACCTTCACAATTGACCTTGGTGTGCTTAAAATGAATGGCGCTTTTGCCCAAACTGTAATACCTACTGGACCCTATAGCACAATACAGGCCAGTCCAGGCCCCCCTAAGGTAATGGTGTTAACGTTAATTATTAATGAATTTTTCAATAGCATTAGGGCCAGCACTAACCCTTACCCATTAACCCTATCCCTCACCCTAGACCACTAACACTAACCAATATACTAATGCTATATAATAATGCTTATTAGTGCATAAAATAGTGTAAATTTGGTCATTATAGAATCCGTATTGTAAAGTGATACCTACATTGTTAACTTACTTCTTTTTTTATATATATGTTATGAAGCAATTCAGACTATTCCATCAACATACAAGGCTTTACAGAACTGCAAGAAATGTATTTACATTTGTATTCATCATTTTACCATTGAAATCAACTTAGAATTTACACTTCTCATAGAATCTGGAATGATTTTGTCTTAAGTATGTGTCTAACTGAGAATCATGACTTATGTCCGTTCTGTTAATATTTGATAGTTTTCTACGTTATTTGCTCAGCGATAACTTGTACAGAGCAATATATTGGAGCAGAAGTTATGTCTTCATCAGAGACAGAAAATTCCATCCTACTCTAAAAGCGTCTAACCCTTAGATGTGCATCTCTTATTGTGTTTAGCTCTCATGGTTGCTGCTCTCACTGATTTAATTCACAGACACACACGAACTCATTATTGTGTGAGAGAAATAATTGCTCACTGTGCGAGAGTGGCGCTGATTTAATAGATGTGAAACTTGAGAAATGCATTGTGGGGAATTTTAGCGTCTCCATTTCTAATATCTAGATTATGGTGCGGAAATCTAACGCTTGGTTAAAATCCCATTAAAGATCCCATCTCTTTGAGTTTCTTCTATTGGAACGCGCTCTCTTCTTCTGGTACGCTTTGGCAGAGCAACCCAGTCGCCAAGAAAAAACGTCAGTGGTGTACGTTTCCATGAACACTGGATACGTAGCATTTCAACGTAAAAGATAGCGTGTTATACCTACAATATCCACGTGTGCCGCTGTGGAGGCGGGTTTCGGGGTTTGGGTTTCACGGCTTTCGCGGCAAATTGTGGACACGATTGTTTAGGGGGGGGGGGGGAGACTGTTGATGACCGGGGAGGGGGGGGGGGGGAGAGACACGTTTGTTGAGGGGGGACGACGACACACGATTGTAGGGGGGGGGGACACGTTAGTTGAAGGGGGGGGGCACGCTCGACAACGAGAGTTGGTTTTTATTGAACGCTCGACAACGAGAGTTGGTTTTTATTGAACGAGACTTCAACACGGAACAGCTGCGCGAAACGATGGTCACGTCACTCTCGGTGACGGTGTCGACAATAATGAACACACGAACAATGTTAATAGAACAACACACAACCACATAACATCCCGAACCCATTAACCCCACTTAATCCTAACAACAAAACAAGTTAACAAAAGCCCCATTTGTCAACTGAGAACCCCAATTCCCAGAATCCCCCGCGGCTCCGGAACACGGCGTAGCTTATATTAATCTTTATTATCTGAATGGGAAATGCAATATTTTAGGACAGATACACCATTAAACGCGTTTCTAATGACATTTCTAGCGAGAAATGTACATTTTCCTTACATAATCTTCAGTCAGTGAATGTGTATGATCTTTATTAATCTTTATTATCTGAATGGGAAATGCAATATTTTAGGACCGATTCACCGTTAAACGTGTTTCTAATAACATTTCTAGCGAGAAATATACTTTTTAATTGCATAATCTTCAGTCAGTGATTGTGTCTGATCTTTAGTTTTATAGTTATTAGGAGTTGATCGGCTCGCTCGCATGTTTCAACGACGTCAGGTTGCTTTCGCTAAACTAGCAGCTCACGTGCTTCCTGCGTTTGTGTTATTAAACTGTTACTTTATGTAACTTTTAATGATATCATCTTGTTAGAAACACGTATATCTGAGAGCCAACCCAGTCGCCAAAATCATACCTACGTTGACAGTGTACGTTTCGTGAACACTGGATTACGTCGCATTTCAACATAAAATAGCGTGTTATACACACACACACACGCACGCACATGCACAGACACACACACACACACACACACACACACACACACACACACACACACACACACACACACAAGCACACACACGCACGCACGCACAGACACACAGACACAGACACACACACACACACACACACACACACACACACACACACACACACACACACACACACACACACGCACACGGTGCATTTCGCTGCTAAAACCACCTCAAATATTATTACTTTCAAAACGTTGGCCAAAATGGCCAATAATATCATTTTTTTTGGGGATGCTTCTAGGACATTTTGGGTGGATTTTGAACGGTATGTGGGGGGCACGTTTTTTGCAGGACCTGGCAACCCTGCGCTGTTGCCCGAGATCTGGATCCACCCCGGCGTGGTGCCGTCTCCTTTTGACCTTTTGACCCCAGACTTCTGGGGGAATAGCTGAATCAATTCATTAGTCAATCAGAAGCATGTAAATATCTTTCCGGTGGCGAAAGAGGACAAACAAGGTATCCTTCAACATCTACGCTTCCAGGCGATTGCAACGATGCCACACATGAGCATATTCGAACATGTTTAATGGTAGTAATTAGCTGTCGAAATTGGAGGCCTTAATCAATACTGAGCAGCTATTGATTTGCTTCCCAATAAAGATTTGTCACAAATTACATGTTATTTAGCATCTACACGTTGAGCTGAGTCCAATGAAACCAAGAACGACACTCTAGCTAATGGTAACATGTATTTTACATGGTACACCTAGGTCTAGGACATGATCTCGGTGTAGCAAGAGGCCGAGCTTGATCTCATTGGACTCAGCTTAACGTGTCGATGCTAATTAACATGTAATTTGTCAAAAATCTCCATCGGGAAGCAAATCTATAGCTGGTCATTATTGATAAAGGCCTCCAAAATCGACAGCTAATTACTACCCCGAAACATATATGATCATATATCAAATATGATCATGTGTGGCACTGTTGCAATCGTCTCGAAACGTAGATGTCAAAGGACACCTTGTTTGCTCTGCTGCACCACCGGGAAGATATTTTCATACTTCTAATGGATTGATTCATATTTTAAGGTTCTCGGAGTGAGACTTTAAGTGGCTGCAGCAGAAGTGTTGAGACGAAAGATGATATCAAGAGATTTATAGAATATTCCCATTCACATTATGATTCTTCGTCGTAACATCCGACCAAACATCCTTTACATTAACAGAGCGAAGATTATGAAAGTCCAGGCTCAGCAAGTGCTCCATCTCTTTGCACCTGCACCCAGCGGCTCGCTTGCAAGATTTTGGCCTGAAGTTCTTCCCAGACCTATACCCTAACAGTCCAATATGCATATCTGAGAATCAGGCCTCTCTTCAATAATGACAAAATGTAATGAGAGAAATACAGATTCACTTTTTGTTATCTCATAAGCGGCGTGGTGCCGGCTCCTTTTGACCTTTTGACCCCAGACTTCAAAGACGTGGCCACAGGCCAGCGGTGTCTACACACATTAAGCCACAAATGTACACCTCCATCCCGCAAAAGATGGGGCCTAGAAACTAACCTCTGTCTTATGTACATTGGGGGCCTGCCCTTGGGGTCTGACCGCGCCAAGTCTCGGGCAGGAAGGGCCCCCCCTTCCTGCCCTCGGGGTCCGACCGGGCCAAGTTTCGGTGCGGAGGTCCCAGTTAGGCCCTAGAATAAGGTATTAAAATTTCAGGGCGGTAGGACCTTCCTATCTCAAAAACTGTTTTTCCACCACATTCTGAACCATTAGGTCTTGCAGGCTACACTTCTGAGGGGCTTTGTCCAAATGACACTCCATTTGGGAAAACTTTCTATCTCTAAGGGCTAGAACTCCAAATCTCGGATATGTCGTACACGGGGCCCCGGGAAATGTGTGTAAACATTTTAGCATCCCTAGCTATCTTGAAAAGGTCGGCAAAGGGGCGTGACCTCCAACAGTACAGTAAATGTACATAAGACAGAGGTTAGTTTCTAGTCCCCATTTTTTGTGGGATGGAGGTGTACATTTGTGGCTAAAGGTGTGTAGACACAGCTGGCCTGTGGCCACGTTTTTGAAGTCGGGGGTCAAAAGGTCAAAAGGAGCCGGCACCACGCCGCTTATGAGATAACAAAAAGTTAATGTGTATTTCTCTCATAACTTTTTGTCATTATTAAAGAGAGGCCTGATTCTCAGATATGCATGTTGGATGGCTAGGGTGTTGGTCTGGGAAGAACTTCAGGCCAAAATCTTGCAAGCGAGCCGCTGGGTGCAGGTGCAACGAGATGGAGCACTTGCTGAGCCTGGACTCTGTCGATTTTGGAGGCCTTTATCAATAATGACCAGCTATAGATTTGCTTCCCGATGGAGATTTTTGACAAATTACATGTTAATTAGCATCTACACGTTAAACTGAGTCCAATGAGATCAAGCTCGGCCTCTTGCTACACCGAGATCATGTCCTAGACCTAGGTGTACCATGTCAAATACATGTTACCATTAGCTAGAGTGTCGTTCTTGGTGTCATTGGACTCAGCTCAACGTGTAGATGCTAAATAACATGTCATTTGTGACAAATCTTTATCGGGAAGCAAATCAATAGCTGCTCAGTATTGATTAAGGCCTCCAATTTCGACAGCTAATTACTACCATTAAACATGTTCGAATATGCTCATGTGTGGCACCGTTGCAATCGCCTGGAAGCGTAGATGTTGAAGGACACCTTGTTCGTCCTCTTACGCCACCGGAAAGATATTTACATGCTTCTGATTGACTAATGAATTGATTCAGCTATTCCCCCAGAAGTCTGGGGTCAAAAGGTCAAAAGGAGACGGCACCACGCCGGGGTGGATCCAGATCTCGGGCAACAGCGCAGGGTTGCCAGGTCCTGCAAAAAACGTGCCCCCCACATACCGTTCAAAATCCACCCAAAATGTCCTAGAAGCATCCCAAAAAAAAATGATATTATTGGCCATTTTGGCCAACGTTTTGAAAGTAATAATATTTGAGGGAATATTTTTTTGTTGTTGTTTTAGCAGCGAAATGCACCGTGTGCGTGTGTGCGTGTGTGTGTGTGTCTGTGTCTGTGTCTGTGTCTGTGTCTGTGTCTGTGTGTCTGTGCGTGCGTGTGTGTGCTTGTGTGTGTGTGTCTGTGCATGTGCGTGCGTGTGTGTGTGTGTATAACACGCTATTTTATGTTGAAATGCGACGTAATCCAGTGTTCACGAAACGTACACTGTCAACGTAGGTATGATTTTGGCGACTGCTTTGGCTCTCAGATATACGTGTTTCTAACAAGATGATATCATTAAAAGTTACATAAAGTAACAGTTTAATAACACAAACGCAGGAAGCACGTGAGCTGCTAGTTTAGCGAAAGCAACCTGACGTCGTTGAAACATGCGAGCGAGCCGATCAACTCCTAATAACTATAAAACTAAAGATCAGACACAATCACTGACTGAAGATTATGCAATTAAAAAGTATATTTCTCGCTAGAAATGTTATTAGAAACACGTTTAACGGTGAATCGGTCCTAAAATATTGCATTTCCCATTCAGATAATAAAGATTAATAAAGATCATACACATTCACTGACTGAAGATTATGTAAGGAAAATGTACATTTCTCGCTAGAAATGTAATTAGAAACGCGTTTAATGGTGTATCTGTCCTAAAATATTGCATTTCCCATTCAGATAATAAAGATTAATATAAGCTACGCCGTGTTCCGGAGCCGCGGGGGATTCTGGGAATTGGGGTTCTCAGTTGACAAATGGGGCTTTTGTTAAATTGTTTTGTTGTTAGGATTAAGTGGGGTTAATGGGTTCGGGATGTTATGTGGTTGTGTGTTGTTCTATTAACATTGTTCGTGTGTTCATTATTGTCGACACCGTCACCGAGAGTGACGTGACCATCGTTTCGCGCAGCTGTTCCGTGTTGAAGTCTCGTTCAATAAAAACCAACTCTCGTTGTCGAGCGTTCAATAAAAACCAACTCTCGTTGTCGAGCGTGCCCCCCCCCCCCCCCCCACAAACGTGTCTCCCCCCCCCCTCGACAAACATGTCCCCCCCCCCCCCCCCCCCCCCCCCCCCCCCCCCCCTTCAACTAACGTGTCCCCCCCCCCCCCTACAATCGTGTGTCGTCGTCCCCCCTCAACAAACGTGTCTCTCCCCCCTCCCCGGTCATCAACAGTCTCCCCCCCCCCCCCCCCTAAACAATCGTGTCCACAATTTGCCGCGAAAGCCGTGAAACCCAAACCCCGAAACCCGCCTCCACAGCGGCACACGTGGATATTGTAGGTATAACACGCTATTTTTTACGTTGAAATGCTACGTATCCAGTGTTCATGGAAACGTACACCACTGACGTTTTTTCTTGGCGACTGGGTTGGGCAGAGAGTGGGCTCTCTGTGTCTGGGAGGGTGTTAAGCATACACATGAAAACATAACAGAAACTAGACATGAACATGCACAGAATAAAACG
>NC_082397.1:21131593-21384093 GCF_031168955.1 Gadus macrocephalus
GCAGAATATCTAAAAACAGTGGGATGCATTTAATTAAAGAACAGTGTGTGGGAGAAACCTACACTACCTAACTAAAAACTAATCTTGTTTTGCAAAAATGCAGGCAGTCTAGAAATGTGTTTTGCCGCCTGCTACATTATTGCTTCAGAGTGAACAAAATGTTTCCCGGTTTCAGACCAGTGCAGTGCCACAACTAAAGCGGCACAACACATGCACAGCAAAACAGTGATTACAACGTAAAAACCACAATCGTCATTATTATCTACCACCATCAAAAACCATCATCATTAGATCTGCCAGTAATGATTATTTTTCTATTGATTCATCTATTGATTATTTTGTAGATCAATTAATGTAAAGAATTCATTTTCACCCCAAAACACATATAATTCATACAGATGGCTTTCCCTTTGACTAAGAGTAAGAGATAAAGAAAGGGGAAAAATATTTACTAATTACACCAACATTATTTGATATTTAATACTTAAAGGGGCTTTTAGCAATATTGATTACTTAGAATGATAATCACAGCTATCAGTGATGTGGAGGGTAAGTAACGGAAAGCTGTGAGTGTTCATGCGAAGAGGGACCGGAGTGCTTGCTGCGATAATGGACGGGAAGTTAGCCAAAACGATGACTTTGCTAACGGGTCCTTTAATTACGATACAGTAATATTCCCTGCTATGTCCCTTTCACTTAAAGGTACATTGTGTATAATTCATTTGCATCTAGAAGAACATACTTGGCAGAAATGGAATACAATATTCATCGATATGTTTTTATATCAGTGTATAATCCTGTAGAAATGAGAGTCGTTGTGTTTCACTTGCCTAAGTTTGAGTCCTTTATATCCCCATGGCTATGACTCATTTGTGATTTATTTTGTAATGTTGTTTTGTAGGATCTTAATGAGTGATGTTTTGTATGAAATGTGCCGTTGTATTCATTATCTGTGGTGTTAAACTATGTATCTAAAAAGCTTTACCGCCTAGGATACGGACGTCAAAATCAACCGCTCCACACGGGAGCTCCACACATCCACATTTTTATCAATCAATTATATTGATCACAATCATTTCAACATTATTTATATGACATTCCCTATACGCAAAGACATATGCTCAACATAATGGCCGATCCCCACAAACCCAATGCGCACACACCATCAATCAACGTAGAAAAGGCCCAGAGTCCAGCCTCAACAAGTTCTAATCAACACATAGGCCTGGCTATCATGCAAATGAGGTATGATGATTTAAGTTATGAGTGCTTAGAGAAGTCACAATTGCAACAGCTCTCCCTTTTAATGTTTTAGTCATTCGTGCTGCTCAGCATTGGCATATCTCCC
The DNA here is from genome assembly GCF_031168955.1 of Gadus macrocephalus. NCBI lineage: Eukaryota > Metazoa > Chordata > Actinopteri > Gadiformes > Gadidae > Gadus > Gadus macrocephalus. The sequence goes on from NC_082397.1 coordinate 21,132,942, forward strand.
ACATGGTGGCGGTGCTACTGTGAAATTCCAAATGAAGTAGTGATATTGAAGAAGCATGTTTGTTATAACCTATTGAACGAATTGCATTTTTGAAATGCTCTCACGAATACTAAAATCAAAAAATCACATGCGTTGTTCAAAGGTATTGCCGTCAATGCATTTTCAGTGTCAAAGTCATTGATGATGTGTTCATCACCATCATTACAACCACTAACCAACATCCTCAGCATCATCATCGACAAGTCCAGGACCACAGAAGAGCATGTTGGTGCTCCCGTTTTCCGTAGCCTGGGGATTCGGACAGAGCTGCAATGAGCAGCTTCCCCCTATGTCTGGAAGCCAGCTAGCTGACAGCCCTGCCGGGGTCAACACACTCCCTCAGCCCTCTGAGCTGTGGTCCTGGACCCGTGGCCTCGCCAAGGCCCCCAGCAGCATGGCACACCTGTCAAACTCTGTCTCGTCTCGGCAGCAAAACAGACTTGGCACGCCGAGCCGTGGTCGCTACAAGATCCATGTCCAGCCCAGATATCTGTTCGTAGTGTTGATTGATCACTTCTTATTGACCGTTTGCAATAAGGAAAGTTGTGAACGAATAGCCACGGTAATGCTAACTGCATCCATATGTCATTTAAAATTGGAAAAATCCCCTTTGTTAGAATCCCTGGCTCCGTATTGCTTTTTTTCCTCACAAAAAAAAATATCCATTTCAACTAATATGTTTGTTTTTAAACCCTCTTCTCATATCCGAGCTGTCAATTTTAATTCTGTGGTATATCAGCGATGAAGAAGGGCTGGGGTCGATACAGAGCCTGATGTTGAGGAGAAATAAAGCAGCTTAATAGAGAAGAGAAGCACCCGTGCATACAATGTGAAGTATTGATGAGCTAATCCACTTTCCAGTGCAGTAGACAGAGGAGCTGGATACTGCCTGAGGCGGGGCGGGCCTGCGGGTTGACAATGAATCCCGCTCTGTGTGCTTTGAGTTTTCCATTCATTGTCTTATTGTTTGCTTTTCGTTCTAATTATAGTTTCTCAAGTTGGTCAGAGCAGGTGATTTATGCACTTGAATGTTGTCTGCAAATCCTGCCCACCGATCTCTCTGCCTGTCTGTCTGTCTGTCTGTCTGTCTGTCTGTCTGTCTGTCTGTCTGTCTGTCTGTCTGTCTGTCTGTCTGTCTGTCTGTCTGTCTGTCTGTCTGTCTGTCTGTCTGTCTGTCTGTCTGTCTGTCTGTCTGCCGACCTACCTGTCTGTCAACCAGCCTACCTGGCTTTTCTGCCTGCCATTCTCTCTCTGTCTGTGTTCCAACCTCCTTTTCTCTGTCAAGCTGCCTGTCTGTCTGCAAATGTGCCTCTCTGTATGTCTTCCCGACTCCCTGTATCACCGTCGGTATTTTATCAGTCATGGTCTATTTATCTACGGAGGGAATACTATAAATAAAATGATCTTGCTGAAAAGATTTGTAACCCTAACGATTTGTGCTACCCCCTTGTTTGTGCATCAGACGAATAAGTTCAAAATAATAGATTCAGAGTCATTGTCATTCAGGAGAGAGATGACTCCTCTCATCAGATGTGTGTGTAGCGCCGTGCTAGACACACACACACAGACACACACACACACACACACACACACACACACACACACACACACACACACACACACACACACACACAACATATATACACACACACACACACACACACACACACACACACACACACACACACACACACACAATAGCACACGCACACACACACTAGCACACACACACACACACACACACACACAATAGCACACGCACACACACCCTAGCACACACACACACACACACACACACACACACAACACATACACACACACACACACACACACACACACACACACACAATAGCACACGCACACACACACTAGCACACACACACACACACACACACACACACACAATAGCACACGCACACACACACTAGCACACACACACACACACACACACACACACACACACACACACACACACACACACACACACACACACACACACACACACACACACACACACACACAGCGCTGTCAAAGTAATGATGACAGACCATGTGTGAATGTTTGCGAGTTTCCTTTTTTGATCAGCTAAATCAATGACAGAGGAAAACTGCCTTCCAATTTGGTCGACAGAGACTTCTTGTTTCAAGGATGAGCAAAAACAGAGTAAACAAGTAAATCAAGTAAACTCAGAACAATAAAATCATGGGAACAATTCTGTGGGGTCTTTGATGCCATGATTGAATAACTCTGATAGAGTGGAAAAAGCACAATGTTCCACACCATTAAATGATATGAGCTGTGAAGGAATTGCTTTACTGACTACGGAAACTCCCCCACACTGGTGTATGGATGAAGTGGGGAGTACTCAGTGGCCCCTTATAATTGCAGGCTTTATTTGAGTAATAAAAGGCCTTTAAACTCTGGGTGATATCCATTATTCAACATGAAGAACTGCAACTAAAAACCAATGCTACAATTCTACCTCTACGAGTCCCTGTGTCGATCTAAAATAGACCAAGTCCCAACCTGGTGTGAAGGAGCGGGGGACGCTTTCCATCCACTCTAACAACACCCCATCATGAAGACGGCTGAGACGGACGCTACCAGGGAATTTCATCCCGCTCGACCCATGTGCATATTTGGCTTAAAATCCACTTTCCCGACATCAAATACATGCAAATTAAATCCCCAAATGTGGTGACCCTTCATTTATTTTGTACCGTCCGTGACGGTATAATGAGAAACGCAGCCTGTTTTGATTAAGTCAATCAGAAAAAAAAGAATTAAACATTGGACCGGGCACAGAAGAGAAATCCAATGCAAATGCCTTCCATTCGACTGGCTGAACGAGACCTTTAAAGTACATATCCTGGATATTTCCATAGCATCAATGCCAGTGAATGGAGGGTCAGAGAGATTCCCAGTCTACTTCACAGCAACATTTGGAAACTTTCTGGGTGAATTTGATGTCGGAGAGGAGGGTGGATTTCTGAGCCAGATTTGGTCAATGAATGTAATATTGCTGTAACAATATAATTGAGGTGTTTTTGGATATGAAGCCTAACTCTCACACACACATACACACACAGTCATAAATGTTTGCAGCTGTGACAATTTGCCAGCCAATTTCCGGTTGGCTGAGCCCTCAAGTGGCACACGCATCAGACAGAGATGAGGAGTGGAGGGGGCCAGGTATTTCTGTGGAAGCTGAAACATTCCGTTAACTTAATTACATTGTGAAAACCCTGTCTTATTAATTATTCAATAACAATGGCTTAGATAGAGGTTTGATAATGAGCAGTTCATGCTTATTCTAATTCATTATTCTAATCCCCATTAAATAACACCCAAGATGTTTATGCAGAGTATAATAATTATATTCATAATATTATGAATATCCTCAAACTTTAGCGTGACTTCAAAAACACAGCCGGCCCCCCCACACACACACACACACACACACACTCACACACACACACACACACACACACACACGCACGCACACATGCACACACACATACACACACACCCCACCCCTCTCCATTAAACTCTCCAGCCCAGTACACACTCCCCTGAACCCCTCCTCACAGCGTCCCGGGGCGCTGATGAGATAAGGAGTTCTGCTGATGTGGTTCTGACCGCAGGAAGCCTCTCCAGCGCCTCCACCGAGCGCAGCCACACCAGAGCTCTCCTCCTGGCCTGAGACACCCGAGAGCCGCTGGTTATTAAGAACACATTACCCTGACAGGGCTCGGCCATCACACACACACACACACACACACACACACACACACACACACACACACACACACACACACACACACACACACACACACACACAAAGAGTACAAACCTGAAGCATTCCGGTCCTTAATCAGCGTTAGGTCTATCGACCTGCTGCTAAGGCCTCTGTCCAGGTCTCGGTCCAGCACGACACTTCAGTCATTAACGGGGGACGGGGGTCTATAGTGATTAGTGCTAATAAGACATATTGATATGCACTCATATTCAAACACCCCTCCCGTCATCTGAACCTCTTAAAGCTTCACACACCATCTGACACTCAGCGATTCATCCCAATTCTGACTTCTAATGATGGATGGACCGATAGATGGACAGACATACACACACACACACAGATGGACAGTGGGACGGACGGACAGAGAGGTTGGACGTTCCAACGGACAAACACATACACAGAGAGAGACAGGCAGACGGACAGATAGACGAAGGGATCCAGACGGAAGTGTAGTGTCGGAAATTGTTATTTTTCTTCGCCATAACCAACGTCAGTGTCTGGTTCGACAGCGGGCGGTAATGGTAGGTGGGTGTCTTAAATTGACGTACTGCCCTTTTGTCTTCCTTGTGCTCGTCTTGAAAAGAACCACTTAGGTTTGTCCAAACGTCTGTCACACGTTTGTGGGTCGTTTGGCCATCTCTGCTCGGCTCAATCCATCATGATCAGGGCATGCAGGCTGGCGGCGTGCGCGACCCGCTCGCTCCCAGCCCCACACACGCTCTGAACCCCAATGAGGAACCTTGAGCAGGACTTAGCCATGAACAGCAACACTTTTTAGGCCCGCGTTAAGGGACGTGGAACAAAGGGGGAATATGCAATTCACTTTTTCTTACTTTTGGAAAGCTGTTTCGGTTGAATTAATTAACGATTAATCCTTTCCATGACTAGTATCACTAGGTGGTAGCGCGCACACACGCACTCCTCAGTCACCCACACACACACACACACACACACACACACACACACACACACACACATATGTATTAAGAAGAAATAACAAAGAGGTCAGACAAAAAAGAATATGCGATGGACTTACTGGAAAGGGTTAGATGCCAACTACGCTTATGAATTAACCAGTGGATGCTCAAGAATGTGTCAATTTGCATGCCTTTAGATACAGCAATCTGGGAGCCCTGATCTTTCTGCTATGTGGGAGAGTTGTTTTTCAGTTGTTGTTTTTTAATGTTTTCTCATCTCCTCTGGAGATGTGCTTTTGAAGTTAACCGAGGCATGTGTTGAAGTGGGAAATAATGATTAAAAATGACACAATACCGAAAAAGTCACTCTCTCGATTCGAATTGTTAATGCCCGAGTTTCGTTTCACTGCGCCATAGTAGAAAGGTCGAATGGAGATAGGATTTTCCTTTTTGTCTTTTATCTCTTTTTTTGAGGGAGGCATGAATTGTTGAGATGAGTTCTAGTTGAGCTCTGGAGTTCAAACGGCCGTCAAAAGGCTGGGAAGATGGAAGATGAAGGGCAAGAGGACTGCAAAAAAAGAGAGAGGGGGAAGAGAGAGAGAGAGAGAGAGAGAGAGAGAGAGAGAGAGAGAGAGAGAGAGAGAGAGAGAGAGAGAGAGAGAAACACACACGAAGCAAGGAAGTAGAAAAACAAGCTTCAGTTGGGAAATTTGAGTGGAAAGCTGTAGATGGAAATAGCGGGAGGATGTTGAAAACGATATTATTTAAAGTATGGTAGTTATTAGATATAGGTCTTCATCATTTAAACTTGTGAAATACAACTGTAGTTAAATTAATATTTGACAAAATACTGACTCAGAGTATCCCTTCAACCCTAGTCGTAATAATAGAACATGCTCACAGACTAACTAAGGTGTAGTGAACTACTCTTGTGTAGCTTGTTAGCAAAATAAAATAAAATGTATATTCTGTATTTTTTTGCGAGTGATGACCGCATACAGGGTCAAGAGACGATGTCCATATGCATGCGGCCACTCTGCGGGCTGAGGTGGTGTTGCAGCACGATGGCTGCCGCTCCACTGTTTCTTCCCGTGGAGATAATATTGGTGTGCACAGGTGTGTGAGAGGGTAAATGGGTGGGAGGGCAGGGGGAAGGGGACCAGATGGCAAAGGTGTGCATGTATGTGTGGCTATGTGTGTGTGTGTGCTTTTTTACGTGTGTGTTTGTGTGTGTGTGTGTGTGTGTGTGTGTGTGTGTGTGTGTGTGTGTGTGTGTGTGTGTGTGTGTGTGTGTGTGTGTGTGGGGGGGGGGGGGGGGGTATGTGTGTGCCTTTGTATCTGTGTGTGCATCTGTGTGTGTTTGAGTGTGTTGTTTAGTTCATTTCTGGTTTTGTGAGGAGAGAAAAAAAACGCACAAAGAAAGAGAATGGAAATGTGGATCCAGGAGATCTAGAAGTGGAGGAAAGGGAGGGGTAGATCAAGGAGTTGATAACTCCCTCATTTGCATAACTGAAGGAGTTCCTTGCATACAATTTTTGCAAGTTGTCAAACATGAAGGATGTTTTTTTGGAAGAACAGAAGGCCTAAAAGTTCCCTCCACCAAATAAAAACAGTAAAAAAGTTATATTCCGATATAAAGTATGTGTAATGAGATCCATTGTATGCTTTAAGTTAGACGACCATCCCAGTAGAGAGTGGCTACCCATTCAATATGTTTTGAATTCTCTGCTATCTGACGCAGAATATCCAAAGGTTTCCAAATATACAACAACAGCAATAGAGACGTACACTGATGCATTTAGTTCTGTTACCATCAAAACATTTCAAATTAATTTCTGAATGTCAGCAAGCATTTATCTGCCAATGAAAGTATTTTAATATATTTATGGTTTGTAATCTTGCCACCATTGACTTCGAGACCTAAATAAAGAATGAATTAAAATAGATGAAATTAAATAGAAATTATTAATTGTATCATTATTATTGGTTTTGCATGGAACAAGATGAAGACACTGTCAAGATGTATTTGAAGGACATATTAGAAGAGAGGCTTTAGGCTGATGGACTGATAATCAATTACAGCCCTCAGGCTCTCTTCCTCAATGCAAACCTCAAGAGGGAAAGCAATACTTTGCAGGATAATATCGTCAGCACGCCTGCAGTTCAGTCCAAACCCAAAAAGCCCTACGAACACCACGCTGAATGTCAAATGTGTCCATTTAATCCGAGCCTACATGCACCCCTGCAGTGTCATTGCAACGGGGAGGGGGGGTGATGTCGTATATCATCATCACATCGCATATGGTCTCTTAAATTATTGGACCCCCGGCATAAAGGAGCTATATCTAATACATGTACTGTGCTAAATAGTAATACGATTACCATGATATGTTACTGGCCATTACTGGATTGTCCGACAGTAATGCCTCAACCAGTAATTTCTGCATTGAAATGACCTTTCCGGGTCGGCAAGTTTGTTTCTGTTTCGGACTGTGTTCAAATAATTTTATTACTATTGTGAAATCAAAACTTTCCAAATATGTGGCTTCTTGATTATTATTAACTGCAACCACTGCGATAAAAGTGGCTTTCATAACTCATACGTAGATGTAGCTATCCTGAAAAATGCAGACCAAACAAACGGTTGTTGCTACCGCAAACACTGTGGCAGCTCTGGCTGGCAGCCCAGTAAACTACTGAGTCAAATCGAGTGTGTTTAAGAATAACCCCTCGCAGAGTTAACTTTGCAGCTGGTAAAGAGAGACACTCTGGCTTTGAAGTTTGAGCTTGTTTTCATCCCCCCTACTGAGATTTTTGACCCCCCCCCCCCCCCCCCCCCCCCCCCCTCCTCTCTCTCTCTCTCTCTCTCTCTCTCTCTCTCTCTCTCTCTCTCTCCTCTCTCTCTCTCTCTCTCTCTCTCTCTCTCACACTCATTAAAATCATTTCTCAGGGTCAGGTCCTTTGTGAGACATCGTTATTTTTGTCCATCTCTCCCTTCTTCTTTTCTCTCTGTGTGTGTGCGTACATCTGTGTATTTTATTTTCTATTCAATCAATCTTTGGGGGTGTGAGGGGAATGGGGGGAACGGACATATCATTTTCAATATCTGGAGCATTAACTTCCTGACCACAGGGGAGCAGGCTGGCCAGCCCCTCTGGCTGATGCTGGACAGCATTATCCAGGAATACTAATCATTCACGGAGCACACCGCCACAATGAGTGCTAGACCGGAATCCAGATAGCAAAAACCTCATGGTACAGACGGCCAGAGAATCCTCCACAGCCTTTGTCCTCCAGACTGTTTTATTTTTTTATTTAGGGAATGGTGATTTTCTTTTTCTTTCTCTCCCCACCATGTTTCTTATCTGGTCCATGGCATCTGATGGAGCGCAGGTCAACAAGAATACAAGGCTGTTCGTTGTGGGCAAAAATAAAATAATACATTGCTGATTTGTGATACGATATATTTTTGGTGCACACAATGTCCTGGAAGTGCATGTCCCACACGCTTTCTCCCGAAGGTACCAGAATGTCATCTGGCTGGCGCTGGAGTCGCCCGCTTCCTCATTCATCCCCAATTCAATCGCAGAGCCAACGCAGCAGCGCCCCGGCAGGCTCAGGCTCGGAATGCCGATGGCCAGCCATGTCGTTCCTATGCTTATTTGTCCCCCATTCTTTCCCCCTCCTTTTATTGTTGCCTCCATCAATGCAGAAGCCAGCTCTGCACTTTTGTCCTTTTTTTTTTCCAACGACCCCCCCACTATGATCCTCAGATATGACCACAGTGGAGAACCTATAGGGTCCTATTAACGCCACACGTGCCAAAGGATTTGCTGGTAAAAGGTGCCAAACAATTATGAGTTCACAGTGGGTGGGTACAGAAGGTCATGCACCTATGTGGCATTAAGTGAAAGGAAGACAAAGCAACGGAGAGGAACATCCGAAATGCATTAGGTCATTACTCCAACCCCAAACCCACAATCTCCATCCGTAATCAATCCTGATTGATTGCATTTTGATTGACTGTTTAATGATTTATTGAATGAAAGCAGTTAAAATATAGGTATTGTTCATTTTATTTACCTTTTGTTTGAGACGAGGTACAAATCAAGTCCAATTCAAATTCAATCCACGGTCCCATGCAGAGTTATGAACCCTGACTGAGAGCGGGCCGGCCATCTTGTGTGCATCACTAAACATGCCTCCCGTCCCTCCTCCCTGCCCTCCTCCATCCTTGTTTGGAGGAGATGGAGCCGGAACAGGCAGATGATGGATACCTTCCCTCTCCCTCTGCCCTTGGGTCCCAAAAAAAAGGTCATCATCCCCTTGAGCTGAGCAGAGCGGATTCCTCTCCTCCTCCTCCTCCTCCTCCTCCTCCCTTCCTCATCCTTCAGCGCCGGGGCCGGGAGGGCCAGGCACCGAGAGAGGCTGCCGCGCCGCCCTCCTCAGCACAAACGCTCGTAAACTGTGGCTGACAAGCACCAAGAGGCTCCGCCACGGAGGGCCCAACACACAGCAGGGGATGACGTTAACCCCTGCTGATAGATGGGGGGCTTCACTATGGTGGGGCGGCCCCCACGGGGCAGATATGGGAGGTGTGAATTGGTCGGGGAGAGGAAAGGCCTGACACCTTTTCTTCTTTTGAGGTGATATTAGTGCGGCCTGGGGGCCGGGCGGGGCCGGAGGTGTGATGTCATAGGATCGGGATAACAATAAAGAAACAGAGACGCGGACACCTGACAGCTGCAAGGAGGGAAAAGCTTGGGAGCATCGTTTAACCATGTAATATCATGTGAACACACTGTTATTATTGTTATTATTATTACACGCTATTAAAGTGTAATTCCAGCGAAATTGAACCCAGGGTCTTGCATACCCATCAAGTAAGCCTTCCAGATACTTTTTTCATCGAAAATCGAGTATAGAGTTTGCCCGGCGCAATGTTTGGCTTCTATGTCATTGGTTAGGGGCACCGCGAACGCATCTAAATCTGCATTTTTTAACCAGTAATATTGCTCCAAATAGCACCAAACCTCTGCAGTAGCATGATTAGGGTCCATACACCTAAAACAAAGCATCAATAACCTAGTTAGCATACCGGGAGTTTATTAAAAAATACAGTTTTCCTACTATTTTGAGCAATATTAGTGGGTTGAAAAATGCCGTTACATGCCAAAACAAAGACCCTGGGTTAAATTTTCGCTGGAATTACATTTTGACATGAATAACATCCCTTTCAAATGATCTCCAATTTTCATAATAGCCTTTCATTTTCATCACCCAAGTTTCTCCCAGAGAAAAGATTAGCAAATTTCCCCGAGACATCGAATGACTTGGTTGGTATCTTCTCTTGTGGAATTGTGTGTGCGGTACCAATGACATATTGATTATAATGTCATGCTATATTCTGTGTGAGCTGTGTGTTCTGGGCTGTGTGTGTGTGTGTGTGTGTGTGTGTGTGTGTGTGTGTGTGTGTGTGTGTGTGTGTGTGTGTGTGTGTGTGTGTGTGTGTATGGGAGGGTCATCATTTGAAAGTTTGGGGTTATGTCTTTGTATTTTCTCCTTATCAGTCATCATCAGAGGCTCATTTCAACCTTGACCGCTCCGAGTACGCAGAACTGACCACGCTATGTTAATTGATTGTTTGTTGGCCTCAGTGCTTGTTGGCTTTCCACTGGCCTGTTTATGCTCTCATGCCCTCTAATGCAAAGCAGCTGCATGGTTGAGGAGGCGGTCACACTTTAAAAACTAGAAAATGACCGTGTTAGTTAGTGGGTTAGGGACTGGTCTAAGGTGCTTGTACATTGCCCAAACAAACACAGTATCATGGGTTTTGGATGTTCTTTTTTACAATCACGTTGAAGCGTTGTTGGCCAACTTCAACAAACTTCCTAAGGTTGGGGTTGGATGTTTGTTGGAGAAGTGTGGAAGCACCTTAAGACATAATAGTAGTAGTGGTAGTGGTCGTAGTTGAGGTAGTAGTAGTAGAAGTAGCAGTAGTATACATAGTTGTGGTAGAATCTAATCAAAATGTTTGTGATTGTATTCACGAAGACTGGCTTGGCAGGCATAACATTATAAATGAAATTCACCGTCTAAGTCCTCCTGTCTAATTTTCTGTTTTACATGATAAAGCATTCACGTTATGAAAGCAACAGGGATGCCTCACTTTGTCTTTATTGAGACAGGACTTCGCCTGTTCAATTCGGGTTGAGATCCATGCTGTTTGCTTCTGGTATGTCTGTGGCTACTGTGAAATACTTGTGGGAAAAAAAGTGAAATTTGTTATAAGGTCAAACAGTGTTTATAAGGTCAAACAGTCACTCAGAACTTTTTATGATGAGATTTTGGTTCGTGAAAAACGGTCAAAGAGTTGTGCAAACAAAGGCTGGATGGATGCCATAGCGATACGCCCACAGACAATCTCCTCTACCGAGATGTTGACCTCAAATACGTCAAACATTTTTTTCATACCACACCTTTCCTCCAAAGACTTTCAATCTCCCCCTTATTTTATTTTATGTAGTTCTCAAAAAAGAAGACCTTTAAGACTTTTTAATGGGATTTTCCAACCACAGCATGAAAACCACACTCTTTTGGGGGGGGCCGTAAATCTGTAATAGGAATTCATAAAAAGCTCAAGTAGGTCCAGTTAAAGATGCATCTGCAGTAGCCTATCTATGAGGCTTACTATCGGCTATTTGTCAACCATAAATCCACAATGATAAAATAACTATTGAATCAGTACTGGTTGACGTATTTGCACAGATGTTCATACTAAAATCTTACACTCAATAAGTGAAAGCCCTTCTGGATATATTGATCATTATTGTTGTCGTAGTACCTGTGGAATTGAATGATTTGTTTGACTAATACATAGAATGAATCAACACTGATAAAACACTAGCTTTCTAGTAGTGTGGTTCCTCTTGCCTACTGTTAGTCCTCGCATCAAGGTCATTGCTTATCTTTGAATTAAAGCAGCATTTAAAATCCGAGAGCCTTCCAACTTGGTAATGAGAACGAATGAAGAGATTGTCTCTGCCATTTATATAATCTTTTCGGACCATTTATTTTTATTGCACAAGCCTTGGCATATAGCTAATGTCGTTATCATATTTCTGCTCAAACCTGTAAATGACGAACAACGCTGTGTGGACCGGACACAAAGGATGTTATTGTTGAAATTATTCAACCATGATAAAAGGAAGACTGCAGTGGACTTGAGTTAGTCAATCTAATGTTCTTTGTGTTTAAGGGTGGGAAGACACCATGCGCGGTTTCAGATAGAAAGGGGGTTGCCTGACTCTGAACCCATTTCATTGATGTCATATTTTCCTGGGCAGTGGGAGCACCTCTGCACAAATTGACTGCAAAAGGCCACGGTGGGGCTCCTACAGAGCATCTGTATGCATAGTGTTGGACAGCTCGCACAGCATTCATCATATTCCCCCAATCTGTCCTGTGTGTGGTAGCCTACAGCTAATGTTTACAAATGCATGAATGTGAAGGAATGCTCTGTATGCAGGCCAGCTAAGTGTGTTGGTGGGAAGGGGGGGGGGGCACAGACACAAGTAGAGTGACAGGGGCAGACAGGGAATGAATAACAAACAAAAATTAAATTTGATAACGCTTCACAAAAGACTATCAACGTCGCCACATTCAATCAATCATGGCTAACTCTTGACTTGATCTGCTTCCTCATCAAGGAGTTGGAGAGGTAAAGATTGGTGTCAGGGAAGGTCCAGATATTATTACCTCCACGTCACTATTGGTCCCTCACCACTGACCAAACAGTGCAGGATTGAAAACCCATTCCAGTTTTCTTCTTTTCCATAATTACGTAATAATGGAATGTCACCATATGATATATAATAGTGTGTTTGCTTCCACCCAGACTAAAATGAAATGAACCGTAGCTGTGGAATCGGAAGTGCATTCCTACAAGTTAAATCAATTGGGAAAACGACCGCCATAGTTATGACTTCATCTGAAATATGAACTTCATAGTCCTTTACCACAGCTTCAGTCACAGAGGACCAGCATCATATAACATCCCCCAACCAAGGGCCTGGATATGCAGAGGAGGTGAGGAGGGCAAAACATAAGTAGAACCAACCAATCAAACCAAACTTTAAATAAGATATTGGTAGGGACAATCCTTTCTTTCCCAAAGTTGGTCGGCCACACATTGCATGCACGCAAAACGTAAGAAAAATAAAATAACTAAAACAGTCCACAGGGGGGAGGGGGGATATCAATATTGCAAGACATTTGGGGAGGCTCAAGGAGGAGGGTAATATTAAGTTTGAGAAACAAAGTGTAAAGACATTTCGGGAGGCTCATGGAGGAGAGTAAAATTGCATTTGAGCAGCAAAGTGTCGTCTTGTGGTGGACTAATAGACACCATACTGTGTTATTGACATGTTATAGGGACACTGGGCACGCTGTCTCTTTAATATCATGTGTGTGTTGATATGCCGGTCAGCGCGATGTTTGAATTTAATGTTTATATGACAAAATGAACGACCTGCCGTTGCTTGTCGACGTGAGAAATTGTCTCTTTACTTCTTTTATCACAATTTCTACAGTCTATAGACAGAATGTCTTACCTGGGAGAGTTTGTCGACGGCGACGCCGTTAAAACAGATGGAACGGGGGAGGGGGGTTAACAAAATTGGGTAGGCTTAGCTCAGGAGGTAGAGCAGTTGTCTTGTAACCGAAAGGTTGGTAGTTCGATCCCCAGCACCTCCTAGCTGAGTGTTGATGTGTCCCTGAGCAAGACACTAAACCCTAACTGCTCCTGACGAGCTGGCTGTCGCCTTGCATGGTTGACTCTGCCGTTTGTGTGTCAATGTGTGTATTAACCGATGTAAGTCGCTTTGGTTAAAAGCGTTGTTTTTCAAAGCGTGCGTGTGTGTGTGTCTGTGTGTGTGTGTGCGTATGTGTATGAGGGGCCGTCTGGGACAGAATTCATACTTGGTCTTACACACACTTTTATAATCTTACATTATATACATCAGTATACTCATACACACACACTATTATACTCCTTTTACATGTATATATGAGAGTGGTGAGCGGTGTATGCAATGTATGTGAGAGAATAGTAGTGTATGTGAGAGAGTATAGTAGTGTGTGAGAGAGCATATACAGTAGTTGGGTATGTGAAAGAGTATAATGGTGTATGTGAGAGAGAATAGTAGTGTATGTGAGAGAGTATAATAGTGTATGTGAGAGTATAGTCATTTATGCAAGAGAATATAATCAGTCCCTCCAGGATTTCGCGGGTCTTTTTTGAGATTGTTGCGGTCTAAAATGCCTGATGATGCGTGAGCTTTTCCAAAAAGTTGCCATGAAAATTGCCATGTTTTTTAGGTTTTTGTTGCGATTACAGTGCGAGAGGAAGTAAAAGTTGCGATAAAAGTTGCGATTTTCCTGGTGTTAAATACTAAGTTATTACTGCAATGTTCCCAGAGTAATTTGTTAAATATTAAGTTATTACTGAAAAAAACATTAATAAAAAAAAAAAAAACACTGATAAATGGTCCCATGAATAATTGATCTTGATTCTTTCCGCGCTGGCAATTGACTTGGATGCAACAGCCTGTGTCAGAGATCGGCCTCGTCGTCTGACGTCCTGCCTGCAGTTCTGCAGTTATGTTTTGCGGTGGCAAAATGCTTATCAATGGAAGATGTATGCTTATGTTCCACCACAATGTTGCATGCAGTGCAAAATAATTTTCCCCCGCTTTCATGTAGAATACCAGGATACTGCTTTTCGCGATCTATCGCAGTTATTTTGGTCGGCAAGTGTGAAACGTATGACACGCACATGCTGCAAGAATGCTTGAATCGTTTGAACGTAGTAAACACGGAAGTAAGGCGGAAGGTAGTTTGTCGACGTCAGTTCAAGACGACGCCACTGATTGGTCAAATTTGCGGGAAAGTTGCGGTGGTTGGATAAAATTGCGACACCGCCCTGAATTTGCGGTGATGGTTGATGGTGGTTGATGTTGCGTTGAAGTTGCAAATCGCAACATTGCGAAATCCTGGAGGGTCTGTACAGTATTGTGTGTGGGTCTGTTCGAAACCACCTACTTGCTTCCTACTCTTACTAACTATGACGTCAAATTGAGTAAGTAGAACGTAGTAAGCGAGTTTTAGGTATCCGAATGTCTTCTACTTCCGGAAAGATTTTGTGTAATGCTGCTATCCATTTGGATGTACGAAGTGGTAAAGTCGCCAATCTCCCAGCTTTCTTGCGGCATTTCACTGAGGCACGCCCCCTTTCGGTCGTAGTATCTCGTCGCTTTCAAAGTAGAGCGAGCAGATCTGTACAACTAGCAAACAAGATGGCTGCGCCCATAGTCAATGGGGATCGAGCTGTATTTTCTTTGTATTTGTACCACGTTGGGGGTTGTAATGTCGATTTTAAATCCTCTTACACACTTGATTTCATTGCCGCTTTAATCCGGTCACCAATTTAAGGTCTTGCTTTGCGTGAAATTCAATGTAAAGTTGTGTTTTCAAGCTGGTTTGCCAAAGAGACTATGTTGCTAATGATGACTAGCCCGCTACTACCCCTCGTGGCTCGACAGAAACACGACAGCACTTGTTGAAATAAAAATTGGCGAAAATGGCAAAATATTATTGCAATGTAAGAGGCTTGCAATGTTAATGTTTCTGTAAAGGCTGGCAACCATTATACACTGGATTATTTCTTTTTTCCAAAATAGTTTTCTTCTTAAACTCGTCGGACACAAATAGCAAACTGGAAGGCTGGAGCAAGGGAAATACGTCACGTTGGTCGTTCGTACCAGCCTACCATCAAAATGGATAGCAGCATAAGCATCGCTAGCTTACTAGACGTACTCAACCGCCCCAGAATGCACTGCGTCTATTCAAAAGAACAATGGAAGCAATGGCGCTAAACAGGGAGCCGCAGCAGCAGAGCAAATGTTTTTTTTAATAATTGTTTAATAATTGTTTTTAACATATCACCGCAAATCCTTAGATTGAAGATGTACTGTGACGTTAAATGTGACGTTTATATATTTATTTATAATATCTATTAACGGCGCCCGGCCGGTAGGTTATTGACACGTCATTTGATTCACGTCATCTGAGGTGGTTAAGTAAGAACGGTCTTCCGAACGTCGATTACTCAAATGGATTACTCAATCATTATTTAAGGATTCGAGCAGTAAGCCAAGTATTGAGTAGGTAGTAATTAGTAAGTCATTTCGAACAGACCCTGTGAGAGAGTTTGACTGAAACGGAAGTGAGCTTGATTCCTCAGTTCCTGATTGGCCGAAAGAAGAGGCGGTATCTTCTGGAGCTGAAACTACTGCCCTGTCATTTCACTCTGGAATTTCCAGCGATTTTGTTATGCTGCGTTCGCACCAAAAAATTATTTGGTCGCTTGTTCGCATGGTCTCCTGAGTTTGACAGAGGCTTCTTCTTGTGACTGCCAATTCATTCTAAACCCTAGCCAGTCTCTACGTGTTGTGGAAGTACCAGAGACGTCAGAAAAACGGACACAGTCGATTCATGAGTGCAGTGTATGTCTGCGTTCACGCGTGCTGTGTGTGAGCTGCATTCTGCTTGGCACATGCACACTGACCAACTTCAGTAATTTGTCCGACAGGCCTGCTATTATATACTAGTAAGACGTGAGATATTCCTCATGAAAGGATGTTGCTGGTTACAGTGGAATAAAGGTAGAGACGAGCATTTCCACATGTCCCCCATGGGACAGTTAATTCAGCATCATTATGTTCAGGCAGATAAGTTTCATATTTTATCATGATCACAGAAAACCACACAGTTCTGCTTTTAGTCCTGCTGCTTTCATTCGATTGAATGCGGCTCTTTCGATAGTTTACCGTGGCCTATTGGAAAACAAAAATGTATTACAGTCTGAATAAAATGTGAAAGCTGACTCTTTGTTGCCTAATACTCGAGATAGCCTAATTGTGAGGGTGAATTGAGTGTTTTGTGTGTGTGTGTGTGTGTGTGTGCGTGTGCATGTGTGCGTCTACATTTGCGAATTAGTGTGCATGTGTCATATCTGTGGAGAACATACGATGGACGTCAGGGCCACTGATTCGGATCTAGTAATTTCACACTCAAATGGACACTCAATATGCTATAACAGACTGAGGTCTCGTCCCATTGTGGCTAACCTCCCGACCCAAAGACCAACGGCAGACCCCCCAGCCACACTCAGAAGGACTATTATTATCCCTAGAATCTCAAACTCTAATTAGTTATGAAAGAAGATAACTATGGTCATAAAGAATGGGAATATGCTACCCTATAAACATAAACTACGCATCAATCTGGACGGGTGCTACCGAAAAAATTGGTTGCGGAGGGGAGCGTTTTTGCAATTTAAATCACTGAAGTCTTGTTACAAATAAACAACACATTTAATTATGTTGAGCGCTATAAAATAAGCAGTTTACTTTCCCGTTTTGCAACAGAGGTTTTCAGAGCTCGGGGAGAAGGAGCCTTCAAACCCTGCCTCTCCTTTCTGCAGGCCTCCAGTATATCTATCATGTTCCTCTGTCCCTCGGTTGTTGTCTGCCTGCCTTGCCCTTTCTTTCCCTCTTTCTGTCTCTCCCTCTTTCTGTCTCTCTCTCCCTCCCTCCCACCCACCCTCCCCCCTCCCTCCGTCTCCTCTGTTCATTTCAAGGTGGCATTGCCCCTCCCTCCCCCACCCCAACGCCCCCCCCCCCCCCCCCTCCCCCTTCACATGCACACACACGCACACACACTTTCCCCCATTTCCTCGAACACACATTCCCCCCCCCCCGACCCCCCCCCCCCCCCACACACACACACACACTGCACTCCAGCTGCCCTTGAGGCTGTATGATCTCATCTGGGGAGACACAGTCAGCCGCCTGTAAAGGGTGGAAGAAAGGCAAGCGCTGAGGACGAAGAGCAAGAAAGGCAGAGGAGGCGGAGTAGTGTGTGGGTTTGTGTGTGTTGGGGGGGGGGGGGGGGGGGGGGGTTACAGGAAACCAAATCCCATTGCAGTGTGAAATAATGGAGTACTCCCTCACCACTACCACCACCACCTCCATTTATTGCCTCTGCATGGCGTCTGATCTGAGATCTGCGCTGCGGGGATGTCACATGCTGGGGCTGAAGGGCTGGGGACGGGGGGCTGCTGAGATTTACAATCGGGGGGCGGGGGGGGGGGGGGGGGGGGGGGTGATGAAGGAGGGTACGTTTGATCCACTTCTATTAGAAATCCAGTGTGGATACACCACCTAGCAAGACTGTCCATGGTGTGTGTGTTTGAGTGCATGCATGTGTTAGCGTGCATTTGTGTGCACGCTTTGTGTGTGTGCACCTTTCTATGCACACATATGCGTGTGTGCGTGTAAGAGTGTGTGTTTGGGACTGCCTGCATGTGTGTACATGTGTGTGTGTTTCTGGGCCTGACTGCATTTGTGTGTGTGTGTGTGTGTGTGTGTGTGTGTGCGTGTGTGTGTGTCTGTGTGTCTGTGTGTGTGTGTGTGTGTGTTGGGGAATCAGGCTGACAGCTACCTTTTGGCCTGGTTTGTTTATTTATTTTTACGAACTACAACAAGGCTTATTTCATGTGTTTTATAGGCTCTCGTATTTCGACTTCTTTGTATTACTAACATGTGTTTCACAGAAATGTCTCTGATCCGCCCCAGAACCATTGACGAACTCAGTGGATGTGTATCCATTGATTGATTAATTATGGCCCAATTCATCTTTGGACTTGTACTTACTTGCTGATGTACAGAACATGAGCTTTAATGCAAGATCATTTTAGTGACAAATTATTAATAAAATATACAAAAAGAATGTTATACATGTAGAATATATTATTTTCCATTCGGGACCAAGTTTGAGGCAGGCTGAATTGTGATATTTTTTTAAAGATGTCTGAGCAGAGCTGGATGACGAGCTGTGATGAAATTATCTGAGACAGAGATTCCCTGTAGAAAACAGATAATGAGGAGAGAGCTTTTTACTTATGCACAGGGCTTCGAGTGTGAAAGAACGCAGGGCAGTGAGAGGCACCTTTAATCATTCAACGCCTTCTGGAGTCACAAAAAGCCTGTGTGTGTGTTTGTGTGTCTGGGTGCGTGTTTATGCGAATGTGTGTGTGTGTGTACGCACTTGCGTGCGTGTATGTGTGTGTGTGTGTGTGTGTGTGTGTGTGTGTGTGTGTGTGTGTGTGTGTGTGTGTGTGTGTGTGTGTGTGTGTGTGTGTGTGTGTGTGTGTGTGTGTGCAAGTGCATGTGTTTATGAGCGCATGCATGCATTCATGTTAATGTGCATGCACAGCTAATGCCTAACCTGCTGCTATTGCTCATACAGATTTGTTTTAGCGCAGCAGCTAAACCGGGTTATGAATCATGGATCTCTCTAGAGCAGTCTCTAGACCGAGGCAATGGGGTCCCACTTATAAACGCTAGAAGCTCGGATGTTTCTGAGGATGATCTCTGCCCCACTCCGCCATTCACATGAGATAGAGCCACCTACCCTCCCCTCTCCTGAAGCTAGGTTTTGTAATTTGGGGTCCAGAACCCCTTAAGGCTAACCAATCTGACTGAACTAATGAGCTCAACCCAGTGGTTCAGAGTCTCCATGGACAGTGAGCCCCTATGTGCATAGATAAAGTAGCCAGCTGCTGGAGGGATAGGCAGTCAGCAGAACAAGCTTGAAGTCATTTGGAGTCATGGGATGCAAATTGTCATGACTGGCCTTGTTGATGGACCGTTTCATTCGACTATCGGTGAAGGAGGGTATAGGTTGGAGCCACAGTGCCCATCAGGAAGCTAATTTAATGCTTAACCAAGTTTGTTTATCCGTCCGAAATGAAGATAGATGTGGGTGAAGATGAAGGTGCACTGCTTCCCAGCTTCCAAATCATGCACAGGGCATGCTATCTGCCATACGAAAAACAAAATGTGCATTTCAATCCATGGCCAAGCTTATTACGGTTATGAAATCCGATCATGTATAGAGCCAATGACATTAAGGGCTGGTCTCGGAGGCCAAGTGCTGTCAAAGTCAAGACTTTCATCTCCAGTCAGAGTGAGAGATGGAGGTATGTGGGGAGGCTTAGGGATGAAAATAGGAGGCTCTGAGTCATACTGAGAAAGCTCATTCATTTGAAGTTTTCGATGTATACCATCACTTTCACCCTGTGCCTCATTGTTTTCACCCTTTCTCCTTCTTCAGTCTACTTTTTCTGCTCTTCTCTTCTGGCTCCGGGGATACTCTTTGATGTCTTTCGAAATCGATCAGAGCATTTCAGAGTCTGAGCCATTGATAATGGCATGAATCAATATCACACCTCATCAATAAATGCTGGGTATTTAGGAGAGGGGGGGGGGGGGGGGGGTATGGCTTCTTCTGTTAAGGCTTCTTCTTGGGGATGATTCTCAGAGTGCTCCACAACAATGTGGATAGATAAGAAGCCGTGTTTCGCAGCAGCGTAATCACTGGGAGGCGTCTCTGTGTTTCGGTCTGATAGTGGGTTGTTAAAACGCCATCTCTAAAGGCATTCTGGATCCAGATGCATTGTGAATGTTTGATAGGGAATATTTTTTATGAAAAAGGAAGGCAGGGGGGAAGGGAGATGGGAGTTACAGAGATAGGGAGGAACACCAAGAGGTTGGGTGAGAACATAGCTTTTCACCGATGTCGCACACGAATATTCACTTACATTTGGAGCATTTCCTACGCCCACATTTGGGCTGTGAAGGTAAGCTACTTAAAAATCAGACTTGCATTGAGCCCAAGATGTCCTAAATTCATAACCCCTCTATAAGAGCAAGAATGAGCCAGTAGTTGAAATTACATTTCATATTTTATTATGCTCTTGATATCTCGATTTTTAAAAAAAAAATAAGTTATTTTACATTTCTTGGGTTGCATATCACCTTTCGGTCATTACCTTTATAACAAGACAAGTTTGTCATGGACCCCTGAACTCTCCCGTTTGAAGGTAATCCATTAGTAACCAAATATGTCTTATCTATTGTTTATCCAACTCATGCTAGGTATATTTTTAAGTTGGAAGGAATGCTGAAAAAACATACAATTGCCAATGTCTGTTGGGCACGATACGGTCAAAATAGAATAATAACATAAAAGAACAGTTATCCATTTAAATTATTCATATTTGCTCCACATAAATTGTACCCCGAAATACATTTTTTTGTTTATTGAAGGCCAAAAAAGCTATTTGCATTTGTGAAAGTCTTGACCGTCTTTATCGGCAGAACATTAATAGATCTGGACAGAAACAAAGCAGTAATAAACCTAGGCATAAGTATAACAAGCAGTATGTCTGACACCTTTCCAGCAGACGATTGTCGTTG
The DNA here is from genome assembly GCF_031168955.1 of Gadus macrocephalus. NCBI lineage: Eukaryota > Metazoa > Chordata > Actinopteri > Gadiformes > Gadidae > Gadus > Gadus macrocephalus. The sequence continues at coordinate 21,154,079 of NC_082397.1, forward strand.
CATAACTAAATATTATTTATATGCTGACTAAAGTGGATAAATGGTTTGATGTAAATTGGATGAGATGCTAGATTTGATTATCTTGAGCAAGCCTGCCATCTTTGAGGTCTTTACCTCATATATTTATTTCATCAAGACAAGTCATGTGTATTTATATAGGCTGTGATCACAGTTACCCTCCCATGTGCTGCACGGGCACACGTTCCCCTGCGGAGCTATACAGCCCCAGGCAATCACACGATTGGGAGGTAAGGCCAAAAGCCCTGACAGAACAGGAAGAAACCTTAGGCGCCAAGTAAGTCTGGATTGTTATGGTATAGGATATTCAATGTTAGGCAGGTTATTATTGCAGTATTGTAGCCATGTTATGACATCAACGCCAACATCTTTCACAAAGATAAATAGGATAAATAATTGTTCCAAATGGCAGGGGTAACATTCAGGTGTAAGGTTAAAAATGGTTGAAGATTACAAAGTTCAATCTAAGTGGTTCAAGTTAGTTGTAAGAATTAAGAGCAGTAGTTGGTGGTCCATTTGTTGTGAAGGCCAAAGCCTTCCTCCAGCCAGTGAGTGAAATGCTCTGTGCGAATATCTGTTCAGGTTGTCTGGGAATTCCTAACTTACTGATTTGATTTGAGAACCTTAGCTAATATCTGACCAATCAGGGCATCTCTACCCTGATTGGTTTAGATAATTATTCTTGCCTGTCAATCATATGTGTGCACTGCGTTATCATAGCCCCATCACAGCGGCGTCAACACTTCACGATGGCGGAGAAACGAAGGAAGGTCAGTACCAGAACAGTTGTTATTTTATTTGTAATAAACTGGATATCTCCGTTGTGGCTATAAGACATTTTATCAAATAAGAGGTTCATCAGTATACAATAACAGGTCGTTATGATAGGTACTAATGTAGTGGATAACACCCTTAAAATAATGAGTTCAGATCGTGACAAAAGTGCGCTGCCTGCTTAATGCAAGTTATGATGTATATGTGTTTTTATCCATAACCTCTTAACAAAATACTTATACGACACACAGCACAACCACCTGCAGCTCAACATCAGTTAGACCAAGGGGATGGTTGGGGACCTGAGTAGATATGGGTCTCCTGCTGCACCCCTCTCCAGCCGGGGTCCGGATGTAGACATTGTTCAGGTCAGAAGTACCTGGGAGTACGGCTCAACAACAGGCATGACAGGACAGTCGAGCTCCTATCCTTCAGCGTCTGCTGCACCATGCTGCTGATGCTCTGTGAGCCTGTGATGGCCAGCGGCCTCTTCCACGCTGGGGTGTGATTGGGCAGCAGCAAGAGGGCGGTGGACTCCAACAGACTCACTGATCAGAAGCCTCTGTTCTGGGGGTGGACCTGGACCTGCGGGCACCCGTGACAAAGAAGAGGTTGCTGTGCAAACGTCCTCTCTATCCGTGACAATGACTCCCTCCCGCTCCACGGACCGCTGCCCGAACAGAGGAGTACGTTCAGCAACAGACTCTGGGCAGTGAGCAGTTCCAAGGAGCACCACAGGAAGTCCTTCATTTCTGTGGCCACTGAACTCTTTAACTCCGCTCAATAGCAGACATGAGGGAGTCCCTCTGATATCTGTAGTCCGTTGAACCCAGCCATTTGACTTATTTATCATCTCCAGATGACCTGATCAATATGGCTGCAGTATTCTTCAGGCACTTTACTTTCTTTATGATCACTTACTTTACTTAGCTACAGTTGTATATATTTTCATTTTTTGCTAAAGCATATTTTATTACATTATATTGTTGTTTGGATGCATATTTGATCAATAATCAATATTTCAATTGATGCTGTTTTTGTTTTTAGATTGATAGTTCTGTTTATACATTCACTTCACCTCATTGGACACCAGATGTTTAGATGTCAATCCATCTAAAGATGAAAGTGTTCATCTTTAGTGATGAGTATTTGACACATCACGGATAGGTCAGAGGTATTGCAGGAGAAGAGAAACAGAAATAGTGTAACCTTGGAACAATTACAGCTTTTGGACGCATTTCATGGCATCCTATTTAACCCACAGTAATACTGAGCTATACATTGTATGAAAGCTTTGAGGATGTATTTCGACAGTAAGTTTGACGAATGCAGTCATTGTTAGTCCATCTGGATGAAAGCCTCTATTAAGTGCCATAATGTGATGTTGTGTAATGTAATGTGATGTTTTGCATTTGTGTGTGTGCACGTGTGTGCATGTGTAATGCATGTGTGTGCGCTCCCTAGGGGTTTGTACATCTCCTGTTGCTATCTGTGTCCCCTCCCAGTGAAAAGTTCACAAAAAACCTGCTGTGTTTGTTGGCCCTCTCAATAAATTATATGCACACACATACACACAAACACATGCACACTGATAAACGAGTGCCGCCACACACAGACGCACGCACGCACACACACACACACACACACACACACACACACACACACACACACACACACACACACACACACACACACACACACACACACACACACACACACACACACACACACACACACACACGCACGCAAGTCCCACCCAACCCCCCAGCAGCTCAGAGCACTTGCTGGTTGGTAGTTGGCCATCTGTGTGACCGATTATAAATGACTGATTATGGGTCCCTCCGTCACACCCGCATTCAACCTGGGTTCTTGCCAAGGTATGTCTGTGGGTGTGCGTGCGTTTTGGAAGGCTGGAGTGCTGGCAGAAAAAGAGTTTGCATGTAACTGCATTGTTTGTGCTCATGCACATGCAGGTGTGTGTGTGTGTGTGTGTGTGTGTGTGTGTGTGTGTGTGTGTGTGTGTGTGTGTGTGTGTGTGTGTGTGTGTGTGTGTGTGTGTGTGTGTGTGTGTGTGTGTGTGACGTCCCCCGCTAGGGGAAGGGGTGGCAACATAAAACCAGGTGTAGTTGGTTTAACTGAAAGCGTTTATTTAGCCCGGAGACAGTGATAATCAACTTAACAACGTAGGAGGCAAATTATAGCTGCAAGTCAGTGTACGATAACCCCTAAACAAAACTCTGGCCCAGTCCCCGTGTAGTAAACTAGAACCTCAATCAACTAGAGCCTCAATCAAACAACGCTCGTTCCAAGACCCAACGTGGCAAACTGCATCTCCGAGGCCAGCCGCCTTGAATGTTGAGCTCGGCTGTTCTTTATCCTCCCGGATCCTCGGCCCTCCGGTGCGGCAGCCAATCACGTCCGGGGAAAGGCACATTCAAATTAACATAATTCACAGCCAATCACACGCGGGGCAAACACATCATCATTAGCAACTGAGGATTGCAACCATGAGGGCGGGGCGTCAATCTGCAGCCGTAACAGTGTGTGTGTGTGTGTGTGTGTGTGTGTGTGTGTGTGTGTGTGTGTGTGTGTGTGTGTGTGTGTGTGTGTGTGTGTGTGTGTGTGTGCGTGTGTGCGTGCGTGCGTGCGTGCGTGCGTGCGTGCGTGCGTGCGTGCGTGCGTGCGTGCGTGCGTGCGTGCGTGCGTGCGTGCGTGTGTCTATGTGTGTGTTTGCACGTCTCTCACTCCATCTGTTTGCAGAGATCTTTACAGTATTTAAGAAATGAAAGGAGAAGGGTGGGGTTCGGGGCGTGTATTCCCGTTCTCTAGCTCTGAGCATGAGGGGGATGGAGGGATGGGGGGGAGAAAGAGAATGAACAGCACATATCTGCAGGTATTGATTTACATTCTGCTGGGGGCCCAACAGGAAATGGATCTGGTCGTCTCTGCTGCATACCAATGCTGTGGGCTACATGAATGCACACACGTACGCCGTACGCTTGCACGCACGCATACACGTACACACACACAAGTATACCCACACACACACACACACACAGGTTTGTTAGATTCCAAAATACAGTGGAAATTTTCCTCAACATGCTCATTAATTTAGAGGCCAATACAGTCAGTGTATTCTGACAGGGTACTCGCCTCCCTTGCCAAAAAATTTAGATAAGAGGTTTATTATGGCTTATTGATATTTATATTTATCCGCAGACGGGATCCTTTTACCCTGTTGTTGTTATGGCTTTATGCAGTCTACATTACTAACATTTTCACACGGCGTGGAATCATGAAATCACTTGGCCCCCCCAGATGTTGAAGTTGCGAATCAAATGCATGGTTACAAATATGAACATAAAATGTTGCGAAATTTGTGTATATTATAAATTGGTGCAATCCCTACCCAGACATAATTTTCCTGTGCATAACATGTAGAGGAAAATAACACCCCCCTTCCCTCCCCCCCCGCTACACACACACACACCTGTATGCCATTCATTCTACACAACTGAAAAATACAAAGTGATTCTGGATGCTGTCGATAGAAGTGCAATAATCTTTCACCTTCTGCATTGATTCTTTTCCTCGGTTTACAAGGATCAACCAAGGTTAAAAAAAACTGACTTGTGTGTTTTTTTTGTAAGAATTGGATTCTCAAACACATTGAAGGGATTGCAAAGGCAAAAATGTTTTTGCGAACATACTGGACACCGTATGTTATTTAAACTAAATGCTTGAAATATGCACACAAACATGGAGGATTAATTGCATTTCTGTGGCAGGTGTCCAGTTTCTCTAAAGCTCTAAAACAGGCAATAATGAATTGACAGTTTAATAATTATTTCTGAGCAGCTGAGCTGCACTACATACAGATGTTTTTGTCGTATTGCTTTTTATTACTTTTTATTACTACAATTGACAAGAACCATATGCATAGCCATTTGTGTGTACGGCTATAGATTTAATTTTAAACTGCATTCAAATCTGTGATAAAATAAGAATCTAAATCCAGTTTGTTAAACCCTGTTTCATCATCTCCTGACACCAGGTGCAGGAGCTCCGAGAACATTAGGAACCACAAACCAAGCTACTCAATAAGCTAAACTAACTAGCTGGTTTCTTAGGATGTTTTCAGAAGTATTGGTAATAGTGCATGCATTCATTTTAGTTTTTAATTTGAACTTTGGTGAATGCTTAATATATGTGAACATGTTTCATGTGCACTATTCTTTTACCATCACCTGTGTGTTCATTTTCCTTCAGCTCGTCAACTTTTTCCATATGTGGGGCAAATGAAAATTCAGCGCCACCTCATAAAAACACAAATCCTTGGCATCCATGTTAAACACACCCTTCCATTTCCGTTGCCGTTCCAAAAACACCAATCAGGCCTTAAAACGAAACCTCCTACCGCTGGGCATTGAACTATTTCACTGACTGCCAACAAATGTTAAGAGCGGCTGAAAAAAGCGAGTACTACTTTGAAAAGAGAATAGAAAGAAATGAAAGATGTAACATATATAATATAGTAGGAGCCCTTTTTTGGGCCTATTTCATAACTTATATATCAGACGGCCAAATATGCATGCATGCGTGTTGATATAAATTGGAAATCAAGAGAGGCATCACAACCTTTGGACAGATCCTAGAAATCGCATCTATCTTACATTGAACCATGAAGTGAAACATTTCATTAAGCTGATCCGGTAGGCTATGATTAGGCTTCATGTCTCCCAGCCTCAGAATCACATACTCTAGATGATCGTTGCAAACTGAGGGGTTGTAGTATCTTTGTAATGAAAACATTTTCACATAAAGAGACGGTTGGAGAGACGGCTAGCCATATGGAGAGATACATGCGTCCCCGCAATGCAACAGAACCAAAAGGAGCCCTCACACCCCCTCATCTCCATATCTCAGGAGATATGGAGATATCGCTCCCTTACATTCAAATAAGGATATTGAATTCCTTTGCCCCCTGGGTGATGAACAGTATGGTTCTCTATAAGCTATTCTGACTCTGTGTCTCAATCATGCGTCTCTTCCCATAAATAAGAGCTATCCCCATAGAAGCTACAGATAAACACTCCTTGCAGGACTTACCGTTCCGGAGTGTTAAGAGGCAGTGAAAAGCTTATTTCCAACCGGAACTCCATCCTATTGTGTTATCTGTTTGTTAGTGCATCTCACCTCTCACCCTTCCTGAGGAAGCTGGACTTGAAACTAAATAAAAATAAAAAGGTTGTCATTGTATTACTTTTCATTTTACTGTCCTTGCGCAAGGGCCTTGTCAGGCTACAGGGCCCACCATGCTGAAATAATGAGGTTTCCTATTCTCAATAGTCTATTCTCAATATTTTAGATGAAAAACCAACCTTACACCAACATGTGTGTGTGTGTGTGTGCGTGCGTGCGTGCGTGCGTGCGTGCGTGCGTGCGTGCGTGCGTGCGTGCGTGCGTGCGTGCGTGCGTGCGTGCGTGCGTGCGTGCGTGTGTGCGTGCGTGCGTGCGTGTGAGAGAGAGAGAGAGAGAGAGAGAGAGAGAGAGAGAGAGAGAGAGAGAGAGAGAGAGAAAAGGAATGTGTGTGCCTGTCTTTCTGTCTGTCTATGTGTGTTTTTCTGTATGTGTGCATTGTGTATTTACTTTGTTATTTATTCACTACAAACCTCTTGCATAAGTACTTAATACTGCAGCTACATATTCAATACACAAACATGACTCGACTTCAAGTGCGCCAATTACAGAAGAGAAACAGCATATGGCTGTTTGGTTTAGTCCAAGCACACCCTGACACCAACAATGGAGTCTTTGGTGTGGAAAACCTTGAGCCATCCCATTGGTGTGGTGGCCTCAAACAGACACCAAGACACACAATGAAGCGTGTTGTCCTGCACCATAGAGCAGCCAGCCACATGTTGAGCGCGGTACAGAAAGCTATCGCCCTTTTACAAGAGGCGATCGACTTTATGGCAATAAAATTAACTAGCAAGGAAACAGAACCATCATCGTGGTTCTTGTCCACAACAGAAAAAAAGCATTCCTACTTTGTGTGCACGTGCATGCGTGTGTGCGCGCTTGTGTGAGTGTGTGTTGCAATTATGAGAACATAAGAGGCAATTTAAAGAGAAGTCAGATGATACATCATTCATTAGACAGTATCTATGACGCCAGCGTGGTTCAGAAGGCTGAACGTGGGACGTGTTATTAACAAAGCTCATCGGCATGGTTTCCATTTAAAGCATAAGACAAGTAAAAAACATTGCTGGAATATTCCTGGTAAGCAAGGTCTCTTATGCTTTTTTGACCTCACAGTGCTCACATCTTAGCAAATTGACCTAAATTCAATATGCACATCAACCTTTTGCTGGCTACGTCGATATAGATATTCTTGGTAGTTTCCATATCTATGTATGTCTGTTTATGTCTATTTGTGTGTAGATTGGGGTCCTCACCAGGCACAGCATGTGATCACGAATCACTAATGCTGATTTACAGTTCAAACTCATAGGCCTTCCTTCATGGACAATCACCGAAGACCTGAGGAACAATTTTCAATCAATCTCTCTGTCTACATCTTCCATCTTCTAGTGCATGTAAAAACTTTGATCAACTTTGCAAATAGATGAACATTTGCAAACCATGAGCATCAATTGCACCCGTAGCAAATTGAATACATCTCATTGGAAACACATTCGCAGACACTCCATTACAGTGTTATGCAGTAGATACTCTCTCCCGCGGCCTTCCCTGTGCGCTGACGTCTACGACTCGAGGGGACAAACTGCATCAACCCCCCACCATCCATCTCAGTTTATTTTGGGTGCGGTGCTCGGTGTCCACAAATCAATAGCAATATGAGGTCCAGTATCTGGCCTTTGACAGCTGGAGCACAAGGGCTCAGCGAGAAGAGGAACAAAACCCAGGGAGATAAGAAAGATGGAGGATGAACAGAGAAAGGGATACGTAAAGGTTAAGACGGCTGTAGCGGGGGCCGAAAAGGTAACAAGGAAGACGTGCTGATGATCAGAAGTTGAGGAAGATGGAATCAATTTCGTACACAATCAATCCATCAATCAATCAATCAATAGATTTAGAAACACATACAAACCTTTAACCATATTAAAATCCGACCTTTGTACCAGACCATGAATTATGGAGAGCTTTATTTAGTTTGGAGAGTTTTAGAAATAAAAGTTTTACTCGTGCAACATATTTTGCAGACTAATATATCAACTGAAACCCTGTATGAGACAGAGCTTAATGTCTCAGTGTCTACATCTGAACCCATTGCCATTCCAACACCGTGATGAAACTGAATGAAGTCAGTTTGTAGCTAAGAGAAAGAGAAGGTTTCGGGACAAAGAAGAAGAACACAGAGTAAGAGAAGGGACAGCGGGGATGATAGACTCACAATAACGGGATGTCATGGCGAGAGTGAGTGAAGTGGAAGAGAAAGAGAGAGAGAGGTGCAGGAACGAGACGTCTCGGTTCAAACGAAAGAGGGCTATGCATGCCAGCTGTGGAGGGATGGAGCACTGATAAAAGATGGAAGGAAAAGACATTAAAAAGAAAAGAGACAGATTTCACTATGGCTGGGGGGGCTGGGGGGCAGGCACTGTCACGGCTTTGAGTGCAGGGGTCATAAGAGAGAAAATGTAACTTTCTCATGGCCATCACTCTCGACCCTTACTGACAACCTCAAACTTTGTGGTAATATGAGCAGCACCGTGGCAGCACCGCAGCTGGGAGGATGGCTGGTGTCGCCTTACCTGCTGCGGTTTGGAGGCATTTTAAGAGAAAGCAAAGACAGAGGCAGGCACCGTGACGCGTGGCATGACATTGCCCTTTGGAGCATCAAGGTTGAATACACACACATCTTCCCCATAAAAACTTCTATCCATTCTGAAACATGAGAAAACAATGAGCTTTATACAAACAAACTGACAAATAAAATAAAAACAAGCCAATAAGTAATCCTTGAGTAGCCTGCATAGAATGCGCTTTGAACAAAACACTTTAAATACAGCATGGCATGGCATGATATGAACTGTCACTCAGACTACAATTACCCTGCGGGACGTGTTTGTGTGATGTGGTGGTCCGTGTTTAGATTGCTCCTGTAGCGTGCATGCACAAGCAGCACACTGTGCATGTACATTACAGCAAATAAAGGCCCCGGGGCTAGCCTTTTTAGCCGCTGAGGAAGCATCACACTTTGTAAAAGCAGTGCGAGCGTTGCCTTCAAATGTTCTTGCTTTGAAGGGAAGACCTTGTGCAAATGCTGAGACAAGCGTGGACACGCTGTGCATTATTCATCTCCACTGTGATGGTCCACCCGGGCCCCGTCGTGACGGGACGAGGACTTTGGTTTCCCAAACTTAGCTGCCAGCAGTCAGTGGGGCTGGCAGGCCTACTTAAAAACTGAGAACAATGACTGTTATACATCCACTGCATGTCCTTATGTTTCCCGCACTGCTTCCCACTCAAGTCCTATTCCAGGGTTATAAGTTGGCAGGGATGTATCTCGTGGCCCCTCACTGTTTATGCAGTTCCCAGATATATGGATGGGGTGATATCGTAAGTCGGCCCGAGCATAACAACACACAAGTCTGCTTCTATTGCGAACCGATATGCATGAGAATGCTGCACAAAAGAGGACTTGCATTGGTTCTCACTGTGTAAATTATGTTTACTGTGTGCCTTTTTTTCAGTTTTCATTCTGAAAGATGAATTTGACTCAAGCAGGAGTGTAATGTATTGGAGTATAGAGCTAAACCGTTTATATAGTAAACTTGTACATAGGGTGTACATTATATGGTATACGATATCCACAGCACACCAGCAACTCTGACTGTAGGGTAAATACTGTCCTAAGATATGCAAAACAACAAACACATGACACAGTTTCCATCCGAGTCAATGTATTTCTAAATATCCTTCTGACTATCATGCACTCTTGAACAGCTCTGGGCACCTGTCAACACTGACAGCCGTAGCATTTAAAAAGACTGATGTTTTCCCTTTCCCAGACACGATATTTGGACCAAAACAAAATCTGTGAGTGGCAAAAAATAAGTCGCAGCAAAGCAGCTTAATATAGCTGTGTTTGAAACCGAACACCTTGGGTTGGGTTGTTGTGTGTTGACAACGAGGGAAGGACAACACTGAGGACTGTTATGATGACCAACAAAACAACCCGCAATAACTCGCTCCCAGCAAGACAAACGAGATGGAGCAGCCAAGTTGAAACCATTAACCTGTTGAAACAGGACAGCGATAGAAAGATACTGAATGTTCAGCAGAAAGAGGGTCAAATCAGACTAGTTACTGGACACATCTGGACGAACAGAGGCTTGGGTTCAGGAAGAAACGTGATCGCACAGTAGGTTTCCATTTAATTTGTGTCTGCTGCACTTTTCTGAATACATACTTTATATTACAATATTATTTTCTTGCATTTATTTTGTCTGTCTTTAAGTCTTGTTAATTTGTCGGGATTATGTAATTGAAGAATGTCAATGTGTTTGTCCTGGTGAATTGGGCAGAAGTACTGGTTCCTCTCATTCCTCATAGAGGCTGGGTCCAGAGAGTGAGAGAGTGAGAGAGTGAGAGAGAGAGAGAGAGAGAGAGAGAGAGAGAGAGAGAGAGAGAGAGAGAGAGAGAGAGAGAGAGAGAGAGAGAGAGAGAGAGAGAGAGAGAGAATTCTTTAGAGACACACAGTACACGTATATAGGTCAGCAATCAGCAGTATGTGTTTAAAAAGCAGCAGACTACTTTTTTTCTTGCTAGAAAATCTCTTATCCGGCTAGTTTTGAAGGATGAAAAATAAGAAAGAAAATGTGGTTATCCCAGCACTTCTAACATGGGTAGTTGGTAGTGGATGGTATTGGCAAAGAAAACACCCCAATTGATACATTATTTGTTCTGGCAGACATATATCGATTGAGGCTTTGTTAAGTCAGGTTGTTGTTGTTGCCAGCTGCCTCTTACTCAGTGAGACACTTATGCCAACGCAAACAACTCTTTCTCTTCCGCGGCCTCATCCGTTACAAATCAGTCAGACAGCTCAGGAAGTCTCAATCACCACACTTTGAACCCTGATGTGCTTCACACCTTTATTAAAGATAATCTTGGGTGTCCCATCTGGGATTAATAAAGCAAATCTTTGTATTTTTCAGTTTTTCCAATAAATAGTTTTCCACGAAAAAACAACAAAGATGCACATTTTACTGCAAAAGAAAATGCCATTTGGTAAAAAGGGAAATGTATAGACTATTAAATGGTATTCACTGGGATAAGCCTAGGGTTATGTTTATGTATAATATTATTGTACGTGACCAAAACCGTCACTTCACTAACTTAAATCCTAATATTTAGTGTAACTCTTCTTACCAAGAGTTACATGAAATATGTCTTTTGGATTTTTCCACGACCAGTAGACACTAGGGATCTGTGTAAATATTTTTAGTTTGGGCTTGATCAATGAGTCATTAAAAGCACAAGCAGCATTTTGATGAGGAGCCATGTGGAACCGGGGCAGCTGAGATGCTTCAGCATCACTAAGATCTGACCAATCAGAACCTTCAAACTTCATAACCAATCATATTTGTTATTTGCAGCCGTTAAATTGGTGTCCAACAATGAAGCCTAAGCATCGCTAAAACCCTTTATTTTAGGATACACTTCCTGTTTCGGTCTCCTAGGTGATTTTGGCGGCCAATTGAGTACCTGTTCAAGCATCCGACGATGGGATCTGTGGCTACAATGGGGATCTAGGAAAACATCTGGAAATTAGGCAAGAGGCGCAAGGCGAAGTACGAGAGACGGACAATGGGAACGCAGCTTATATCTCCGAGCCCTGCCAATCCCATGAGAGAGCAATCCCATGTTATCATCCTGTGATTCAACTTGTTATTACCCATCATGCTGTTGCTTGAGATGTGCTTTTTTCCTTGTCACTCAGGCGCACCTGCCAACAGTTTGGGCTTTGAGTGACATCCTTAAGCTAACCTTGTTTGTTACTCACGCTTGGCTGCTCCATGGCATGCTAAATTATAGGCCTGTAGCAAAATAGACATTTAGTTTCACTGCCGTCTGCTCCATACTCGTACTCCATAGAAATACATAATGATACAAGAAATGAAAAAGACTTGCCAAACTGTGTCCTAAATATAATCTAGTGTCTCATGTTATCTATCCATCCATCCATCTATGTAAAGAGGTCTTGATGACTACCAAATAAAAGCATTAATCACCTTTGGATAAATTAGATATTGACCTACAAAAAATATTTGATGTGATTTACAAGGTACAAAAATGTCATCATCAAACACTTTCCTATCGGGCATACAAATATCCTCACGCTCTGGATTTAGAATTACAACTATACCACTGCTATTGATGAGCGACCTACAGTGAGTTCAGACCCGGTTGGTAGCGGGAGGTGGTTGGTGGTCATGCTGCAGCGCGCCCACAGGGATACTGCAGGCCGGGCGCTGAGCAGCCCAGCCCCCCTTAACACCGGCCCCGCTCTGCACTATGTCAAACACAGAGTTAATCACGTCAAGCTGCTGCCCCCGCTTTACCACAGTTAATGATATATGGGAATAAAACACACTCTCTGCACGTACATGTTTGGATTAAACAGGCATGAGTGGTGGTCTCAGGGCAATTCTTTTGGAATACATTAATATGGATATTGCGAAATGCACATTCTGGATATTGATTCCATTAGTAGTGTAATTTTTATTTTATGAGGACTTGGTTGGTGGGAATCAATGCTAGGGTGAGATCAAGTGGTGTATTACAAATTAATTCACAAAGAATATGGTTTAATGCAAACAAAAGCTGGATTAGTTTGCATAGAGCAGTAGACATATTTCAAATACTGTCAATGTAGTTGCTTTGATCCAATTCCTCCGTGTGTGTGTGTGTGCCAATGAGAATATTATCCAAACACAAACTTCCACAGTCAGATGCTTGGATATGTATAATCTCTCCGTAAATAATGCTGCTAGACCCTTTTTATTTACCCTTTTTAAAAGCATTCAAACTATTATCGATAAATGTCAACCCATTTGCTCCCGCTACCATTCATAGTTGTTTGCAGAGACTGCGTTGGCAAAACCAGAACATTTACGGCTGGCTGTATTAAATGTTTGATCCTGCTTGCGTTGGAATTGATCTGTAAAAGCATCCAATTTAAAAAAATATCCTTTGACTATCAGTTGTTATGCATAAATATTCAGAATGCCAAAAATAAGAGGTCTCAATTGCTGCTTACAATGTGTTTTATGCCTATGACACACTTTAAATACTCAGTGTTTGTTTCCAACACTTTTCTGTGAAGAGAAGAGATAAAACCAATGCACAAATATTTCTCCAGCTGGTGAAGCTTGGCGTCACTGCAAGGCAGCAGGCAGACACACAGTCCTAAAAATAGGAACGCCTCAAAATCAATCCTCAGCCCGGGACCTGGGAGTCAATATGAGCATGAATATGCAGGAAGGGACTGTGCAACCTAATCCCGCAAACCGATAAAGGAGCTGGACCCATTACCGCTTCACGCCATACTCCCAGAGCTCCACATGGCTGTGGAGGCCCTGACCTCTGAGACACACCTCTACAACTCCATGAGATTAAATAAGAAGCGCTCTGCGGCCCTGATCAGTTTCTCAACATGGAGAGCCGCGTGGAAACCCATCAACAAAGGGTGCTACACAATGGATTATTGTTTTTGCATCTGTTTTACTCACAGCCTTCTGAAGGTTGTAAGTCAAAAGGCAGCACATTGAATTCATTACCACTGAGTCAACAGCTTCAAGCAGCAGACACGACTATGCATCCAGGTACAGGGATATGTTCATTATAATATGATGCAAATGTAATGAAAATAATATTGATGTATATTTTGTAGCTGTGTATACATAATATATTGTGTGTGTACACACACACACACAAACACACACACACACACACACACACACACACACACACACACACACACACACACACACACACATACACATACACACACATACACAATATATATATCCTAATATTAACACACCAACAAAATTGTATGTATTCAATAAATACATGCCTGAGAAATGCCTACATGATTGAACATGGCGAAAATATCAAAGCACTAAATTGGCGCCCATTGTGGAAGGCCACTATATAAATATGTATTTGTTAACACATTGGGGGCAATGTGTTAACAAATACATATTTATATAGAAGAATATCCATTAAGGAGTATTATGTTTACAACCTATATTTTAGACCCTATTGTGGTGGTTCAAATGTGATTCATATTTATAGTGTGAAATTATTAATAATCAGGGGGAAAAAAAGTAAGTAAGCGTGACAGATCATTTTTATGTGCTGTATGTGAATGTGTATTCACTTGAATATAAAGGATCAATTAGCAAAGGCTAATTGATCCTTCAAAGTGCCTTCTACAACCACATTTCAACTTCCATTGGTGGAGGGACTGCGGTGGGACCAGACCTGGACAATCTGGCGGTTTGGCAGAGAGGAGAGTGAGTTCCAGACTGGTGAGGCCATCCTGATCTCTCAAGTTCATGTTCGGTTTTTCTTTGTGGACTGGTCTGGCCTTGCTCCCATTGAAAGCTTTTTCCAAAGAAAAATGCTAGGAACAAGCCTTGCTCGGGAAAAAAGTTTGCGCATAAGTATTAGGCCCGCCCACATAGGCAAGGTAAGGCAAGGCAACTTTATTTATAGAGCACTTTTCATCCACGAAGCGGACTGAAATTACATAGTATATACTTTATCCAAAATTACAATACAAATGTTTTCAGGAATATTACAGTATATATTTAAGCATCTTGAGCTCATCACCATGACTTCATATGTTGGGGTTAAAATGTATATCAAATCACAGGCCGGATCTAAGACTCACAAATCAAACTCTAGATTAACATCTAAAGTCTGACGGCATACAAGCTCAGACCTGAAGGATTGGAAGGGGATCACTTTCCTTTGCTTCAGATTTGTTTCCACCTATCATGTACCTGGGGGCTGATCTGTAGGCTCTTGTTTCACGGAATGGTCTCGACTGCTGTCAACAACCTGACCTGGTTGACAGCGGGGTCGATCGGAAGGACTACGAAAACTCTGTCTAAAAGGTTACATGTCCGTGGATTATGATGTAACGGGTTTGATCTTTCAAAAGAGAAAAGAAACAAATGATTCTTCAAAAAAGAAACAAACGATAATTTGACGTAAAATGAAAAAAATGTCATAACAAGTCGCAATAAATACGAAGCGCACACAAAAAGAAAGATCACAATGCATGCATCTTGCCCCTGGTTTCAGGGGAATGAGTAATGCAGTGAAGTAAAACATTGAATGTTTGCTATACAAATCATACAGTATACAGTCCCCAATAGCATTACTCAAGTAAAGTGTCAGAAAATTGAAAGTGATCCAGTCCTTCTCCAGTCCGGCCCCTGAGCGCAACAGCAACACCACAGAGAGG
Source organism: Gadus macrocephalus (assembly GCF_031168955.1). Classification (NCBI taxonomy): domain Eukaryota; kingdom Metazoa; phylum Chordata; class Actinopteri; order Gadiformes; family Gadidae; genus Gadus; species Gadus macrocephalus. The sequence goes on from NC_082397.1 coordinate 21,169,380, forward strand.
ATGAGTCCTCTCCTACTCTCCACTGTGAGCCCAGCCAGCTGTCCCTCCAGGTGTAGGACAGAGTGCTGCAGGCAGTCCCTCTGTGCCTGAAGCCATCAGGCTGCTGCACAACAACCCCAGCAACTTCAGCCCGAGACCTCTGCACGTCACAACCCATATGGGAACCTTTGGATGATATCTCATTCCAAACGAGGTTGTTGACATTGCCTGTGACTACTTCTGCTTTAGCTTTGCTTGCCGTTGTGTCTATGAGATCAAAATGGTTTCAGGCATGGGGATGTTTTTTTTTTAAAATGCAGCATCTGTTAGATGATAGCTCACATAATGGTGTCTGTTGTTGTAGCAGTATGGCTATAATGTGAGTTGTTTGCTCATTGTGACTCTCATTGTCTGGCCTGAAGTGCTGCCCTTTGAGTGGCATTGAACACCATGGAAAGAAAATAAAACAAAAGGGAATTTGTGGTTCTGTTGTGTTTTTACTTTTACTTTGCTATACTTTTTTGCTAACTGACTTAAGAATTTGTTCATTCAAGGTGCTTCCGTCAAAAAGGGCCTTAAAACATGTAAGCTAGGGTAAGGGGTTGACTTTAACATCAAAAAAGCTATCTTTTGAATTCTAATTGAATATGATTATAGAGTCAACTTACTTTGCTATTTTATTTTGTAAAATGCTTTCGAAAGGTCTCAAATACGGACATGTTTTGAACGAGGCCTCCCTAGCCACTGTAAGCCTGATGTAACAGTGATGAAAGGCAGGGCATTGCCAGAATGTCAGGGGCTTCTCTGGGGCTGTGGCTGGGTAATTCTGTGTCTGGCCCAATGCCTGTTCTATTCTAGTGCATATTACTTTAGGGGAATATGTTCTGCATCGGTGGAGACCTTACAAGAGGGTTTAACTTTGAAATAGAGAGCGGAAGAGGAAAAACGGGAGCCAAGATAGGGCAATCTGCACTGCTCGCATTGGCTTTCCTTCAGAGATTAACCATGCAGGTCAGGTGCTGTTAGAGGCTGGGGAAGAGGGGTATCAGGGCCCATTTCCATGGGGATAGGGCAGGGCCAGAGGTGCTTCAGGTGCTGTAACAAATGGGCAGGGTGTAGCCAGACAGAGCTAATGGTGGTTGTCATCACTGCAGTGGGTGGTGTGTGGGAGTTCTCTGACAAGGATCTGGTGAATTTGAGGATGAAACTAGAGAGACCGGTAGCAGGAATGGTCAAATAAATCCATGCATCGATCCTGCTGTTTGTTCTCTCACATAAAGGAGCTGCAAGAGATGGCTCCTAACTTGGGGCCTCGTGGCCAATCGATGGCCACTGTTCCTATTCTTCTTCTCCTCCTGACTACTGGGTGTTTTGTTGTTGTTGTTGTTTGGCTGGAGGACCAGGGGTGTCTCTTGGCAATGTATTGCTCATCGCCTGCCAATGTATCTCAGTTGTATTTCTTTATTGTTGTTGGAAGCAGCTGTGTGGTGAGGCAGTGGGTGGGCGGGCTGAGGGGATCAATACGGTTTAATTACAATGCAGCCACAGCTGCCTCTCACCTGTCTGTAAGGCCGACCCTTCAACGGACGCACGAGAGGGACATCCAGTGCAGATCAGACTCATTAGGTGGAAGAGAGAGAGAGAGGAGTTTTCTTTGTACTTGAACATTCATCAACATCATTCACCGATACAGCAATTACATACATGACTGTAAGTACATCTTGTGTGCATCAAGTGAGCCAGACATTTACACAGAAAGCAGTGGCTTATTATAGCAGGACTGGAAGGAAATAACGTCCGTTGTTGATTTATTCATAAAGCCATATATTTGTTGTTATGAAAGTGTTGGCATTATTCTGAACGTTTTAATTGAAAAAAATACTGCGTTCAGTACATTTATCTAATCACAACTGCCTCTTGGTTTGTGAACAACTACTTATTTAAAGAAATGTCAAAATTAAGAGAATCCACCCAGCACAAGCCCAGCAGCCCAGAGCATTTCACTCATTAATAGCTGATGAATGGCTCTGGCATTTCAAACTCATTATAAACGTGGCACTGCCCATTAAGCCAGGTAATCACACAACTAACATCTGGTTGTACAGTCTTGTTACATTCAACATAATACCAATCAATCACAGTGACAATGTTGATCAGAATTGTATTCTTAAATTGTGGAGTTATTATGTTTGATATCCCAAAACAGTTTGATATCCACAAAAACAATGGCTGCTGAATGAGAGCGATTTGTGCCTGGCCTTGTTTCCTAATGTACACTGTGGCACACACTTGATGACCGTTCATTGGCCAGGAGTCCTTGTCGTTCAGAGCTCAACACTTTGACTAGGCTGTTCATCCTAAAACCTTCATGAGTTTGTGTCAGGGAACAGAGAGATACATACACCACCACCACACACACACACACACACACACACACACACACACACACACACACACACACACACACACACACACACACACACACACACACACACACACACCACCCACACACACACACACACACACACACAGGTCTGCGGCAGCTGACACATGTCACGTGACATGTGGGGGCTTCCATGAAAATAAATGTTTGCCCTGGTAGTGATGCTCTCCAGCCCCAGAGCCTGGGAGGCGGCTTATGATTGGATTTCAGCTGTTGATTGATTGATGTGACGATGCTCATCCATCTCTTGTACCCCTTCACTTCACTATCTCTCTGCACTTTACCTTTCCCTTTCTGATTCGCTTAGCCCGCTCTCTCACCCCTGAGCTAGGTTGTGCTTCCTAAAAAGCATGTGTGTGTGTGTGTGGGTGCATGGAATAAAACGCACACACATATCTAGCAATAAATCCCATATAAATAATAGTAATTTTTATGTTGTGATGTGGGCCTCTGCAAATTTCGGCTGAGCCTTGTTATCCGTCAGGTCCCCAATTAGTACCCGGATAGTGTCATAGGACGCGTAATGTGGCAGTTTGTATTGTCTTACTTCTGAGATGTTAATGTCGGTGACAGTAGACAGTAGCATTGGAGTGTGTCTGTGTGTGTGTGTGTGTTTGTGTGTCTGTGTGTGTGTGTGTGTGTGTGTGTGTGTGTGTGTGTGTGTGTGTGTGTGTGTCGGTGTACACATGTGCGTGTTTGACTGACTGACGGAGCTCTTGAATGTTTCCGCATGGCAAAAGGCCATTATGTCCATTGTACAAAAATTGTAATTTGCAAGTCCACTTATAAATGGCACCATAAGCACAATTTAAAAAACAGAAACTAATAACATTGTGTCCAGAGCTAGTGATAAGTCAAGCAATCTATTTTCTATGAATAAAAACCAGGACAAGAATTTTAAGTGGTTCTTTTCCGAACCTATTAAAGTCTACGGTTCACCAATTGATTGTTCATTCTGTACACTTGAAAAAATTGTGTTCCATTCTTTGCAGGTATTATATTTTGAGTTTCCGCATAATGTTGAATGTATTCTAATGATTGAATCATGCATACACATTTGTGTGATTATGTGCATGCATATAGTAACACACAGAATGAACAATCAATTACATATGTATACAAATTTTGGTAAGGTCCCTCCAAAAAGATTGGTTGATTTGTTTCTGCGTACATTGAGGCTTGCCTAGTCCACTGTAGCCGGAAGAGGACCCTAACCATGTGGCATTAATTAGTGTCCGATAGCTCATTCAGTAGCATGATACCATCTGTCCGATTGCTCAGTAAGTAGGTACGGGACTCCCATTTCATGCTGCTGGCCATGGTGGGCAAGCGTCAATTAATTCCCAAATAATGGCTTTTAAGTCTCAAATCTCCTTCCTGACACTTGTGAAGCAGTTGCCCTGAAGGCATTGGGTTGGTGTGTTCTTCCAAACTGTGAGTGCCTGGCTCCTAGTTCAGTGCAGAGCGGGACTGGAGATGATTGATGCAGGGCTGCCGGTGTGGGCCTAGGGTGTGACCGGTGACTAGAGGGCAAAAGACACAATGGCAGAGGTCCTAATTGACCCTCTTTTCTTGTGACTGTTCTCTCCCTTTTGGTTTGATCAATGGTTTGAAACCATGGCAAAGTCACAGAGCATGTTCAAACTGCATTGGCCGGTATATCAATGCAGATGAAAGGGGCCATAGATGTGTCCTGAATCCTGATGAATGAGTGGTGGAGGTCCCCTTGACCACTCATGACATGGTGGTGTCTACCCAAGTTAGAATAAAGGTATGAGTTATTCACTGCATTTCATTTTTAAACTGCTGCAGAAATAGCTCTTTATTTCCCAGACTTTCCCCCCCTCTATCATTTGCAGACCATACTCAAAATGGATTCCTGATTTCCTCATGCAGCAAATACATTTGATGTCTTGGTCTCTTACTTTTTTCTGTATCTAACTGTTATGACGTTTGCCTTTGTTAGGCTCTTTGCAGCCAGGTACTACGCAGCTACTTTTGTGTCATTCTAACCTTCTTTTTCATGAACCGAGGAAGACCTTTCAGCGTCTACAGTCAGATGAATGTGTTTTTATTTTGTGACAATGCCAAAGGTGAAAATACATTACAATGCTAATAGGCATAATAGGCTGGGAGTTCCTGTGTGGCAGCCGCATCGCCTGCAGGGTCTTATCAGCACACTGCAGGAGTGATGCAGATATTAGCTTGGCAGTTCAAAGCTACAAGGGAGCGCGTGGGGGGCTACCATGGGGACCAAACCACCTGGCGGAGCAGAGCGTGTACCGCACATCTATTCAGACACGCTAGCATCATCATTAACACATGAAAAACTGGGCAAGTCTTCCTCCAGTAATGGTTCATGCACGTGCCCACACTCACGTGTGTGTGTGTGTCTGTGTCTGTGTGTGTGTAAGTGTGTGTGTGTGTGTGCGCGTGTGTGTTTCCTTTCATATTGGACAGATAGATCATATCCATCTATCAAGAGATCAAATCTTCTGTTTCTCATGCTAAATTCTGTTATTAACGTTTGGCTTACCATTTTGAGCTCCTGGTGAAATGTTCCATGGCCCTTCGTCACGTCTGGCCCTCTCCATTATTCATAAGAGGACAGGTGGCAACACCTTTCTACCCATGCTTGACATGGCCCTGCATTACAATTTTAGGACTCCATTTTGTCTTGGCCCAATGACAGACTGCCGGCTGCAGGCAAATCCGACACACGCGTTACACAGGTTGTCCCAATCCCACAGTGGGCCAGGCTCTGTTAAACACAGAGCCATCTTTTTGCTATGTTGGACACAGTAGGCCATGCTGTTCCGATCTTCAGTGAGAGCCCAGGTGGGCAAAGGACACAACTGCCACGTAATGACGTGGCAGAAGATGTCTCTTGTCAAAAGCTACACAGCTACAAGTGATGGATACCCGTGCCAATGTCTGGAGTTAGAGTGCTTGAGTAAGAAGAGTGAATACTTTGGGAAATATGTTTATATTCAACACATTATACAGCATAATTTAGTGCAATTTTGGAACCAAAGATTCTCACAGGGTTTTCTGATTCTCTGAATCAAGGATGGCCTGTTTCAGAGATTCTTTGGATTGGATTCTTTGGAACCATAATAATAACTGGGAGTGGGTCCTTGAGAACATTTTTGGACCTGAGGTACAATTTAGAGTGAAGCATAATTAAATTCGATTTCCTTAGATTTTATTTGATATACAAAGAACGAAATAGATGTGGCTATAACAGTATTTTAGAAAAATAACTGTCCCCTTTCACACGCTCAGCTGCAGAAACACTGATGTTGTGTTTTAATACCCCTTTATCACAATGGCAGTCTATTATGGCTTCACATCCCCACTCTTCAAATCTTTGATGACGCCTATAGGGCAAACACAAAAAATGTCTAGAAAGAGCTCTACAAGCAATTAGGAAAATAATGGAAACTTGAGAAGAGATCCATACAACTGATAATACCAATCAGGACGGTTTCTGTGGATGTGTGACCAATCAATATATATAAATCAAGAAAGCACAGGCCTATAATGAAAGTGAAGATTGTAAACTTAAATTTAAAAAAAAGATTAAAAACAAGGCTCAAAATCCACAGTGAAAGGCAACCAAAGTCACATGTCACACAGATCACACACATTAGATAAGTGCCATGAATGCTCGGTGCCGGTCCAACCTGCCGACCCAGCTCTTGTCTTCTGTCGTGCTTGCGCAGAACACTTCAGATGCTAGTCCCTATGTGTTTCCCATTAGCTAGCTTTTTTAAGCCAGCGCTCATTAGCATGGCTCTCATACTGCTGACTGTTTGATTTTATTCTGCATGACCTGCTCCAGTCCATCCACATTATAGTCCCACCAGCCTATACGCAGCCTTGACCAAGGGAAAGCAGAAAGAGTAGAGGACAAGAGCAGAAACAAGAAAGTGCTGACGTAACAGCTGCAGAACAGATGTGTGGAAGAACAGTGTCTGAGTTCAGTAGCACGGCAGCAGCAGCAGATGCACACTGAGAAGCAACCCAGGGAGGATCGTTACCCCTGACGGACTGGACCGAGTTTGGGGGGCATGGAAAACATTGCGCTTGTCACCACGCATTGCCGATAAGGGGGATTCACAGGAGAGAGGGCTGCAATTAGCCACAGTGATGACAAGAAAAAGGGCAAAGCTGTACGCGCCTCACAGACGGCTTCTTTGATAACCTCGCTGTCATGCAAACCGCTGTCACCGAAGCGCAGAATCAGTGGCCGACGGTTGGAACTTCACAGTCAGCGGGAAAAAGTCAGCCACGGGTGCTGTGAACCAGCTTTTTCTTCTCAACCACATTCTGTTTGATTTTAATGACAAGTTGCAGCGAAATATATCAACTTTTATTTTCATCTGAAAACTGAAACACCCTCTCTTGTCAAGGAATGGACAAACAGAGTAGAATCAACCTAAATGAGTTGCAAGCCTATACCCCAAGGTACCACGGTTTCTGTTCACGCAACAGAACGCTATCAGTGAAATGCAGATGTAGGTATAGCCTCTTGACCTCAGGGCTCGGCAAAAAATGCTGCGTCGCAGTTAGCACTTATGCAACGCTCCACAGGGAGGGTCACAAACTGTTTCATCGTAGTTCAAAAACAATCAAGTTGCAAAGGTTGAAGTCATCATTTTTTAGTGAAAGCGGTGAGTTGACTCTAGTGATTGACATTGAAAATTGTAATTTTTTTTACTTTGGACCAAGCCATCAGACCCACTGCGTACAGTGAGCACATACCATTGGTTATTACGACAGCGTTTTTCAGCCAAATTAAAAAGTTTGATGGAGTGCTCATTAGTTGCAGTGCTCAATGTCTCTGGTGGTGCTGAGGTGTAACAAGGCCATCTACAATTATCGAATGTGAGTGACATGACTAACAACAGCAACTTGGTCTGACTCAACACTTTTTTTGCTGAATAGAAGCATGTTCCAGGGGCATAGCAAAGCAACCGTTTTAGTATTTGGAGGCATTATCACAAAAATAACTAAACCTCTTAGAACTTAACTGTATTTGCAATGTACTACAATGCACCATGCTAGCTTCAAAAGAGGATGGAATTGGTTTGTAAAAATTGCAACAAAGAAAACAATGAGTTAAGTCATTCTATTTTTTTTTATTCTATTTTTAAGCCAGCTATAATCTTTTAAGTACCAAAAAAGTAAACATGTCCCTAGAATCCCTCAGCTCATTTATTTAAATAAATATTTTTGTTTGATAATTGTGTACATGCTAGACAATTGGTCCAAAAGATCACACCCTGAGAAGGCCTTCCAAAATAATTTGAAATAACCATGTTTGTGCGACGGGGGAAGGCAATCATTTTTGAGAAATACAACGCCCAACTAATCAGACAAAAGGGAAGAAAATATGGTCTCAGATCCTAACTCATCAAGTGCCATGGATGAAGCTTCTAGGCAATTATTTCAAATTTGGAAAAAAAAAAGTATTAAATTGAGGGTAAGGTCCAAAAGTTAACACAATGGAGTAATCAACTACTAAGAGAAAATGATTTCAAAGGTCCTTCCTCTTTCCCGTTACACAATACAATTATCTACAGCTGCTTGGAATTACTCCCGTAAGGGGAGTTATATTAGACATGAATGAAAACAAGACAATACACCAGACCAAATTCAGGGCTTGATGTCACACCTGGATTGATTTTGGGTGATTTATTTTTGTTAATATGCCATTTGGTGGCAAATTGTAAATTAAATACCTTCACACACAAATCATAACATATCGATATTGCATGCATTAGCACAGTCTTGTGGAATACTTTCTTCTGATATGTAAATAATGTTCCAAGGCCGTGCAATCTTTTTTGACAATGGGACACATCTGCCTTTTAACAGTTTTAAATCAGTGCACCAACATGAAACACAACGGTCAATGAAAACTATCAACCAAATGTTACCTTGACAACGCATGAAAAATCTGGTCGAAGCAACACAGACAAATATTTAATATCAACTGATTAAGACAATAAAACACCAATAGCATTATAGCTCAAAGTGACTAATGGTAGACCACTGCTGTCCCGTTATTTGAAAATATTGTACTTGGTGGTAAGAAACCTCTGCTTCTCCCCAGCCGTATCACCAACCCCTTCTTATATTATTTTCCAGTAATGGAACTCCGTGTTGTGGTTTGATCCTTACTTAATTGTGTCATGTTCTTCCGATTTTTTTCCTTTGTGTTAACAGGGTTAAGCCGACCCTATTGCACATCAATATGACTGCCATTCCTTACATGGAGCGATCCATAGTGAGAGGGAACAATAATGAACACAATAAAATCTGGCAACACAGAACCGCACCTGTGGTGTCACAGGTGTTATAGATCAAGCAATCAGCCATTAAAGGTCAAACGCACCATCAGCTGATGTCTTACGCTGTTTACCATTTGGAGTAAGCCAAAATAATGGCATTCTGGGGAAAATCCAACAAGCTTAGAGGGACACCACTTCTTGGGAAGGCGTGACATGAGGGAAATGGAGGTGGTACTGTAATTGCCGGTTTCACTCGAGTGATTATGTGATTTGAGACAGGGGCTTATCTTGAAGGCAATAAATGGTGATGTGTATCAGGAGTCTGACCGCGCACAGTGTGTCGCTCAGGCGAAAAGCATATTTTTAGACGACAAATGACACAGCCGGCTGTGTTGATAAAGAACTGCAAGGAAGCGTTCATGGGATCATTTCTGTTTATGCTGGCATTGTTGTAAAGATGGCTTGTTTAGCCTTTCAGTTTGAGCATCCCTTATCTTGTTTGTGATCGTGAATCCGGCACTCCAAGAGAAATAGATCCACTGCGTAGCACTGTACAGGAAATGGAGTCTGGCAGCACTGAGCATTTGCGGTGTCAATGCAGACATGAGACGCAAGAAAGATTCAGTCACACATCTATCTCTCTCTCTCTCTCTCTCTCTCTCTCTCTCTCTCTCTCTCTCTCTCTCTCTCTCTCTCTCTCTCTCTCTCTCTCTCTCTCTCTCTCTCTCTCTCAGCACCAAGCACTACAGTTGGGACATTTGAATATGTGTGAGGACAGTGTATCTATGGTGGTGATGTGGTTCTGTCACCAGTGTTTCAGCAGTGTCCTAAAGCGCCACAGTGCTTTCAAAAACAGTACACGAAAAATAATGCGCATCTAAATTTGGCCAGAATTTTATATTAACAGATTGTAATAAAAATAAGATCTAATGACCACATGTAACTCTTCCACAGTGTCCATCTGAACTGGTCATTCAAACCTCTGCCATCACCGCTACAATTGGTGGTTGCTATGACAATGGGAAGGAAATGGTTGTAGTAATAATGTCTCCCTCAACATTTAGGATTAACCTGGCAACCCTGCTATACATCCTGAGCTGCAGGCAACATAGAAAGTCGAACAGCGGCAGATATCAGATTATTAAGCAGCGTTCTCTTAATAATATAATGTTGGGGAGAGTTAGGTGTGAAATTGCTTGAAGAAGCAAATTACATGGCTTAGGAAAACTTCAAAATGAAACAATTGATCAATGGCATGAAACAATATTCTTTGAATCCACTAGTTATTTTCTACGCACCGATACAGGTCTGCTATGGTGACAATGTACGGTTGTTCCACTTCAACCACATGTATCGACAGCGAACTCTGGGTGATGGTGAAGCAGACAGACTGAGACACCTGGGCTATTTTGCACTGCTGGAACCTTTGATAGCTGCCTTGTGCAGCCGTAGCCAATTTGTCTACAACGTGGAAATGCAAAATTTAATGCTGTCAGCAGGATGCATTATGTTGAATTTAAACGAGTTTCACGATACATAATGACATAAAGGATTTTTTAAAAATAATCAAAATCATATTTGCAAAGATATCTAATTAGATTTCCTTTGTTTCCGAAGCCCATATTGATTGTGATGAGTGATTTCCAAATTGTTGGACTCCTGCAACGATGTCAACAATACAGAATAATTTCCAATTGCCAAAGCCCTGCCAACAGCCTCTCAGCACAACTTCTCTCATCAGACGCCTCAATGTTAACACAGGATTGAGGAGAGGGGCTATGCCACCACTCCTGGTGAACGCCCCTGGCCACCAGGGCTGCAGGCTCTGTCCGGCTGCATGAGCGTGAGAGGGATTTCAATGAATGCAGGGTAGTGCCTTCCCCCACCTTGGCCTTTCTGCTGTGTAGATGTTACATAAATGGCGGCACAAGCATAAAGGGCATTGTTATGGAGCCAGCTTTGTGATGGAAAGGGATGGAAAATAGGTTAAAGTCCACAGAAGCAAATAGTGGGGACATTTGCTCTGCCTCATCCTTTATTTTCAATTGGGAGGGTATATTATGAATGTTCAAAATATGTTTTCCATTAAGTAAAAAAAGGACCAAATAACATTGGCAAACATTGAATTAAAATAGCACATATTTTTTTTCATTATTGCTTATTCGGTGGGGGAAATTAATATCAGATTCATTTTTTACATTTGTTCGTGATATTTCTGTGGGGGCCCTGACTGACAGCTGCACTGAGATGTGTCTATGTGATAGCCCACGGCTACACAGTGTTCAATGCACTGACAACGGAGTGGTTACGTTCCCTGAACCAAGTGCTGATTCCCCTAATGACTAGAACTTGAATTAGAAAGTATTGCAATTCTGATGATACGTCACACTTTGTCCTCCTGAGAGACATATAGCTAGTGCATACCTGCACTGTGTCACTTTTCTACTGCAGCCGTTTATCCCATTAAAAGATAGATGAACTATAAAGTTAGGGTTAGGGTTAGCATTGCTAAAATTGCAGAAATGTAAAAGGTAATATGTATTGCCCTGCACTGCTGGTGTGTGTGTGTGTGTGTGTGTGTGTGTGTGTGTGTGTGTGTGTGTGTGTGTGTGTGTGTGTGTGTGTGTGTGTGTGTGTGTGTGTGTGTGTGTGTGTGTGTGTGTGTGTGTGTGTGTGTCTTTAAGAGAATAGCGAACCAGTGTGTTATTAAAAGTAGCCCAATAGAGCGGGAAAAACAGCCCAATCTGGCAACACTGCCTGAATTGTCCTCCAAAGTAGTCAAATCGAGCGGGAAAATCGCCCAAGCTGGCAAAACTGCTGAACGTCCTCACGCTCCAGCGTCTAGTGGTGGATTTAATGATTCGTTTCCGTGACCCAGTTCGCGTGATTCAGTTCGCCAAGAGGAGTCGTTCGCGAGTCATTCGTTCGTCCGTTCGTTCAGTCGAGTTTCCGGTAACACTAACTCCACTGAGTCTGACCGACTGAACCGTGCAATGGGGTCCATTCCATGACGCGATTTACCGCTACCGGAAACCAGGCTGAACGAACAAACGATTTGCGAACGACTCCTCCTAGTTCAGTCGAGTTTCCGGTGAATCGATTCACCGGAAACTCGGTGGAGGAGTCGTTCGCAAATCAGCCTAGTTTCCGGTAACGGTGAATCGCATCATGGAATGCACGCCATTGCACAGTTCTCGGCTGAGTCAGTCAGACTCAGTGCTACCAGAAACTCGACTGAACTGGGAGGAGTCGTTCGCAAATCGTTTGTTCGTTCATCCTGGCTTCCGGTAGAGGTAAATCGCATCATGGAATGCACGCCATTGCACGGTTCTCAGCTGAGTCAGTCAGACTCAGTGGAGTCAGTGCTACCGGAAACTCGTTTGTTCGTTCAGTCGAGTTTCCGGTCAATCGAATGGTGAACGAGACGAACGAACGAACGAGAGAAACAAACCGATTCGGTTTGTTCGTCCTAAAGACTCGTTCATTCGAACCGGTTCGTGAACGAACGAGCCAACACTACCAGCGTCAACGTAAATCAATGAGACCAGCTGAAAACGAAGCCGGTATGAAACTAATACTGTTATTCAGAATAAAGTTTAAATGATATCGAAAACCCGTTTGGATATTATTGAAGATACAAGTGTGTAGATTTGTTTAATGGTTCGAACGATGGCAAATGGTTGAAATTTGACCGAGTTACGATTTCTTAGGTAATTTAAGTGTCAGAATGGGCAGACGGCTTCAATGGGACCAACAGTAGAATATGACGGTTTGAAACTAAAACTGTGATTCTGAAGAAAGTTTAAATGATATCGAAATTCCATTTCGAGATTATTGAAGATAATGTGTCGATTTGTTAAATGGTTTGAACGAAGATAAACGGTTGAAAATTGATTTAGTTACGTCTTAAACAGTTGAGCGCTGCATGCAGCACTCACCTTTGTTATCCTACTAATCACTATCTCTATTAAGTTTTTTGGTTTTTAAATAATCTGCGCAGCCGTGCAGACAATGAGACCAGACATGTTTCATACCCAATTTATGCGTTCTCGATCAGGATGCTAACCCCTACCTGCCCTCCTCTCTTCCTCCCAAATGACTGGTTGTTCTAGTGGTGCAGGCTTACAATACACCGATTTGAAGGCCGTTAACAGCAGGTACATGGCTGAGCCACTCCAGCTTCCCAAGAGGCTTTTTCTGCCAATCAGCCATCAGAGTAGGCTTTCATAATGCTGTGAAAATCGTGAAAATGCTGGAAAGCCATCACTTTACCGGGGACATCACTTTTGTTCAAATTACATTTTCTCCCCTCTTTGCGCAAGGGCTAAATTGTTTTTGAGGGAGAAGGAAATGTGGGGTTGTTTGAGTTGTGGGTTGAGTTTCTTCTTCTTTTTACACTCATTTTATTTCATATTTCACATTTGAGCAAACTAAGTGATGGATGCATTGGAAATTGTAAGTGTTGCATGTTTAAATGAATACTGACTATAGGATATCAGGCATCTAATTAGTGTATCTTGGACATAGACTTGGTGGCATGAGGTAGATCGGCCCGGTCACAGTGTTCGATTTCCCGTTTTGATAGATGGGCCTGAAATTGACCTGGAAAAGGGAAGTGGTGCAAAAGCTTTGGCTTTGGAAATGGCTTGTCCCCTAGGGGACGCGCTATGGGCCTGAAGTGTTCATGATGTATAATTAGGGCTCCAATATCATTACTGTGGCACCAACTTGTGCCACTCCATCTTCTTGACGCAGTCTCACAGAGGTATTGCAGAGGTTGTCGTCACTACACAGGGGTTTGCATCATTGGTATATATAAATATTCCTCCTACACCACTTCATGTTTTGGCCGGCGAAGCCTAACAACACTGCACATAAATCACTAGGTTCTCACAAGGTAATGTTGCCAAATTTGCCGGTGGAGATTAAGGTTATGGGTTTAGGGGACACAGTGTGCTCTACCTAGGGAGCTACAGATATCAGGGTAAAACTAAAGGACATTATGGCGTGTTATACCACCTGGCTCTCACCATGTTCAGCAAAAATGCTTCAGGAGAGAATGGAGCCCTTCAAGATGCCCTTCAGTAGTAAAGTTGTTTGTTTTACCCTTGGCCTGCTAGTCCATACTGGATTGTTTACTGATGATGGTGCTGCTTTTTAGTCCTTCACATTCACACTGGGTTTCAATTGGAGGAAGTGATTTGTGTTCACAAGATTTATACAGTGAATAATTGCCTATGCAACCGTTTATTGATCCAGTTTCACTTGTCAGTGGATCTGTCCATGGTGCTGAAAGAATACTCAAAGTCACACTGTGTAAGATTGAGCCCGTCCAAATTATTAGACTGGAGATATTCAGAATAAAATAACTCAATCACAGTCTTCAGTCCTATCCAACTGGCTCTGCAACTGTGTGACACAGATTAGCATAGCTCGGCTGGATTGGTGGCATGAGTAGGAAGGGTTTTGGGATTGTCGATGATTCCTGTAAACAAAGAGCGAGGTAGGGCAGCATTTATTTTCCATTTCCCTTGCCATTTTAAGCTACAAGCTAGTTGAAGCATAACAGATTGGGACTTTAACATTTAATAAAGTATAGAGATAAGAGGAACAATTAGTTTGTGTTTTGAGCTGTTCATATCTAGATGCATTTCTTTTAATCAATATACTATGTTTGTGTTTCTGCCCATTTAAAAAGGTAAAAATACCTTTTTAATAAATTAATGCTAGCTGGTATATGCTGAAAGACTAACATAGCTAGCACACATTATAGCCCTCCAAGAAAAACACCTGCCGCTATACCTCATAGAAATAGTCAACCTTTAAAGCAATGGCTGAGATCCTCTAATGAGGCTGCTGTGTGTGTGTGTGTGTGTGTGTGTGTGTGTGTGTGTGTGTGTGTGTGTGTGTGTGTGTGTGTGTGTGTGTGTGTGTGTGTGTGTGTGTGTGTGTGTGTGTGTGTGTGTGTGTGAGTGAGAGAGAGAGAGAGAAACCCCCGTCTCCAGAAGGGTTGCACTAAGATATGCACTGTGTTGCCTTATTGAACTGAAGTACTGGGGGGGCACCACCAGTGTCTCCCTCATCCTCAATCAATAAGTCATGCAGCGACACAAGAACTCATGCTTGCACACTGACTCTCACACACACACACACACACACACACACACACACACACACACACACACACACACACACACACACACACACACACACACACACACACACACACACACACACACACGTGCCTCCCTGTCCTCTACCTCCACAAAATGAATAATGATTGCTTACTTTTAGTACTGTTACTGATGTTGAAGAAACACTTATTTCTGCATTTACAAAACCTGCTTCTTTCCAATCCAATATATAGACGACACAAGTCTCTTACAGCCCATAAACAATGTCACGAGACACTCTGAAAGCGTACTTTTATGAAATGTTTTCACACATTGAGCTTGGACAATCTCCCGGACAGCTTGGACAAAGCTCACTGAAAAATGCTGAAGTTTCACCAAATACTGTATCCCGCTAGCAATGCTTATCGGCTCGTCCTTGAAGGCCTTAACAGATGCAGACTCCAGGGTCGATGAGTCCTGGCCTCACTAAGTTCACTGTTTAAGGAAACATTTGATGTAAACCGGTATGACCCTTGAAAGGGCTTTTCATGACAGAGTGTGAGCCACATTCAGATGATAAAAATGGGGAAATGCCATCTTGCTCTCTCTCTTCCTCTTCCTCTCTCTCTCTCCCTTTCCCTTTTTTCCTTTGCCTTTATTCCTTACCCGTTTCGTTTTTTTTCTCACTTTGACACATCTCGGGGGCCATTATGTTCTTATATGGTCGGCGAACATTTTAAGGGTCTTTGAAAGTACGATTAAAGAAATGCTGTGACATTTCTGCGACTAGTTCTGTGAGTATGAAGTCTTGCTCAATCTCTGCTTCCGTCTAGAGAGGGTTGGAAACTTCCACATAGATCAACAGTACTGTTGAGCACTCTTAAGACAAGCAATGAAATGAATTGAATGTGAATGCATTTGAGTTCTCTGAAAAGATTGTCAGGTTGATATGCAGTAGATGTCTCATATTTTACCATCAAAGCCATTAGCTGAAAATAAGCCTTGTGATAAACAAATTGTTGTTCCCAATGTTGATTGGAAGATTCACTATCACACGGTTAAGGCAAACTAATATCGGGAGCACTAAAATCCTCCGTCATCCAATCTTTAATTACACAAAACCAAAAATCCTCTTCATCATCGCATCCGATTAGGTGCAATCATGCAAATCCCCTCACCACATAATCACACTATATCACAATTCAGAGCAAGAAAACAGACAATAGCAAGCGTAGAAATTGGAGTTGGACGCACTTTACTCTTCTCCTTTTCTCTGCGGGCGTCTCCCTTGGCGTGGCACTTGCCACTCCCATTGAATTATTCACATTGAGTAGAGCAGAGTTAACAGAGGAGGTCGGGAGGAACAGACATTGACACCAGACGGTGCGGGTGAGTGTGGGCTGGCAGAGCTAAGCTCAGTCTGGGTGGCCACAGTGGAGCTACAGACAATTATGCTGTCAATTATGTAAGGCTGAATATATGTTCATCCCTGCAATCACGGGCTTTATTCACAACGACGATGTCAAAATCCTTTTGGTTTTGTTGGTGTGTCTCAATAGATGTCACATACAATAATCATAACACTGAAATATGGAATGCGCTGAATGTAAATGTTAATACTAAGTGTAGATATTTGTCTTCACTGTATGTCTTGTAGGATTCTCTCAGAGGAATTGATAGAATAATGGCTACAAGAGTACCGAAGAGGACACAAACATAACAACAAGGAGGAGCATGTTTTTGGTGCGTGTGTGTTTGTATTTCTCTCCCTGTGTGTTTGCTCTATCATGTGTGTGTTCAATGTATGCTGATTCGGATGGATAAGAAGGATCTTCCTGGCTGAAGGTCACGGTGGAGCCACGATCCATGCCGGCAGAGGTCTTCATATCTGCGCTGCTGAGAATGCACAATGTTTTGCCAACTCGGACAAAGATTCCCTGAGGGCAGCAGTTTACTGCCATGGTCATGCAGTGGTATTCTCTGCAAGCGTGTGGGGGTGTCCATCCATGTGGTGTGTGTTTGTGTGTGAGTTTTTTTATCTGTGCGTGTGTGTGTATTCGTGCTTGTGGGTCAGTGTTTGAGTGTGCGTTCGTGTATGTATTTGCATGTTTGTGTGTCTTTGTGTGTGTTTGTGCATGCACATGCATGCTTGCATGTGTGTGTCTGTGTACGTGTTTGTGTGTTAGTTCATACTTTCGTGTTGTGTGTATGTGTGTATCTGTGTGCGTGTGTGTACGTGCTTGCATGTGTGTTTGTGTGTATGTTTTTGTGTGCTGGTGCATGCTTTTGTGTGTATGAATGTTATTTATGTGTGTGTGTGTGTGTGTGAGTACATATGAGCTTGTGTGTGTGAGTGCACATTGAATGTCTACTTGTGGTGCTTGCATGTGTGTGGGTATTTGTATTCATGACTGTGTTGCCTCTCTCTGCTACATGCTTGTCTGTGCAGTTGGATGGTTTACGTACTTGCCTCACTGGTTTGTGCGCGCGCGCGCGCGTGTGTGTGTTTTTGCGTACATTTGCGTGATGTTGTGTGTGAGCCTCATAACGCAATTCATCCCACACCAACGCCACGAGAGCGGTTGCCACCCTCCCACACACACCCAACAGACTGCTGCTCTGCACACACCTCCCGTTCCACAGGCTGTGTAATCCCACCTGTTCTTCATTTCCACCCCGCGCCCACGCACACGATCGCCATTCACATTGTCTTGTAGACGGCCAGTAAAGTGCTCGTCTCGCGTATGTCGATTTTTTTTGTTGTTCTCTTCCACCCACATCTATTCACACAATGTTCGATTTGGAAGAGGTCAAACCCCATGACTCCTCGGTTGTTTTTGATCCATCCTTTCCCACTTTAGATTGATTGCATCGCTCACTTTTGAAAATAGGAAACTTCTTTCACAGGAAAGGGTAAAATGGTATATTCATAGTTGTAAACGGCAATGCATGTAGGAATTCAATCATGAATGATGAGACAAAAGTCAAACCACTAGACTTATGGGCTTCATCTAGATTAGATTTCTTTATTGTCCTTGTTCAACAGAGTTAATCAAAGAAATTAAGTTTAGAGCATCACCACTGGCATAGTATATAAATATATTAATAAATAAATAACAATAATAACATGAATGAGAATGCAGCAAGTCCAGGCTATTGGTCAGTCTGCTGGACCTGGGGGCGGATGGAACGGTATCTCCGCCCAGAGGGCAGTCGCTGGAAGAGATGGTGCGCTGGGTGGACCTGGTCCTTTAGGATGTTGTTCACCCGGCGTAGGCAGCGGGAGGTGAAGACTGTGGAGATCTCTGGGAGGCTCTTCCCAATGATCCTCCCCGCAGCCTTGACCACTCTGTGGAGGGCCTCCTTTTCGGCCCTGGTGCAGCTGGAGAACCACACCAGTAGTCCGTAGGTGAGTACGCTCTCTACTGCGCAGTGATAGAAGTTGACCATCAGTCCCTGTGGAAGTTTTGCCCTTTTTAGTTTCCGAAGGTAGAAGAGGCTTTGTTTTGCCCTACCCACGGCAGAGGTGATGTTGGTCCTCCAGGACAGATCGTCGGCCACAGTCACGACCAGAAACTTGAAGTTGGACACCCTCTCTACCTCCTCCCCTCCGATTAGGAGTGGAGAGTGGCCGAGGTGTCTGGCCCTGTGGAAATCGATGATCACTTCCTTGGTCTTGGTGGTGTTGAGAACCAGGTTGTGATCACCGCACCACTCTACCATCTGTGGTCATTGTCAAAAGCAAACCTCTGCTGTTCCATACAAATATTTGATGATCTTACATGAGGATGCCTGTTAACCTTGCTGGATATCCCGTAACGAGGGAGTGGGGAGCCCTTGAACTGAAGCCTCCACAGCCTTCATATCGTGCCAAAAGCATTTCCACACCTTCTTTATGTCTGGCATGAAATGGCCCAGGTAAGTCTAAAATAGTTTTTACACAGAAACCAATTTGAAAAAAAGTATTATCTTCTTATATTGCAAAACAGTGCCAAAAACAGACCATAAGCAAGAAGGTGTTTGATGCATTTAAAGAACACACATAAATAGACTCCAAGACACAGTGACTGTATCTATAAGAATATATATTTCTACACAAATTCATACACATAGGCCCGCTGTCCAGTGAGAAGAGATTACTTTGCGCTGTGTGAGTTTACTTTAGGGCGACATGTGTGCTGCATGAAACACGCACCACTTATGTTTAGACGTGCGGATTCAGCATGCTAATGTATGGGTAAGAGAACAAATGTCAAAATGAAGACAGGGCTATCAGTAACTCAAACTAAATAACAAAGGAGAGCTCAAACCAACACGACAACAGCATCAGAGTCAGACGCTGCATCAGATCCTCTGTGAACTCCTTACAGTGTGAGCTGTATTTTGGTCTGACATTAGTAAGAGTTATCTACCTGCAAGCCAAATGTATGCATGTTTTTGGAAATACTACGCTGTTATAGTAATTCACCTGATTGCCGTAATTAATGACGACATGGTACAAACCCACAAAGACAGTCTTAGGGCCCTATCTTGCATCCGCCGCAATTTACTTTCTACACTGACGCATGTGTCGTTGCATAATATTGCTTGTTTGCAACTGGCGCAGAGCATTCTTTTCCCTCCTCCACCACGCGTCGGTAAATTAGGGAATGTTCTTGCGCCCCAAGGGGCAGTTCGGCAAAAGGAGGAGGCGTGTTCTGGCGCAAACGTTCCCTGGTGCTATTTTGCAGTTTCAGAAAACAATTATGCCACAAACCAGGAAATACCTGGTTTAAAGTCAGATGCTATTTTAAGGGCGCATGCATAATATTGCTTGTGCACCTCGCGCACACACTTTGCTCCTCTGATCTATCTAGCCACACATTCTTGGTAAATTTGGGAAAGAACAGCTGATACAGAACTATTTTAGAAGCGCTTGCCATGTAGGTACGGCCTGAAATGCCGCACGGCCAGGACCACAGCCAACAGCTCCCGTCGGGTCATGCAGTAATTGCGCTCCGCCCGACTGAGAGTGCGGCTGAAGTAGGCGACGGGACGTTCCCCCTCCCCCACCCCCTGGGAGAGGACCGCACCGACCCCCACGTTACTGGCATCGGTGTCGAGGACGAAAGGGCGACCAGCGTCGGGGTACGCCAGGACCGGGGCCTCGGTGAGCACCGCTTGGAGTCGGCGAAGGCCGTGGCGCAGGCGTTGTCCCAGACGTACGGCCGGCCCGTCTCGGTTAAGCGGTGGAGGGGGCTGGCGACCGTAGCAAAGTCCTGGACGAACCGGCGGTAGTACCCCGCATGGCCCAGAAAACTTTGCAGTTCACCGGCGTTGGTTGGGGTCGGCCAGTCCCGGACTGCAGCTGCCTTGGCCGGGTTAGTGGCTACGCCATGCTCGTTCACCACGTGCCCCAAGAACAGCGTTTCCCTGGCCAGCAGGGAACACTTGGCAGGGTTCAGCCGCAACCCGGCCCGGCGGATGGCCACAAGAACCTCCCGCAGGCTCGCCAGCGCCCCCCCGAAATCGCGGGCGTGCACCAACAAATCGTCCAGGTACACGACACAACGACTCCGGGGGATGCTCGCCAGCACCCTCTCCATCATCCGCTCGAACGTCGCCGGCGTGTTGCATAGTCCGAACGGCATGACACGGAACTGCCACAGCCCCTATCCAATGGTGAACGCAGTCTTAGGTCTGGCCTCGGGCGCCAACTCCACCTGCCAGTAGCCACTACGCAGGTCCAGGGAGCTACTACCGGGCAGGTAGTCCGCGGGAGATATGAGCACGCATCGAGCGCACCCCGCGCAATCACGGAGATGCGGAGCACCCGGCGGAAGGAGACGGCGGAGCGTTCTTAAGGACCGAGCGCGCACCAGTCAAGGGAGTGCGACCGAGTTGGAGAGACGCGGTAGGGGGAGACTTAGGCCCACACTACTGACATTTCGCCTCTCCCCAGGACTAAGCAGCAGGAGACCCAAGGGAGCAAGACGCCGACCCCGCAGGAGGACCAGACCCGGGGCGGTTCCCTTTTTTCCCCAGACCAGGGAGAACCTCATTTAACTTTTTCGTTACCCTTTTTTTGCACGTGTGGTAAAACGTAATAAAAAACCCGTTGACCCACACCCTGTTTGGTGCATCTCCTTCCTGAATCTCAGCCGCCGACGGTCGGGGTTGCCACACCACATAGAATAGAAGATACTGCAGTCAAACGTTTGACTGGGGTTGCGTTATGCATCGACTAGATGGAGCTGTGCTAAAGGGAATGTCAACCAAACAGTCAGATAAAGTCAAACTTTATTAAGCGTTCTGACAACTCCGTTCACTCCCATGGTAACGATGTTCAAACGTTAATGTGCATATTAACAATATCTCCCAGCCTTGTTCAGTTGTAAACACGTAAAAGAAACACAGTCTGATACCGCTAATTCAAACGTTAGTGCATAACTCAACATTGTTCAGTTACGTATAAGTAAAGCTCACTTTTTCAGTTCATTTTACCGTCCACGAATCCCTCGAATTCTTCTTCTTCAGTGTCCGAATTGAACAGTTTAGCGAGTACGGCATCCAACATGCCCGGCTCCCTCTCGTCGGTGTCAGTGTCGCTGCTGTTGCCTGGCAGTTCAGTGATTATTCCTGCCTTCGTAAAAGCTTGGACCACAGTTGAGACTGTTATATCAGCCCAGTCATCCACGATCCATTGGCAGATAGTGGCGTAAGTCGCCCGGCGCTGTCTCCCCGTCTTGGTGAACGTGTGTTCGCCTTCTAAAGGTCCGTCCGCACGAAGCCGATTTTTTGGTGAAACCGCATAAGTCTTGTCCGTTCGGCCGACCGTCCAGACGGAGCCGGCGAATCCGGTGCCCGAAACCGCACATTTCTGAAACCACCCACGGAGGTGGTTTCAAATCTATTCGGACCTATGCGGTTTCGTGTTAGGATTCGTGTGGACGTCTGAAACTCTTGATGGCAGTGGCTCCCCACCAGCTGGGGGTAGTCCGAGTTGCGTTGAATTTTTTATTTATTATTTTATTTGTATTCTTTTTGTAGCTTTAAATAAAGCCCCTTGATAAATGTAATTACTAACTGTACATTAAAAAGTATTTCTGCTCAATTTAAAAGGTTGAATCTCCTCGTGACTGAATGTTTGTATACAGCGCGCAGGCTTGATGCGCTCCACTTTTTTCTGTGGAGAACCAGCGCCTTGAATATTTACTACAGTGTTTCTACAGCTCGATGCAGTTTCGAAATGACTCTGTCTTTACGGAGTGCGCCTTATAGTCTTTACGAAGTGCGCCTTGTAGTGCGGAAAATACGGTAATTCACTGAGTTCACCAACTAATACCCCTCACTAGAAATGTTGTGTGAAATGATTTTCAAGCAGTCTTGCGGTATCAGCTTGGTAGATGGAACAGCGAGGTGTCCGATAGGCGGAGATCTAGATCAGCGGGAGTGGCCAGCAAAGCTGTGCATCGTGGTGCATCGTGGGAGTTGTTGTCTTCAATCCACAAGCGCCAAAAAGTCACGGACACATCTTGGGGCTCAGGGGTGCACAGGTAGCCAATGCATGCGCAGCTCGCCTCTCTGGCGACGCGGATTATGGTCGGACCCTGTCCGCACCGTTTGTCCGGACGCATCTCGGGGCTCAGGGATGCATGGGTGGCTGGCGCGTTCGTGGACTCTTGAAGTGTCAGGAACAGGTTCTTCAATGGCAGGGTTAACTTCAGTGACGGGCTAATCCGGCTGATAGGCTACATGCAACTTTAGCTTTGGGTAGCTTAGCATTTGGCGTCGAGTGAACTTGTTGATTCACTTTGGTATGTTGCCTGGGCTTAGCGCCAACTCTCTGCCAGTGAGACGCAGCTGGAACTGTCTCTCTCTTGTCCAGCTTCGGGAAGGATACAGTGTAGCTTTGATCATCTTGTTGTGTATTTGTCTGAGTTAGCTCAGCAAACTCACCCATCGGCACTGTAACCTCCAGGAGTCCTTTGCATTTTTCTAATGCTGCAAGCCTCATTTCAAATAAAGCCACTGTCTGTCGCAGTTTGGTGCAGTCTGTGCGTTTCCCAGTCTCCGTGCCTGAGATATCAGAGTACAGAGGCATGTTGGCGATTGAAAAGTCCAAGGCTTTTGGTGTGGGGTCTGATCCGAGAGTCATAAAAAGTGCCAAAATGTATTGTTGAATCGTGTTTAGAGTGGATGTATCGCAATGGCGAGGCCCACACAGCTTTTGGCCGTGTTCTGTAAATATTCTAGCATACTCCGGGTGCTCTGGTGGTAGTCCTGGAGCACTATATCTAAATAATATCATATTATACATCAGGGTTGGATTTAGTGATTCGTTTCCGTGATTCAGTTTGCGTCATTCAGTTCGCCAAGAGGAGTCGTTCGCGAATCGTTCGTTCGTTTGTTCAGTCGAGTTACCGGTAAAGGTGCATCGAATCATGTACGGTTCTCTGAGTCAGTCAGACTCAGCCCCTCCCTCGTTTGTCGTTCGTTTGTTCAGTCGAGTTTCCGGTAGCGGTGAATCGAATCATGGAATGTACGGTTCTCAGACCCTCGTTCTCATTCTCAAACGTCAACATTACAACTTTAACCAAACGCAGCGGGATGGGGGTGCAGTTGATTATTGGATGTTTAATGTATCAGCAATAATATACTTGATTTAGCAATGATGGTGGGGGTCCCGGGTGTTTTAGGCTCTCATAAACAGAACCCTGTGCAGCCCAAGACTAAATCGAGCTGCCAAAATTAGCACTGCCTTCCAAACGAGAGCTGGTTAATTGTGAAAAATGCATTAAACTGTAATCAGAAAACGCGGTTATATGCTATAGACCCTATAGTATCTGTGGTATAAAGGCTGGGACGAATTTCAAATTATAAATATGCACACTTTATGTTGAAAGTATACCGTAAAGACGTCTCTCAGTGGGCCCCTCCTCACTATTGTTGACTCGTTCGTTCGCGAACTGGTTCGAATGAACGAGTCTTTAGGACGAACGAACCGAACCGGTTCGTTTCTCTCGTTCGTCTCATTCACCATTCGATTCACCGGAAACTCGACTGAACGAACGAACGAGTTTCCGGTAGCACTGACTCCACTGAGTCTGACTGACTCAGCTGAGAACCGTGCAATGGCGTGCATTCCATGATGCGATTCACCGCTACCGGAATCTAGGCTGATTCGCGAACAACTCCTCCCTCGTTCAGCCTTGTTTCCGGTAGCGGTAAATCGCATCATGGAATGCATGCCATAGCACGGTTCTCAGCTGAGTCAGTCAGACTCAGTGCTACCGGAAACTCGACTGAACGAACGAACAAACTAACGATTCGCGAAAGACTCCTCTTGGCGAACTGACTCACGCGAAATGGGTCACGGAAACAAATCATTTAATCCACCACTACTCCTCACCACTGAACAACAGTGAACGAACTGTAAGCGAGTCAGCGACTAGTGGGTCTGGGAGGAGTCGAGTCTGAGAAAGAACGAGACGAACGAGGCGAACGAGATGAACGACACGAACGAGACAAACGATTCGAACGAGACAAACGAGAGAGAGGAACCAGTTCGGTTCGTTCTTCTTAAGGATTCGTTCATTCGAACTGATTCGTTCGCGACCAAGCCTACTCTATTATACATAGTTATCTATCTATATAACGGATGAAAGCTGTATGCTGTATGCCAAGACGATATTATGAATCTCAAACGACTGCGTCGGGTTTTCCGATGTCTCTGAATACGCCATAACATGCCATAATAAGCGTCATAACACCAACAGCAGAACAGTTATCCAAATAACAAAGAAGTGAACAACATATGCGTTACAGTGTGTGTATTCACACACACACACACATTTGGCGCTCGCACGGTCTTGGCTCATTGGGCAAAGCAGAGCAAGGGGAGGTAACATGTCCCATATGACAACATACGGGGAAAAAATCCAAATTGGTGCGTCTGAGCTTTTTTTTTCAAAGGCAGAGCAGGATAGCTAGTGCTCGTTTTACACCTAACGCCATTTCTTTCTACCTGGGGACCATAGGCAGGCTAAGGGAACTCATTAATGTTAGAAAACCTCATTGAAAGTTTTCGAAGTTGATAACTGGCTACCGTAAATAATATAATAGAGACGCAAACAAATTTAAAACAGCCAACAGGGGAGATTCTTAAGTTAAATTTGTTGGCGCCTCTATTATATTATTTACGGACTTCCTAGAAACATGGCACAGACTTGGAGAACAGTATTGTTTAATAAACTCCCGCTACACTAACTAAGATGTTGATCATGTTTTGTGTGTAGGGACCCTAATCATGCTACTGCAGCGGTTTGGTGCTATTTTTAGCTACATTAGTGGTTAAAAAATGCTGATTTTGAAGCGTTCGCAGTGCTCCTAGCCAATGAAAAACCATCTGGAGGGCTTATTTGATGGGTTTACATGCCAAAGCAAAGACCCTGGGTTCAATTTCTGCCGGAATTACACTTTAACAGTCCTGTCAAAATGCATTATGGGTTATTCAAGCGACTGTCGTGTCTATAGATTGCAGACAGTTTCTATAGTCTGCCTTCCGGGGTACTTAGGTAGTATATATTTTTTTCTCATACTCCCATCCCACATTATGCTAGTGTGGAGATCCGGACGGGGTCAGAGACTCAAAGAGAGACTGACAAAAATGTTAAATACCCCTGTGCACCTAACAAACCCGCCCCTTTAAGCCCATTGGCCAAACAATTTACCACAGGTAGTCCACAGGCAGGAAGGCTGAGATTGTGTGGCATTAGATGAACATATATAGGAACGTGCTTGACAGACTATTAGGAAAAAAACAATATACTAATCACTTTAATTTCTCAACGTGATTGGCATGGAAATCCGATTTTGGGCAGAGCAATTCCGAGCACCAGTGAGTAAGTGAAAGAGTCTGCTAGCATACATGTCAGAAGCTACATAGGGCCCCTGCTGTATGAGGAGAAGCAGAGGAGAAACAGATATATCAGGCATCGGCAGTGGATTGATATTTTCTCTGTTGTTTGCTGCTGTCCCGGTGGTTTGGTTTTCATACGCTTGAGAAAATGCAAACAATCCTCTTTTAATTTTACACAACATTGCACGTGCTTTTTCTTCATCATCATCGTCATGTTATTTATGGCACGATATGTTTAGGAATAGGCCGGTATTGTAAGCTACCCCATGTGTTTGAAATATATATATATATAGTCAGCCTTTTAATTACATTCTTCCGGATTGAAAAAAGGGGCTTAAACACATTTAAGAGTCGCACACTCCATCAGATGTGTAAGCCAAGGTGGGCTTATTACGGAGGGAGACAAACATCTTTAATAGGGCTGTTGGAATGGTTTCTGGACCGCTCTCTAAGTATAAGCCTTGGAAAATCCTACTCAAGGGGAACCTGATTTACAATTATTATGAGCTGAGTTCTACCAAACATTTCCATGTTTAAAGTTATGCCCAGCTACTATTAGGGGTGGGAAAAATAATCGATTCTTCGATGCATCGCGATTCTCGCTAGAACGATTCTGTCTCGATGCAGATAAATTAATAATCGGAATAACAACATTTTTTAACGTTTTTTTTTTCGTTTTTTTTTGCCTGCTGCAACATTCTGTTCACCAGAGAGGGATGCTATTCGTAATTTTAATTTTGAATTTATCTTCAGTGTGTATTGGCCAATCTGATTTGTCTTGACACGATTGCGATTCAGCCGACGCATATGCGCGCAAACTCACAGCCAGACACAATAACTCCTTCTAATTCAAGAGCAGCTTTTCCTTTGATGACATAGAAAAAGAAAGATTAGAAAGAAAACAAAACTGAAACCTATTTTTTGCATGCTTCCATATTGTGTTATAATGCAAGCTGCATTGATTATTGAATTGTTCATAGAGAGTCATATTTGTGAAAAAAGCTTTCTCTCTTATGAAATATTAGATAAGTTCATCAAACTGTTGATGTCTTTAATGATCATCACAAAAGTAGGAAGTGATTAGCAAACTCTGAGTAGCAAACCCAGATGTATATATAAATATTTTTGAAAATCACGCATGGAAATGTACATAAAAAAAAATGTTGCATCGAGATGCTTCAATAATCGCTTCAGAATCTAATCGTTGACCTCATAATCGTAATTGAATCGTGAGGTGCCAAGAGATTCCCACCGCTAGCTACTATGGCTATATATTGTTTTACGCTGATGCCATCAGATTTAAGTAAACAAACTGATGCCAGATCAAACTCTGGCAAGAATCAAGAAACAAAGTTGGCTGGTTGTTGAACGATACAACAATTATGTTTTTCTGCATTACAGCAAAATGACTTCCAAGAACAATTTACCTTTGATTTACCAAAATATGTATTTCATAATGATAAAAAAGAACCTGTACAACACCTGTGAGAGGGGCATAAATACGTTTTTTTTAGTGTTCAAAGCATTGTTTGTTATATTTATCATTTTGTCTTGCCATATTGGTAACGTTCATCCCTTCATGGCACGGAGATGACCCAAGCTCGCCTTCTTCTACCGACGGCAAATCCATTCCAACAACCTTAGTGAGTTGTCCCCATGGACGGCAGATAGACTCATTTGGCTGTGCTGACTCTCGTCTGTCTTTGAATATGCAGTGATTGGCAGCCTGCTAGGAGCTGCCAACAAGAGATGGCAACCTTCCATTGGTAGCTTGCTAGGTATTTGTCCCCTGAGCTCGTACACAGCCATCTGCCACCATACAGATGGGTAGCACAGTGGCATAACACCACGCAAACCGTTTAGCTAGGCAATCACTTATTGTTGACACTTGAATTTATGCAGTAAGAAGTTGTATTAATCAAATACCAAAGACATTACACTATATGATCCACACATACAAAGACAATGGAAAAATAATAATGGAGGATGTCGTAGGATACCGTAGTCAGGCAGCCAATCAAGTTTGAGCAGGTGTTAAAGTTGCATTCTACGTTGTTTATTTGAAATGCTTTAGCGGATCTAACATATATTGTACATGAAGCAGAAGAATAACATAATAGTTATCAAACATGAAGGTGTTACAAGCCTGTAACCCTGGGCATAGCTACCAACAAGACTATCCTCTAGTCTTCACCTCTCTTCCTTTCAACAGTGATATAAACCAGGCTTAATATGCTATCCATTGCCACGCCCCACCCATTAGCTAAAACACAACCAAACAGAAATCAACTAATTACAATTACAGTCAAAACTCAACTGTAATAAATAATGTATGACTGACAAATTATATAAACACATAACCTTTCTATCAAAGCAATGACCTACATATCACACCCATAATTCCAAGAAGAGGAAATACCCCTCTCCCTCTGATGTGATGGCCCAACCCGGCATTGTGTTGAGTATAAATGACTGAGTTGTGACATTACTGATTACTGCTAGTGGTTGGATATGAATAATAAAAAGATTTGCCACCATCATTGACGCAAATAGTCACCGTTTTCCTAATTGAACTGTGTGTTGTGCGTCTACAAATAAACAGCGAGTTGAACAATTATTGCAGTGAATGAGATTTAGAACGTGCTTGGTGACCGGGGAAAAAGTAAATAGGGAACACAGAATACCACTTCATAAACAACATGCAAATCTGTCTTTGCAATGTTTAAAATAGTCTATCGGCTTTCATGCAATCGTGCGGTCAGCATGCCTATGCGTCACATTACCCTCCCCCCCCCCCCCCCCCCCATCTCAGAAACTTCAAGTGATTGAAGTTCGACATGAAAGCTATATGACTGCAGAGCAAAATAGCACCTGGTAATACAGTGGTTTGTGCCCTTCAGTTTGTGAAGCCATTGCAAGGGCTGATGATCAGTCACTACCGTGAATCTCCTGCCCACCATGTAGTTGTGTAAAGAGTCTACTGCCCACTTCAGGACATGGCACTCGTTTGTTGCCAAAGTCACTTGTGCAACCATTCTGGCCGGTTTAAGAAAAAACACCTGTTTTTGCAATCTCAAAGCCTTTTTTCTAATCTGAATTTGAAGACAAATGAAAAACGCTTGTATTTGTAGCGCCGGCCTTTATTTTAGAAGCATTTATTTGTTAATATTCTATTCCCGACAGCAATAATTTTTTTAAATGCTCTGAATTTTTTTTTATAAAATACGGTGTCAGTGGAGGCGGATGTAAAAAAAAAAAAAAGCGAATGAAAGGATTGGACCGCCTGCATTCTACCGTGCACTCTGCCTGTGCTCTCATTGAGAATGCTGGAGACAAGACCTATCGCTGAAGCTAGAAAGCCAGTCACATGCTCTGAGGGACTGGAATTGGACAGAGGCCTGTAACGAGGCGTGGGATTTTCTTAGTATGATACTTTTAAATCTAGCTTACTCTGGCTGGTTTCTCCAAATTGCCTGCCCTAGCTTTAAACAAGGCCAGTGAAAAGACAATATTTCTATCATCAGATCATTATTTTTGCTTTCATATGAGATGCATTGTTTTTCTTATCTACAAATACCAGGCTTTTTTCTTTCTACAAACAAAGCTGTTTATGACCGTTCCCCGTTGTAAATCGGAGAAGGCTTTATTAGAGAGGAACGAGATCAGCAGGATCTTAATTGTGCAACCACTGTTTTAATCTGAGGCTTTTCCAATTACTCAGCGCTGCACAGATCTCCACCATCGCAGACCCAAGAGCCCCTTATCTTACACTTATTATCATCTTAGATTTTGATGAAAATGATTCCCCTGCCAAGTTGTTTTCTCTCTGTTTCAGTACTACACGCATCCATTTCAGTAGTTTCCTCTCCAGGCAGGGTTAGTAACCACCCCTGGAGGTTCCAGTCGCTGCAGTGTGCATCTACTGAATGTGCAATGGTTTTGTTTTCAGTAACAGAGCCAGGCAGTCCTAAACAAAGTGGAGCCAAAAGCCTTTTGGCCTGTTGTTATGCCTTATGCATAAACAACACTTGAGGAAGAACTCATTCTTTAATCAGTTACAAAGGGAAATATATTGGTGGAGTGGAACGTTTTCACAGCCACAAGTCAAATGTTAAACCATAACAACCTTGGACTTGTTTAATCTGAGCATCATATGAGTGCAGGTGCCAGATGTTGCTCCCATCAGCCTCTGTCTGAAGAAAGAGAATGTACGTTATATAAAAAAAAAATTGTTCACTAGAGTGCCCGAGTTGTCTTTTCTGCAACACCAAGACCTTTACAAAAGCCTCCCCATGACAAACTGGACCCTTTTGAACCAAAGATAACAAGTGGGAGACGACTCTTGCTCTTTGCCTTAAAACTCCTGGCCTCTTTGCATTACCTATTGAACCTACAAGGGCAGAGTGATAAGTGCTTTGAATAGACTTGGCTGATTGCTCTTTAATTGGTTTGTCATTTTACCTCACACTAAAGGTCACCCACGTCATCAGGGAAATGTGATGATGTTTAACGACGGTTGAAGGTGAAGAAAGGGGAAAATATGCAGGTGCATTCCTTTAATGGGGCTTACACTGTGCCTTCCCTGTTGCGCTGGCTAGTGTATAGGAAGATAGGTAGTTATAGGAACAGCAACAAAGCACATTAAATCATCGCAGACAAAAGGTCAGACCACACACTGGCACGTCCACTGACAAGGGCCTGGCCGGTAGGCCTGGTCACAACTTAGAGCTGCTCCCCTCCCCTTCTTCTCTCTTCAGAGAGAGTTAAGAGAGCTAACCATTAACTTGGATGTGCTAAGTCTTGACATTTTTTGATTGGATATCCAGTTTGCTTTGGGCTGCCAGACATAATTGTCGAAGCTGTTGTTGGTAACATTTGAGAGGTACTTAAAGAGAGAGCTGAAAGAGCAAAGGAGAACAAGATATTTTTAAATAAACCCTCCTCCTCCTCATCCTCATCGTCATCCGCTTATCCGGGGTCGGGTTGCGGGGGGAGCAGCTCAAGCAGGGGGCCCCAGACTTCCCTTTCCCGGGCCACATTGACCAGCTCTGACGGGGGGATCCCGAGGCGTTCCCAGGCCAGTGTTGAGATATAATCTCTCCACCTAGTCCTGGGTCTTCCCCGAGGTCTCCTCCCCACTGGACGTGCCTGAAACACCTCCCAAGGAAGGCGCCCAGTGGGCATCCTTACCAGATGCCCGAACCACCTCAGCTGACTCCTTTCTAAGTAAAGGAATAAACTACCTCAGAAATTGTCCCCTCCCTCTCTGATCACTCTCTCATTCAAATACGGTGAATTTGATTGACAGGCAAGATGGATTCCCTGAACCAATAAGGGATGGCTATTGCATTATTAACAAACTAAGCAAATGATAGCTTTTGAATCATACTTACCGCTCCTAAGATACATGAGTCTAGTTTAGTGCTGTCAAGCGATTAAAATATTTAATCGCGATTAATCGCATCAATGTCATAGTTAACTCGCAACATACCATGGCATATGCCATGGTATGTCAGTGCGCGCGGTGGCACATGCCACAGGCCAATAAACGATCTCGGCGTCTCTCAACTCTCGTGCAGGCTCAAACAGAGTGACACACAAACACACACACACTTTTAAAGGGGACATATCATACCACCAGGTGCGAGTGTGATTAGCCATTACATGCCGTGTTCAAAATGTGCAGCATTGTGACATCACAGGTGGGAGTGTCCACCTAGATGTGTGACGGATAGATGAGCAACGTTTGCTACAGTCCACTGGGTAGGCTGGTAGACTGATCTATCCAGCACACATCTAGGTGGACACGTCCACCTGTGTTGTCACAATGCTGCACATTTTCAAACATGCCTGCAATGGCTAATCACACTCACACCTGGTGGTATGATAGTTCCCCTTTAAGGAGTTTTTCACCCGCTCCGTGTCCTTGCTTGGCCCAACAAGTTTGTGCAGCGTGCCTGTTGTTTTGTTTCCGGTGTAGCTATATCCGGTATGGTGTTGTAGTTTTTCTAACGTTACTAGTTGTTGCTAGACAGCAGGTGAAAAAACGACAATGTTTGCCAAACCAAAAGAGCGTTAATCGTGCGATATTTTTTTTTAAACTGACAGCACTAAGTCTAGTTCCTATTCCTCACCCCCAAATCAAGTTCAAAAGAAGGTGTTCTGGGTTTCAAAGCGTTAATGGAATGCTAACTTGAGAAAGTCGGTCATCCAAGGAAGCTTTTGAAGTACGTTTCTCTCAAGGACCTTTTCCCCAGAATCAAACCAGGGTCAGAGATGTATTTTTTATTGAAGTCACACCAGGTCTTGAATGTTACATGCCGCAGCCCTGTATTGCCTGTTGAACTAAGTTATATTATCTCTTACTAAGCAGTATGTGTGCAGCATGCCCAAATGCAATGTTTGTGTGCAGCATGTAGGTGTGTGTTTTTGTGTCTGCATGTGTGTGTACACACACACACACACACACACACACACACACACACACACACACACACACACACACACACACACACACACACACACACACACACACACACACACACACACACACGCATATTTACTACAGGTAAGCACCTTAAAACAATGCTTTGTTTGCGTACGCAATTATTTGAAATGCCATTATGGAGCATGAACATTGAGGTTTACTTTAAACGGGGCAGTAAATTGTAGGACTAAAATTCCTGTAATGGGAAGGAAGGGACCCAGCTATGTATAACATGGGCCAGGTTATCCAGTTTCAATGGCCCCGTGGGGGGGCTGGATATTCACTAAGAAAAATTTTGTAGGGTCCTCAAACGAGATGTAGAATATATGTACGATACGTTTGTCTTTTTCTGCGTCTGAAAATTGTATATACCATGTGTATTTAACCCCATGGTGGATTGTACCATTTTTATTATACAACGACATTTGACGACATGAAAATGTCGAAGTTTAAAGAGTTCCAAAATTATAAATGTTCTGGGAGGAAGTGTAATGTATTAATGTAGCGTTAAAAAACAATTGACTTGTCATTCTCTACTGGAATAGGTTAGACTTACCTGAAAGGTAACCTCAATGCAAAAAATGATTAAATTATTTGTATTCTTTAGTAAGGGGATGAACCTATGTGAAGACTCCTCCATGCACCCATGGAAGTGCCTTGCCTTTTGCTCTTTGTTAAAGCCAACATCGAGGTAGGGAGCGCGATGTTGCAATACTTGTTACGACGATGACAGATACTTGCTGGCAAAAGAAAATACTTATTTTTGGTATGGTGTGAACGTTGAATAGTTGAATAATGGATTTTAGATGGGACATAAAAATCTTCTGCAATTGGGTGATGTTGTTTTTCGAAACATAGCACTCCGACTTCAAGACTTTTGGGCAGTGTTGGAACTCCTAAATATTTATTGGTGAGGATTAACTAGACGAAGTCGGTCAGCATGCCAAATGTGAGCAGCATTGGGAGCCCCTTCATGGAAACACAATGCTTTTGGTTTATTTATTATGCTCCAATTCCTGTTAGCTTGCCTGGAAACGGTTAGGGGTTCCCCCTAGACACAAGAACTTGTTTAAGGAAAACCTTGTCATGCAATGACCTCATTGTTGCGTTAGAACACCAACAAAATGCTACTGCCGACATCTTCGGGGGTACATGACAGCTACCTCAATGATATCCGTGATATAAGTGCAATCATTGCCAGACCTTTGTGGTATCATACTAAATTAATAAACTATGTCTGCATTTGGTCTAAATTGTTCTGTAACTCTACTGTTATAACTTGTACGGGATAACATTCATGTCTTTGTGTGTGTGTGTGTGTGTGTGTGTGTGTGTGTGTGTGTGTGTGTGTGTGTGTGTTAGTGTTTAAGTGTGTGCGTGCGTGTGTTTGTACGAATGCGTGTACAAACTTTGATTAGAAAGATAGAGAGACTTGCTTTGTTTGTGGGACAGGGTTCACCGTTCATCCGCCTCAGGGCGCTGAACCGTCGACAGAGTGTGTTTCTAATTGTAAAAAATAGCCCGGACACCAGCACTATAATAAAAGGTAATTGGTTGGGGAGGGGTTGGTTGCAGCGGCGGCGTGCGGCCGATGGGTGGGCAGAGTTAGACGAGCACGCAGGCCGACTCTTGTAATTGCTTAATGCGCGGCTACGAGAATAATGAGACTTTTCCGACGTGAACCACCTTCAGCGTGGCGCACGGTAACGGTGAGGGTGGCGGGGATGGTCTGAATCACGATGAACGGATAACGCCATTAGGGTCGTTAGAAGAATGTGCTTCCAGGTCGGAGCGCTGGCGGAGGAGGTGGGGTACAGAGGGGAGGTGCAGGCAGCAGCAGTGCACCATTAGGGGCAGCAGGAGGAACGTGTCCAGAGGTACCAATGGGCCTTATAGATCGGAGGCGAACGATTGCTATGTCTGAAAACCTGTTGCGTCGCCTTTCAGTGTAACAGTGGTGTTGGTGGGGGTGGGGGTGGCGGTGGCGGTGGCAGTGGCGGTGGTAGTAGCGGTGGTAGTAGCGGTGGTAGTAGCGGTGGTAGTAGCGGTGGTAGTAGCGGTGGTAGTAGCGGTGGTAGTAGCGGTGGTAGTAGCGGTGGTAGTGGCGGTGGTAGTGGCGGTGGTAGTAGCGGTGGTAGTGGCGGTGGTAGTAGCGGTGGTAGTAGCGGTGGTAGTAGCGGTGGTAGTAGCGGTGGTAGTAGCGGTGGTAGTAGCGGTGGTAGTAGCGGTGGTAGTGGCGGTGGTAGTGGCGGTGGTAGTGGCGGTGGTAGTGGCGGTGGTAGTAGCGGTGGTAGTAGCGGTGGTAGTAGCGGTGGTAGTGGCGGTGGTAGTAGCGGTGGTAGTAGCGGTGGTGCCGGGGAGAGAGGGATGCATTGCTGTCGCAAACCAGGTGTGCTAGGGGTGCAGAGGAGCGAACACGTATCGATACAAACCATTACGCAAACTCTTTTTTTCCCAGATATAAGGGCATAGAATGGCGTGTGGCTGCACCCTGAGGAGCCAGGTCTGTCAAACATGTGGAGCTCTGGTTGGTAGATGGAGAATAACGAGCGGTATAGTGCCCCATAGGTGGGTCCCACATATTGCTAGGTAGCATAGACTGCTATGGAAATGATGTGTTAAACATCACGTTGTTTTTCTTCAGAACATTTGTAAAATAACGTATATGATGTCAAACAGTCAAATGTGTGTGAAAGATGCCAACATTTGTATCTATAAAGTTATTGCACACAGTATATTTATTTTGATATGTTCTCCATGTTTTGATAATAATTTGCATTTGGGACATTTCTTCAGGAAAGGAAGGGTGAAACAGTCACTAATGCAAAATGAATTGAATCGTAATGATTGAATCATTATGAATTTAATCGATGTGAGGACCAATGACAAGAAGAATGACAAAAGCCTGCAGCTAACATTAATGATGGCTTGCTGCCCTGCAGTCAAACATACGCGTCCCGTGTGTAATGCATGTCACCATTGGTGAAATGAAGTGAACCCAAACGGCTAACTACAGGAGGAGAACGTAGCTAGTCTAGGGCCATGGGACCAGAGCATTGCCATGGTTACGGTGAACTATTCTGTACTCATTTGGAGAGGTGGGACTTGGCGTTGGATGAAGAAAATTAAATTAGCTCACTTGTCCGTCTCTATGAATCCACACTGTGCAACCAGAACTCATCCTCACATAAACCTGATATATTTCTGTATTCAACCTGGCTTCTGCAGAGTAACGACGAGTGTTTCCATCCCCAGGAAGAATTATTTTGCTTCTTAAAGGAGCATTACACCGGTGGAGGCATGAATATGTATTGAAATTGGGTCCTATATGTAGTCGAATAATAAAATAAAATTCTAATTTGGCGCTGTCTTGACCGAGAAAAGGCAGAAAGTGACTTTTTGGCGCTTGTGGATTGAAGACAACAACTCCCACCTTGCACCACGATGCACAGCTTCGCTGGCCACTCCTGCTGATCTAGATCTCCGCCTATCGGACACCTCGCTGTTCCATCTACCAAGCTGATACCGCAAGACATCTTGAAAATCATTTCACACAACATTTCTAGTGAAGAGTATTAGTTGGTGAACTCAGTGAATTAGTCCTCGTTTGTATTTCTTTCGAAATGGTGAACTTTTGCATGGTGCCATCTTCTAGGTCAGATCCAGTACCTTCCGCCATTGTACTTCAGTTTTATTAACAGCCTCTGTTAGCTTAGCTTCAGACGCTGTGGATGTTAGTTTCTGCTGGTGAAGTCCCACCCACTGGCACTGCTCTAATGCCGCTTTTCCACTGCATGGTACCAGCTCGACACGACTCGACACGACTCGACTCAGCTCGCATTTTTTGCGTTTCCACCGCGGTACCATGGTATCTGGTACCTGAAGTGGCTGCTTTTTCTAGTACCTACTCGCTCTAGGTTCCAAGCGAGCTGAGCCGATGCTAAAAGGTGACGTCGGCAGACGGCCGGCGACTGATTGGCCAGAGAGTGTGACGAAGTCACGAGAGCGACATGGCAACCATGCTGGTAACATCCATAGCAGCGCCGCAGCCAACATGTTCCACTTCTCCAACTTCTTCAACATGCCAGCTAATAATAGTAATGCGATCGATGTCCTCCATTGTTGTTATGTGGGTTCTGTCCATGTGTGGGTTGCGTATGTGTTGTTTGCGTCGCGTACACAAATACGTCACGGCCCTTTCGCGCAGCCGACCCCGCCCACGTCCAGGAGGTACTATTTGCGGTGGAAAAGCACCCGTGCTGCTACCGTGTCGAGTCGTGTCGTGTCGAGTCGTGTCGAGTCGAGCTACATGTGCGGTGGAAAAGCGGCATAATAGGTCTGTAGCGTCAGTGGGTCCCACCCCCTATAGAGGGGTGGGACTAGTGCTTGTAGTCTTACGAGAATCCTCCCCTCTTGCACTTCCTATTTACTTCTACGCAAAAATCGTCATATTGCGTCATCTTAAACTGGAAGTGTTGGAGATTGATACTGAACCCTCCAGTCTCTCCAGAAAATAAGGGAATGATGCACGACCATCCAAAAATATGAGTGGGTTTCTAACAATACAAAGCTTAATGGAAATGGGTGAAGTTTCCCTTTAAAAACACACAATGGATCCTATTTGCATCCGGCGCAATTGACTTAATCACTGGCGCATGTGTCGTTGCTAGTTTGCAACTGGCACAGAGCGTTCTTTTCCCTCCTGCGCCACCCGTCGGTAAAGTAGGGAATGATCTTACGCCCCAAGGGGCGGCTAGGCGAAAGGAGGGGGCGTGTTCTGGCGCAAACGTTCCCTGGTGCTATTTTGACGTTTCAGAAACCACTTGCGCCACAAACCAGGAAATACCTGGTTTAAAGTCAGTGCCGCATTGTTCAGATGCTATTTTAAGGGCGCATGTATAATGTTGCTTGTGCACCTCGCGCATACACTTTGCTTCTCTCATCTACCTAGCCACACTTTCTTGGTAAATTATTTGAGAAAGCACAGCTGATACAGCGGTAATAAGTTGTGCTTTTAAATCAATGCATCTGCAAAGACTGTACAGCAAAGACATATTTTCTTGACACAGACATCGTGTACATGCCCATAACTTTTAGGATTGATGAGTATTTGATCGTGAGAAACATGCGGGCCCGCGTGTGTGCGTCCATCTGTTTAAACGCATGCAAACTAAGCACGTAACTCATAATACAGTCCATGGCAATGTATATTAACGTGAGGACACATGCATATTAGGAACACAAGTCGATAACGATAATGCATACAATACTGATAAGAAACAATGTTTATAATGTATTGCATATATCATTAAATAGAACCACAGTTACCGCATATCATATGTTATATCATATATGTTTTCTTTGCCGAAATTTATTTGAGGACTCAGTATTTCTAAAGTTGTGGAAGAAAACCTTATTCCATGTGTGAATTAGGGCATATTATTTGGCCATAAACTGAGCCATATGCAGCTTAAAATGCATGTGCATCTGTCTTATCGGAGAATGCAGACGCGCTGTCAAAATATTAACTTGTCAGATTGAAATGCGCTCATGGCTATTAAAGGGGATGGGAGCTGGCACTCTCATTGGTTTGTTGCATGTTACGCCCAACCCACACCTACGGGTAATTAGGGTACTTCAGGCCGACCCTTTTTAGATATGCGCCGGGCGCAAGAGTCATTTTTCGCCCCGTTAAACTAGCGACATCGCCGTAGAACCGCCCACAAAGCTATTTGCGCTTGGCGCTTCGCACTTGCGTTTCAGACTGTTAAAATAGGGCCCAATGAGTGGAATACAATGCACTCAGTGAGTGTGTAGGTGTGCTTAGCGGGTGGGGCTGCAGAGAAGGCTGCATGGCTAGTCAACCAGTTAGCGGATCTCATGCAGAAGAATGCTTTAGGCACAAGAACATTACCCCCAAAATGTATTGACACAGACAAAATCACAGACCTTCACGCATGCACGCTGGCAAAAATCCACAGACTCACACACACACTTTTAAAGTAGAAAACACGCCAGAAGTAACATTAAATTGCATCTCTTACATAACCTCATCTTACACTGCACTCTCCCCAAAACCACATTTTCAATCCACCACTTCTTCATTGGGTGAAATCCAACCTTTAAAACAACCTTTAGAGTGAACCTTTGTGGGAAACCTTTGGGTGCTGGTTGGCTGCGGGCCAATGAATCCTTATAGCGCTTATTTGCGGATCTAATTAAATGGCATTAGCAGAGGACCTTTTGCACAGGATGTGCAGTCTCCTGTACCGCAGGCTTGGCTTGCAGACCCTTTGGATCTGAGTCGGATCTGAGTCAGCTTGGCACTCTCATCCAATTGTTGAGTGGACAAATTATAATTATAAGAGTGGCTGGGCAATATTGACCAAAAGATATTGATCAAAAATAATTTCGTACTGCATTATATAAATCGAAGTTGATGATCTTTTTGTTTTTCAAATACTTTCTGTTCTTCCCAAACACTTTCCGCTCAGCTATGCGCCAGAGAGCTCACGTTATGCATTGTACATATTTATAATTTGAAATTCGTCCCAGCCTTTTTTCCACAGATACTCTAGGGTCTATACCATATAACCGCGTTTTCTGATTACAGTTTAATGCATTTTTCACAATTTACCAACTCTCGTTTTGAAGGCTGAACAGACAATTTGACTGGAACTACTTAGCAGGTGTCCGTATATCAGGGGTTAATGCACACCCTGCAGCCAATCAAAATCGAGATTTCCCCAGACCATGGCATAAAATAATATAAACAATTTCAGTGGAGATACCAGATCTCAAATATCGAACAGCTCTCACAGGAAGGTGATAGGGTATGTACATGTTTGTGCATGGCTGTAGGTCTCAATGTTGTCGCGTTCTTGTTGAAAGTAGTTCGAAACGGGTCGCTTTTAACTCACTTTATTTGTTAAAGTATTTCGGTATGGTAACTATGAAGCAAAAGGGAGGG
Organism: Gadus macrocephalus; assembly: GCF_031168955.1. NCBI lineage: Eukaryota > Metazoa > Chordata > Actinopteri > Gadiformes > Gadidae > Gadus > Gadus macrocephalus. The sequence continues at coordinate 21,208,571 of NC_082397.1, forward strand.
AATTGTATCTAACATGCTTAGAGTGAAATACAGAGAGGTACTTCGAGCCCCGGGGCTTAGGCCCGAGGCTCTCTGCGCACGCACGCCTATGATTCTCTGGCCTCCTCTGGCTCCGGGCGCTGCGAATGAAGCAAATAGGCGTGGCCTATGTGACGTCTTAGCTGCGGCTACCGCGTCTGTCTTAAAGATGCTGCCTTCTGTGGCTGGGGTAGGTATTACAGCTTGTATGTTTGATCCTGCTCCCTTGTGGCTGTGTGGGGGTAATGTAGCTTGTGTGTTCGATCCTGCTTCCTAGCGGCTATGTGGGGGCAGCTTATGTGCTAAAAATACGCAACAATGTACACACTGATACACTATGGTATCTTATATCTAGGGCCATGCATACCACCAGACTATAAGCGCTTTTCTTCTTGGATGCTCAGCAAATTCTCTTTATTTTTATTTTTTCTACAACTCAGCCTTAAGTTGCATTTTAAGTTGCAATGCACAACACACGCGCGCGCACACACACACACACACACACACACACACACACACACACACACACACACACACACACACACACACACAAACTGTAAGATAAAGGTCATACTCACCTTAATTCATTGTTTATTTAATTTGAATTACCTCTTAATACCTTGCATTATCTCCATCCATCACTGAAAATGTTGGTCTGTCTGTTATGGCGACACATTAGTGCCATAATTCACTAATGTGATAAAATATGCATTCGGGCGTATTATATTATTCCACGTGCGTAGCTATTAACTGCGAGCGCGCAAATGATCTCTGCGCGCGCAAAACAGCCTCTCGCGCGCGCAAATTACCTCAGCGAGCGCAAAACAGCCTCTCGCGCGTAACAGCCTCTCGCGAAAGATGTTTTTACGCTCGCTCGAATTTAATTTTGGCACTATGGGGGAGGGAACCAAGGCAGGGCGGGCTTTCCTATGATTGGCCGTTTCTGAAGCGCGATATTTGATTGACAGCCCTCCTCAGTAAATGGCTGAAACGATAGTTACGTATTGTAACTAGATTCTATGAGTATAGGCGCAGCCTTTTAAGGCTATTGCTATTGGGTTATCCCTAGGCGTGAGCCGTAGCACTGAAAGATTTGTAATCCCCGACCACCAACAGCGTGGGCCTCAATCACGTCCGCGTGCGGCGTGCCTCAACGACGTCCGCATTTCGCAGATATAGTCGGGCGCCGGCGGACGTTCTGCTCCCAATAAACAGCTTTTCTTCAGCTATTTAAAGGACAATGAGACCGACACTTAAAAGGCTGCGCCTATACTCAAAGAATCTGGAGTTACAATACGTAACTATCGTTTCAGCCATTTACTGAACAATTCAGAATTGAATGAGAGGAGGGCTGAGGAGGGCTGTCAATCAAATATCGCGCTTCAGAAACGGCCAATCATAGGAAAGCCCGCCCTGCCTTGGTTCCCTCCCCCATAGTGCCAAAATGTAATTCGAGCGAGCGTAAAAACATCTTTCGCGAGAGGCTGTTACGCGCAAGAGGCTGTTTTGCGCGCGCTGAGGTAATTTGCGCGCGCGAGAGGCTGTTTTGCACGCGCGAGAGGCTGTTTTGCGCGCGCAGAGGTAATTTGCGCTCGCGCAGAGATCATTTGCGCGCTCGCAGTTAATATCTACGCATGTGGAATAATATAATACGCCCGAATGCATCTTTTATCACAATAGTGAATTATGGCACTAATGTGTCCCCATAGTCTGTCTGTCTCTGTCTATCCGTCCGTCCGTCCGTCTATCTGTACATCCATTCATCCATCTTTGCCAGCAGATAGTGACAGATTGCGGCCGTTGTGGGTGTTGGATTGACTCGGCTGCCAGATCGACTCAGGGTCCTAGATGCGCAATAATGACGCACTTCCTGTAAACGCTTTTTTAAATGCGCGTGCGCGTTTCATTAATTCCCATGTTATTCCCAAGTATTAACGATCTCCTTTTGTTTTCTAATCTATGAATAATAATCTAATGTACAAATTATTATTGCATATACTTGGGTTATATATAAAAGAAGAATCGGTTAACTCCATTCACTGAACGGGGGGATCCACTTTATTGCCAGCGCTCCCAACACAGAGTCAAAACAGCGACCCACACGCAGACACTTCCGTTCTCCTCCTTCAGAATAAGAGTCCCTAACAGGAACTGGGTTACATATGCATTCATCAGTGCTTTTAGACGTGTTTCCAATGGCTTTGTTTGTGCGAAAGAACGGGCTGCGTTCAATGAAATCAAAACCAAAATGGATTGAGCCTTCTTTTTATGTCCATGATGGAGCCCCGTTTATAAACAACCCTTCCGGGTTTTGTCCGTTGGCTTGTGTCGATACGTCAAGTGTCGATACGTCATCTGTAAACGCAGGACCCCGAGTCGATCTGGCAGCCGAGTCAATCCGGTACCCACACCGTCTTGCAACATTTAATTAGGTGAGTGCTGTGAGGCAGCGCTGAACTTGTATTCTTCCTAAGGTTAATTGTGACAAAATAGAAAAAAAATTATAAGAGGCTTAATTATTATTCTATCATTATTATTCTCTACTAATTGCGGGACCTAACATCCTCCACAATGTTTCACCTAGAGACTCAGGGGTTGCAGAGTTTCCCGCTTACAAACATGGTTGGCTGTGTGCGCAGTGAAGGGCAATTAACAGTTTTGATGCAATGAAAGTCACATGAGGGACTACAGCAGTGTGATCAATGTGCAAACACCATTGTACTGCAGTTTTTCAGATTAGCTTGATGATGTAGTGATTCATTGCTATTAAAAGATGTGTGCTTGTCTTTTTTTGCATGTTATTTAATATAGCTAATGTGTGTTTGTAGTGTCATTCTAATATCACTGACTCAAAGACTATAATTTGACTGCATGAATAAAATATATACGTTTAATTCTCACTAATGGGGATATTATAGCCTGCACATATCTGATAGGAAAGCCTGGTGTATCAATAAAATGATCTACATGCATAGAAATCATGATAGTAAAACTCAAATCCACCCCTTTAAAGACTAATCTGTCTTAGATCCATACCTTTATCGTTTTTATCAAAGGGGATAAACCCCATGGTATGTAAAAAATATCTATCCCTGGCTTTTAGGATTAACGCAGTTAAGGGTCCAACAACACTTGCCATCTTGTTGTTTCTCTATCTGTTGTCTATGCTTAATGCCTCCTGCCGTGACATCGGCCAGAAACCTGACTATAGGAGGACGGCAAATTTTCTGACCTGGTTTACCTTTAAACTTTGTTCAAACATTTAACAAATCATCACACTTTGATCTTTAGATTTATCCAAAGATATATTTATACTCTGGATCTAACAGTTTGTCAGTTGGTCTACATTTAGGGCATTTAGCAGACGCTTTTATCCAAAGCACCTTACAATAAGTACATTTGTCAGGAGAAAGAGAAAAAACAATATATCGCTGTTGGTACGGTAAAGAGGTGCATATAAACTTGGTTTGGGCCAAGCACTTACAATTGCTAGGTTAACCCATTCCCCTTATACAAGAAAGATAGCAAGGATAAGACACTATACAATGCTAAGTACTATTTCTAAGTATCAAGACATCCAACATACAATGAGTGCATACATTAAGTGCAAGGATGTACAACATTCAATCAGTGTGGTGAGGGGTGTTTTTACCCCTTTTTAACGCTAACCCTATGAGAAGGGGTGGTGAGGGTAAGTAAGGAGGCTTTGCAGAGTCCAGGCAAACTCGGAACAAGTGAGTCAAAGTAAGTACTTTGCAGAAGCTCTGCGGCCCTCACATCGTCAGGGAGCTCGCTCCACCTTTGCGGTGCCAAAACAGATAAGAGTTGTGACCTTGTTGTTGGACTTATCGATTGCGGTACCAGGCGTCCAGCTGAGGTAGTTGAGCAGAGCGGTCGAGCTGGGGTGTGATTGGGGATGGAGATACCTCAATGGTCTGTTTGACATCATTGAGCCCTTAAGAGCAACATAACCCCGTTATAGCCCAAGTTGGCTACAACAAAAAGCTGAACATTTCAATATGTCACCTAGAAACACAATGTGAAAATCCTAAATCGATTGGAAATATACTTGTTGAGCATCGAGCGTTTGAGTGGGGGGACCCCATTTTATATTACAATGGGTCCCCATGGCCACTACGGTGACTCATGTTTGACATCCACGCATTCGTCTACCCCTACTGAGCCTGACCGGGTCCAACTTGTAGAAGTTCGACTTATCGTTTTGGAGAATGAGTCTTTAATAGTCGTTAAAATATGTAAAAAAAGTATGGCTATTTGTATTGATATTTTTGTTTGCTGTTTTTCCTGCCCACAATTGCACTTTGGGCTGAACCTCTCCCTGTCTCTCTCTCTAATCCTGTCCGGGGCTGCTGCGCCGCTTTGTTGCGACTCCTCTCGGATAGTTTTATCAATAAGCAGGATTACTTTTATCACTCTCTTTAACACACACATACACACACAGCTCCACTGTCTCTGTAGTCTCTTTAAATGGAACCCTGTTTATCTCATTGCTTGGTTTTTTACTATGGCTGGATTTCTTCTCTGACACGGCTGGTGGTCATGAGAGAGAGAGAGAGAGAGAGAGAGAGAGAGAGAGAGAGAGAGAGAGAGAGAGAGAGAGAGAGAGAGAGAGAGAGAGAGAGAGAGAGAGAGAGAGAGAGAGAGAGAGAGAGAGAGAGAGAGAGAGAGAGAGAGAGAGAGAGAGAGAGAGAGAGAGAGAGAGACAGACAGATGGATGAGGAAGCCAGGTGTCTCCAGAACTCTACACACATATCCAATGAATCCAAAATTCAACATGTGTGTATGTGTTTGTATGTACATGGATGTATGAATATGTGTGGAGCTGTGTGCTTGTTTTTTTTGTAGAGGGGGGGGGGGGGGGGGGGGGTCAAACACTCGTTTCTGCATGTGGGCATGTGCAGTTGTGTAACCATTAGCACATCTGTGCATGCAAGAGAGCGATAAAAGGAGTGGGGGTTGAGATGGAGTGTGAAAGCCATCCATTTAAAACCCCTGGTCTATGGCTGCAGCCTTGGGGCTGCAAAACAAGTCCCAGTGGAGAGCACCCATGACCGTTCCAGCTGGAGGGTCCTCCTAGCAAGCCATGGTCAGTGACACTCGGGGGGGGGGGGGGCATTTCCCTTCACTATAGCTGGCTAGTGGCTGGATATTGGTAGCTAGTGGCTGGCTAGTGACTGGCTAGTGGTTGTCTAGTGGCTGGCCAGTGAAAGCTCAGTGACTGGCTAGTGGTTGTCTAGTGGCTGGCCAGTGACAGCTCAGTGACTGGCTAGTGGCTGGCCAGTGACAGCTCAGTGACTGGCTAGTGGTTGTCTAGTGGCTGGCCAGTGACAGCTTAGTGACTGGCTAGTGGTTGTCTAGTGGCTGGCTAATGGCTGGCTAGTGGCTGACTAGTGATTGGCTAGTGGCTGGCTAGTGGTTGGCTAGTGGCTGGCCAGTGACAGGCCAGTGATTTGGTAGTGATTGTCTAGTGGCTAGCTACTGGCCTGCATTCCTCAAGAGCCTATGCATCCCCTCTGCAAACGAAGAAATGGAAGTGGCCTGTGGAGGTTCATTCCGAGAGAGGGAGGGAGCAGAGAGAGAAAGAGAGAGAGACACCCTGCATAAGGCAGACTATGAGTCAAGAGGTAAAGGGATTGCATGCTTTGCTTTTAGCTTGCCAGACTTTCATCCCAGCCCTGCTCATATGGAATGAGGACTGATCCATGTGAGAAAGCTGCGTTTCTATGGAACTTTGAAAGGTATCCTATTCAGGCAGAGGAAATATAATACAGCAGTAATATATATATATATATATATATATATTAAGCATTACTATGCATATAGGGAATAATTGATTGATTCGGATTTGATTTATATCGAAACTGTATCTCTGTATCTCAAAACCTTACAGTATGCATAGTATGCATGGGATATTTAACATGTTTCTTAGAAAGTAAATATTCTAATAACAGCTGTTCTCAATCCCCTTAATTACTGCAGCATTGCAGGCACCATTAACACTTCACACTGTTACATTCAGGAAAAATTTTCCCTTCCGCCTCTTCACACATTTTCATAGCAATGCCGGAATATGGGCCAAGGGACAGTCCACCCGAGGGCGGAAATGCAACACTAAGAGGAGGGCCCTTATTTCAGAACCTGTCCCGTTTACAGAAATTCCCAGGCAAAATAAGCTGTATTGATATTGTAATCGGATAACCCAAAAGCATTGGCACATTTAGATCAGATTCCTCTCAGCGGAGTCTTGAGATTGGTTCGGATTCGCTCACTCTACTCCTATGAAGGCCAGCTGCCATAAACTCAAGGAGTGAGAGGAGCTAGCTTATTTCGAAACCTATCCAGAAAAGATGAGCTTCTTTGCTAACATTCCAAACTGTATTGGTGTTTACTATTTGATCACCTGAAAAAACATTGGCGCGTTAAGATAAAAGGTCACCGATTTAATTTAGATCCTCAGTGGAGTATTTTGATTGGTTCGCTCACACTACGTGAAGCTGTGCTACGTCAGACGACGTTATCCTTTACCTACCTCGATGTGGCTGCTTCTATGGAAGGCCTTTAGGGAAAATAACTTCTCAGAAGTGTTGCGTTAACACGACACGTCATTATTGACGGGTAATGCAACAATAATTTACACGCTAACAAGTCAGGTCTAATTTTGGCGTGTTAAACACGCAAATGATCTGTCAAAGCCAATGGGTTGTTCCATTCTTGTATTTGTAGGGGTGTTAGAAACATCACAGAATGAAGCTAGCGATCTTTCTTTCCATGCCCAAGCAACTTCTCCGTCTCCCGCTGAAAGTTTAAATTGGCTTGCCCTAAACCACAACACTGGTTTACGCTTGATACACATCATTTTCTTTACAGTATACCTAGGTGCTTGAAATGAGTGCGTAACACGTGAGTAGAAGCCGACATCAGTAGTGAATAATGCTTTGCTTTAGTTGCTATAGCTTCACATTTTAAGAAATAGTTCCACACAGAAACTCCTTCTCTTTTGGCACCAAGAAGATTTTTTTCAAAGAAAGCAAGTCAAACTATTTCAATTCACAATTGATTAATGTTCTTTCCTTTCTTCCTTTATAAACCGTGAGTTCAACTTTTAAAATACCAAAATGTTATTTGTTAAATGGTTATTCAGTGAAAGGTTCTTTGTCAGCTCTGCCCAGCTCACTTAAAATGTAGGCTATATTGATCCATCTTCATCTTCCACATTTAAGTGAAAGAAAGGCAAACAAAAACTAAGCTTAAAAAAATCATTTTATAACTTCAAACCTTACGTTCTTGAAGCAAAACCCATGCGGTTGAACAATGCTCTGTCTCCCTATGCTGGTGTGAGGGCGTTATGTCTCACTGAGTGTGCGTCTTGCCTGTGTGAGCTCACATCTGTGTGCAATAAGGCTCTTCCAGGCGCCAGCACAGTAGATGTTTTGGCAACTGTGGAAAACTTAATTGTTTGCAGACTTTTGCTGTGTGAGCATTGCGATTGTTGGGCAGGTCTAGTGATGAGTGCTAATGTTTAATGGAGGGCTGCTGCTCTTTCTCCACCTCTCTCTCTCTCTAAGCCTCTACCTCTACCTATTCTCTATCATTCCTCTCTATCTCCTACCTGTGTGTGTGTGTGTGTGTGTGTGTGTGTGTGTGTGTGTGTGTGTGTGTGTGTGTGTGTGTGTGTGTGTGTGTGTGTGTGTGTGTGTGTGTGTGTGTGTGTGTGTGTGTGTGTGTGTGTGTGTGTGTGTGTGTGTTGGGGTGGAGGGATGCATGTTTGTCCGTAAACACAAAGCAGCAACTGTAAATCGCTTCTGATAAACATGTGTCAGAAGGTTTAGGGCATGAACAAATCAACATGTGCAATTTGCTATGATTTTATGTCTTTGTGTGTGTTTCTGTGTGTTTGTGAGTGTGGGAATGTTTTTATGTACGTATGTGCATGCTCTCTTGGCAGTATTTTGTTTTCACTCAATCTCTTCATGTGCGTCAAGTATTCCATAATGTGATAAACACCATGTCTTGAAGCTGATGCATTATCCTGAGTGCTTTTGTGTTCCTTGCCAGTCCTAAACATACAGGAACCGTTGTTTCATTTCATTTACCTGCTATTATTTAACCAAGGGTGTTTTGTAAGCCGTGTGCCCACACCCACACACTTACTTGAGTCTACATATCTCCCCCAAGCCTGGGACCTATTAAATGGTGGGAATAGAATAAATACATGAAGCAATCCACCCCCCAATACACCTAGGTTTTCATAACTTGCTGTGTTAATACGGAAAAATAGATTGTTTCCAGGTTGTGCCGGAGGGTAATTGAATGAAGCAGTGATTAATTGGCAGGGCATGTTGGAACAGCACCTGAATGAGGCCGTTAGCAGCCCCTTTGCTTGAATGGTACGGACCTGTTGGGATTAGAGTTACTTAGCACTAGTTCTTTCTGTTTGGCTTATTGTCATTTACACGTCGGTTAAAGAGATACGATGTGTCTGTGTGAGTTTGCATACTAGCCGCCTCTCTAGTTCAAGGAATTGAACAGAAGCAAACAAGTAGTGAAGAGAGACATAGTGGAGCTTTAGATGTGAACGCCATCTCGTCCGCCACATTGCAGGTCTTTTTGTTTTGAACTGTTGCATCTTTTTTTTCTTGTTAATTTGTCAGTGTTGCATGAATTCATTCAGCGAACTACGTGTTCTCTGGATCAAGGCAAGGCTTTCAATGAATCTTGATATATTTCTTGAGATCACTAAAGACACTTTTGCATTCAAGAGGCTTCCCTTTACATGTAGAGTGGTCATTGTCAGCATCTTATTTGATTACTTTAAAAAACATCTTATTTAAACACAATTTAGCGCTTCGTTTTGTACCAGAAATATAAATTGTAGATGTCTCAGAATGACATCAAACTGTGGTGACCCACACGATAGGACATTCACCTAGGGACTGTACCTTTAGGGTTTTGGGATAACAGTTCTGGTTTATGACAGTTCCGGTTTACGGCAGTTACGTTTTGAACTCATGCTGGAGTAACACTTTAATTGAAGTGGAGAGTAAAGCCGACTCGACCCATCTCCGTCTCTTGTCTCGTCATTTACCGCACTCCACAAAACTATAATAAACATGATAGGAGAAATAAGAGGTAGCAAGACATGAGTTGTCACTGCAGCTATTATAATTTCATTAAACTGTGTTAAATGCTGAGCTTTTCCAAGTCTGAATCAAAACCTTCTAAAAGCTACCTGCCATGCAGGCAGTCTCTGATTCTCTGCTCAAAAAGATTTGCAACCAATAGGCCTCTATTTCACAGACGGGTACACTAATTTAACTCACAATGCCAACCGAGCTGCACCTTACCCACTAGTCACATTTGATCCCAATCCCATTTAAGGTGACAAAGATAACTGTTCCGTGGTAATGTATTATAACATAACTCTTACAGGAACATGAAAAAAAGAGCAGTGTGTGGGGAAAAAAAAGAAAGGAAGAAGATTTTTTTTCTTCCGGTTTAAACAAGCAGAGAAACGGTTCAGACTGGGGGCAGAAGGCAGTGTGAGTAAACTCTATTCATCACTGACTCCTTCAAATCGATGCTCAGGCAGTGTGTGCGCACACACATTTACAAACGTGTGTTTGTGTATGTTGTGTTGTGTTGTGCGTGCACTTACAAGACAGAAGCGGAGAGTGATTACATGTAGTGATTCCCAGCAATGGCAGTGTCCGCGGCCCTGCGTCTGACGCCGCCCACACAGCATCGGCGAGTAAATCACAACAAACAGGGGGGACATGGGCTGACCTGCCTGTCATGAATAGAAATCCATGGCGTGATTGAGACGAATTCGATAATGACCTGGATACCCCGGGAATAATAACTCAAATCAAACCTCTACAGCTGCACCGTTATTACTATAGTTACAGACAGCAGCGCGTCAGTATTCAAGTGTGACTACCCCCCCCCCCCAGAAACGGTGGTTAAGACTGAAACGATGGGCTACAATTTGCTAGACTTATGTGATTCTAGTTGACTGACTGTTGTTTAATGAACAACCACAATAGTATTGTAATGTGGTGATTTTTGGAGACGAAATCTTCCATTTGTTTAGTTACTACTTGTTGGTATTATTATCATAAGGCGTCATACCAGCCCTAACGTCTATCAACCAAAGTGATGATGACTCTGAAGACATGTTATGCTGGTTGAGGTTGCGACTTTGGATGAGGCCAAATGTAGAATCCTCTAGAAGAGTAGTGGATTAGGGCATTAGAAGCCATGGCTGTGCCAACTGCAAATGCTCACTGCAGGGACCGATTCGTTGCTTTTAGTGTGTGCGTGTGTGTGACGTGTGCCTGTGTTTTTGTGTGAGTGAAATTGTGTGGGTGGGTGTTTTTGTGTGTGTGGGTGTTTTTTTGTGGGTGAATTTTTGGGTGTGTCGGGGTGTTTTTGTGTTTGTGTTTTTCTTTGTGTGGGTGAACTTGAAGGTACCTGTGTGTGTAATCCTCCCTTGAAACACAGCAATTTCTGTGATATGGCCACGGATTTTGCTACAATGCAAGTTAGTGACATATTCCGTAGCACACACACAGATCCCCGTTTCAACGACCGAGTCAACCTGGTCTCACAGGGATCCGTGTTATGACTATATCTATAGATGAAATTCATATTGACGGTATGGCACTATCTCCCTATTCTCGCCCATGCACCCATCTTGAATTTTCGCTGCTTCGAGGAGGTCTGGTAGTCTCCGTATATATTAAATAAATATATATGTATATAAATAGGAATGTATATACATGCATACATATTTATATTTATTTATTCATTCATTTATTATATACAGAGACCAACAGACCTCCTCAAAGCAAGAAAGTGGTCTATTAAATTCAAGATGGGTGGGCTAGAATAGTGCCATACCATCAATAGCTAGAATAGTGCCATACCATCAATATGAATTTCATTTGTAGAATTTTCGAAAGGATGATCAATGGTCAGATACAGATCTCGTTTTAACAATAATTATATTGATGTAACGAGAAAGGATGTAATGTTATCGCCAAGAAAATAAAGGCTACATGGTTATAATAATTTGAATATACTGAACTCATAAAGCGTATAACAGACAACGAGACAGAGATCTAGTTGTGGGCCAGCAGAAGCTGCATTTTAACCGAATTCGGCCTATAACCTTATACATAATAGTCTAACTCTATATACATGTCAAATGTATGATATGCTGTAGGCCTACGTATAGGCACATTTTTTATATTATAAATATTTTACTTTTTTTACGGTTATTCCTGAACCACATTCCCCGTAGAAAAAGTATACGTGTTAGTTGGTGTTACAACCCTCTTGATTGGACTGGTGGAAGTGGAGTGTCAATGGTCAGATACAGATCTTGCTACAGGTTCTACTTACAATATTATAACTAAATAATTCTGTATTTATTTATCTATGGTATAATATATACATTTTAATATTGAATTAATTCAATATTAAACCAATGCATTTCAATCTGGAGTTATTTTCTTCAGAAGGGGGGACGGGCTGCGCAGGATTCATCAAATCAACAATCCCATGGTGGCTGCCATCGACCGCCCCCTTCCACACACTTCTTTACGACCTAGGGCCATTATTTCATTTTTCTGTAACATCCACGCATATATCCTGCATTTAATACATCTTCATGTTATATGCACAATATTCCGAACAAACCCCCGAACATATTGATTCTAGATTCCTGTGATAACACTTCTGAGGGGCTTTGTCCAAAAAACAGTCAATTTTCTGGCGTAGTGGTCCGTCAGGGGAGCGAACCTCGGTCCGGTCCATGATCCTATACTGAAGCCACACGTTCTTCTATAAGACAGTCTCCACTTCCCTTTTTATACCCCTCACCTGCGTTTGATTGCCTTCCTCCATCGCAGGTGTTTCCCCTTTGCGTTGAGTGGGGCCGCGCCAATGCGGTCCCTGGCGCCCTCCGGGGGAAAAGGGTGGTAGACCGCCTGTATCACCTGCCCCCTGGGCTTCCAGGGCCGCTGTGTCGGGGCCGGGTTGCCACAATATATATATATACCTATTTATATATATTTACTTATTTATTATATACGGAGACCACCAGACCTCCTCGAAGCACCAAAATAAATATGTAGGCGCTGTGTGCAGCGCTGCGCAGCGCTGTGAAACATAAATACAGTCACCAAGACGAGCTGTTTTCCTCAAATCAATTCTGTGAGTGACAACAGCCCCACCCGCGGTGGAACAGATAATTACAGTGAATCAGACTTTCCTTTTGCTTCACCACAATAGATATCTTTTCCCATTGACTTCAATGTCAATTCAGCGAAACACCAGAGGGCTTGTGGTTTTTTCCGTTTCAATTTATCCTTATGGCAGATAAGTCCCACCCGTGAAGCAGTGATGGATAGGGTAGAATTTTGCACTTCCGTCACTTGAATATCATTGACACAACACTCTGGCCAGTCACCACCTTCATTGGGCAGCTATCGTGAACTGACTTCGACAGTGACGACTGACGAACACCTACGTAATTTGTTGAACATTCATTTAATAAGATACACCTTTTTTTTCTGTTAAGGTGAGGATTTTGTTGTTTAGGGTTAGTGTTGTTTGGGGTAAGGTTTTTTTCTAGTAGTCGCTAGCTCACGTGCAACATGGATCGGACTAACGGTGATGATGGGGGGATGAACATAGTTGACCGCATCTTACAGGATTTTTTTCAGTCATTTTCATATGAGGACAAATTACGAGTTAAAGTAGAGGGCAGACCAAAACCTCCTGTGAAAATAACACAGCTCGGTGGTGCTACGGTAAGGAGAAATTTCAATTGCTCCATGTATGACAAGGTCAACTGGCGAACAGGGAGTTTACTGAAAAAAACGCCTTTACTGTTGGCCCTGTGTCATGTTTAAGACAGCTGCTGTGGGTGATGGCTGTTCAACGTCTGCCAGAGACGGATTTTATGATATGAGAAATCTTAGTCGATCGATTAAAATTCACGCAAAATCAAAGGATCATATCTGGGCTGCTGGCCAGTTAAGTCTCTTGGGCAAAGTGGGAAACAATGCTCAAATTAGTTCTGCGAAGGTTGTTTGATACAACCACGCTTTTGGGTCGCCAGGAGCTTGCTTTAAGAGGGCATGATGAAAGTGCAGATTCTGACAATAAAGGCAACTACAGAGAGTTTGCTGATGTGTTTGCCTGTTATGACGAGGTCATGCCTTCCCATTTAGAGTCTGTTTTTTCGGGAATGTCAAAGACGATTCAGAACGATATGATTGAATCTGTTTCAGCGGTCATTCAAGAGGAGATCAAACGCAAAATAGTCAAAGCACCGTTTTTCTCGTGGCAGGTTGATGAGACTACCGATATTTCATGTAGTGCTCAGCTGTCCATTATTGTGAGATATGTTGATCTTGCTGGGGTGATCCAGGAACGTTTTCTCGGATTCTTTGACGCGTCAGATGGCAGAGATGCAGTCTATTTTTAATTTTTTAGACAGTGAAATGGCAGTTTATGTTTGCAGAAACAAACTTGTTGGTTAAACGTATGATGGAGCAGCTGTCATGGCATCATCTCTTAATGGCTTACAGGCCAAAGTAAAAGCTGTGGCTCCATGCGCGCAGTTTGTTCACTGTTATGCTCACCGGCTCAATCTTTTGCTCAGTCAAGGTGCACGGTGTATCCAAGAGGCAAGAGTTTTCTTTGGTAATTTGACTGGCTTCTCAACATTTTTCATCAAGTCAACTAAGAGAATGATGTATTTGGAGGAGAGGGATTTTCCCCGCCTTCCTAGAAATGCCCCTACCCGGTGGAACTTTTCGTCAAGAATTGTTGGCAATGTTGCAAACAATTATGATAAATTACTCGACGTTTTTGACAGGATGGTTCAGAGTGGTGATGATGATGACACAATAAATAGAGCAGATGGATTCATGAAAGATTTGGAGGATTTTGAATTTGTTTTCATGTTGCTGACATACAATCAGGTTCTGGCAGAAACAGATGTTGTTTTCAACATTTTACAAAATAGAGCTGCAGATGTGGTTTTCTGCAAAGCACGGGTTAACGCTCTTCTGTCCTTTATAACAGAGAAGACTTCAGAGGTGTCATTTTGTGCCATCTATAAAAAAGGCTGTTAATATGACCTATGATCCAGCACAGAATCCAAGGAAAAGACACCATGGTCCAGACCAGGGATGGGCAACTTTCATGATAAAGAGGGCCACATTTTTCCTCATAACCATCGGAGGGCCACATGACTGCACACTTCAACTAAACGTGAGCTGAGAGAAGCTACACAATTTGAAATTTGGTAGATATGATTTCCTGTATTCTGGTGCATTTTGGGGATGGCCACTACCTAAAAAATCATCCAGAATCATAACCTATGTACGGAATGTTAATTGAACCAACATACATTCATTTCATGTTTTCCATGCTCAAACAGCCACATGAATGGTCAGTATTTTTATCAGTGCAAAGGGCTCACATACATCATCATTCAATGAAGTCAAAAAACTGAAAAACAGTGGCCCAACATTAAGTGCAACAACTCAATGAACTCAAACCCAACAAGCAGTTGTAGTAGTTGTAGTGGCGACTTAAGTGGATATCTTTAATGACTGATATCGCTTCTAAGCAAACTAGACGCATGGGTTTGCCTTCAAATTCTATGAATTCTTCTCATCTTTCTTGACCGAGATTTCTGTAACTCGGTCAATTATTATTATTCTTTTTTGGAATAATTATTCTTTTCTGGACCAGGGGAGGAGAAACGTTTGCTGCGCCGCAAAACATTTGCTGTGCCGCAAAACTTTTGCTGCGCCGCAAAACTTTGCCGACAACGCGTACGGGCAGCAAATGCATCTTTTGGTGTGAACGCAGGGTTAGAAGGAACTCCCAGCTGGTATGACAGAGTTATTGACCACTTCGCCAGGAAGACCAGGAGGGCAGAATTTAACTAAAAGGTGAGAGATAGGTTAGGCATGTTTTGTTGTGGCCTAGCAAGGTGGTTACTTCACTTATGCTTTTAAATTTTAAGTTAAAAATAAAGGGACAATTTAATAATACAGCTCTGTGACCCACAACAATGTATTCATTGAAGTAAACAATAGAGTAGCTCGTAAATAACCTCTATGTAACATCTTTACAATAACTTATGTGTATTCAAATTTTGTAGTGATTTAACCCTAATTGTCTGGAGACATCAGAATGCAGTAAAGCAGGAATTGGGGGTGAACAGCTTAGGGAAAGAAAAGGTAGGGGTGAGGTGTGCGCTCGTTTCAGTGCGTCGGTCGACGGGGTTTGCTTCACCAAAAAATGTTGAACGCCACTGATGTTTACATATATATATATATATATATATATATATATATATATATATAAATACACATACATATTTATAGATATTAATTTGTGTCGTTATACCAGGTTGACTCGGTCGTTGAAACGGGGATCTGTGTGTGTGCCACGGAATAAGAGTGTCATTAATTTGCATTGGAGCAAATTCCGTTGGCATATCACAGACAATTTAAGTTATTCCGTGAGGCCACCACGGATTTTGAGTTAAGCGCCCGTGGTCGACTCGTTCGTTGAGACGGGGATCTGTGTGTGTTCCACAGAATATGAGTGTCATCAACTTGCATTAGAGCAATGCAGAAATTGGTGTGTTTCCGTGAGGATTCCACGTTTTTTTAATTAAGCGTCCGTGGTCATTTCACAGATTCCTGTGAGACCAGGTTGCAATGAAGCAGGGTAAACTGCAGCAACGTATCATGTTGGGCAGGGGGCAAGGGGCGAGGGGAGAGGGGAAATGTTGACGAGAGAGAGAGAGAGAGAGAGAGAGAGAGAGAGAGAGAGAGAGAGAGAGAGAGAGAGAGAGAGAGAGAGAGAGAGAGAGAGAGAGAGAGAGAGAGAGAGAGAGAGAGAGAGAGAGAGAGAGAGAGAGAGAGAGAGAGAGAGAGAGAGATGGTGGGGGGGTTATCAGAAACAGGACATTCAGGGCAAAGAGAACGCGTGAGGGAGAATTTGCAAATGTGACAGCCCTGACCCCCCCACCCAAACAGCCTGACCCCTCGCTGTTAAATAAAGGAACTGCTACTGAGAAGAGAGTCGACTGCAGGGAATCTGTACTTCTCTAGTCCAACTGAGGCAAGGGAAATCACTCCTGGAAGCAAGGCTCCCCTGTAGGGGGAGATCTCAAGGGGCCCCGGGGTTCCTCTGAGAGCTGGGCTTACGTCAGCCCTCGGATACTGGAGGGCCTCGGCCCCAGGGTCGTGGCCCATTTGCTTTCTTTTCTGGAGCACTGTATGCAACTTGGTTATTTTGTTGTATCCTCCTGGTCTATGGCTTTACATTTTCTTGCATCAAAACAAAAGGTGAAAAATTGCTGATGTTTGTGTGTGTGTGTGCGTGTGCGTGTGCGCGTGTGTGTGCGTGTGTGTGGACGAAAATGGAAACTAGAACCATGGCTTGAAGTCATCGCAAGTCTCCTTGGGACATAATAATGGCGCCCTTCTCCTACAACTGCATTGACATTCTAGTCCAGTTCATTCTTTGTTTCTTTACTCTTCATTGATGTTACATCATTGTTTGAACAGGTCTTGGTAGGTCTGTGCAAAATGTTTATATTAAGGGCAAATATTAGAACCAGTAATCCCTCACTTTCACCAAAGACGCTTATTTGAAGCACACTGATGCACCTAACATGATATCCAGCAGTCCTACTGTTATAGCAGAACTTCTGGCGGGAGAAGGCGCAGAGCCTGGGCCAGGAATAGAAAGGGGCAGAGTTACGCCTTGTTTCCTGTTTTATATTATTCTTATGATGAAATACAATACAATACAATACAAGTGGATTTCTACAGTGGCTAGTCTACACAGGGTTTATTTGAAACCTTTACAGCAAAAGATAGTGAAACCCTATTCTCCCAGATTTGAGCTTGTTTTGCATCAGATTTTCGATATTAATCTACAGTATTCTATATAAAGTCTGATTTATGAGACGACTTAACCTCCATGTCCTGCACTACACCTCCTTGAGCCCTAGTTTCTCATGAATATGTAAAAAGCATTCACTTTTACTTAACAGCTAAAGATGCTTTATGTCCCCACTTGAGCCAAAGGTCAAATGAATCTAATTCAGCCCATGAAAGTAGATTTCTCCATGGGGCACTCCTTGCAGTTTCTCTCCTTGTCAAAGTCTTTAAACTCTGATACAAAGGACGAAGATAGGCGTGATAAGAATAATTGGAATATGTATCCGGTTCTTCAAGTTTAGCAAAATATGCCTTTTCTGACATGGACAAAGGGCAAAGCTAATATAAATAACAATATTTACAAGTTGTGAAACTTTACACATAAGAACAAATAACAGCAAGTTACATGAAAGACCACAAATGTATTCCAGGTGGTTTATATTCTGAGGTTAACGTAGTTAGACACGCATGTTAACCCTGCATCAGAGTCTATAACCAAATGTGTGGAATTCGTACAGGGCCAACTACAATCAAAACCTACTGAAACACATTCACCATTCACAGGGCTAAACCATAAACATAGGGGAGAGTATAATGGTGCTATGGACCCCATCGGCGTGTACGTCAATGGGCACGCACACAGACATACGCAAACTCACACAGCTGACCTCTCTGAGGCCAGAGCTGTCCCAGGGGCCTCGGTTATTGTCAGGGCTAATTGCCAGCGATAACGTGATGAATCCTGCCTTAATGGAAACTGATTATCTGACAGGCAGGCTGGGCCCGAAGTCAGCCGCTTAATAAACCATTAGCACCACAAACTGTGCTGATGAAGAGCAGTTTGACTCCTATGCACACACACAAACACATGTATGCACACACACACACACACACACACACACACACACACACACACACACACACACACACACACACACACATGCATGTTCACACACAAACACACACACATACATGCTCACACACACACAGACACACTCATGTTCACAGACACACACACATACATACATCCATCCATCCATCCATCCATCCATCCATACATACATACTGTGGTAACCCGCTACCCAAATGAGCCGGGTTCCACTGACAAAACTCGCTTTGCGTAGGGTTTTTAGCCATGGCAGGCATTTATTGCAGACAACTTAAATCATACAATGAAGACGCGGTCCCTAGGGTCTCCGTGAGCCTCTAGCCGCTCGTGGACCAGAGCGCTTCCTACGTCCTTGTTCCTGGTCTCCCGAGCCGTGCTGTGCTGTGCTGGTCCTCCTTTTAAGATGGCTCCGGTGCTTTCGGCCAGGTGTCCCCCAATCACCCTGATTGGGGTGCCGAAAGGGCTGCTCTTCATCGCCGGCTGGTGGGTGGGGGTGGTACACCCCGTCCTCCACGGTACCCCGGGCCCGTCCAGGCCGAGGACCACGTGGCGGGATGCCACAATACATACATACATACATACATACATACATACATACATACATACATACATACATACATACATACATACATACATACATACATACACACAGACACACATACATACATACATACATACATACATACATACATGTTCAAACATACGCACACAGACACACACAAACAGACAAGTGGAGGTTGCCCTGTCAAAGTTTCCTTAATTAAGCCAATTTATTGAAATTATTTGCTTCCCTTTAATATTCGTGAAAATACACAACCATTTAATTGCCAGTGCATAACTTAACCCAAAAGTCACTGAACTGTTTCCCACAGAATAGAATTGTCAGGCGTAAATAAATGCGTAAATAAATACGCATTTGTCGATGTGGCCTAATTATTTTTATAAAACGTATCATCACAAGCCACTAACACCTGATGTGTGGGCTAAAATCAAACGGTAATCAGATCATTGCTTGGTGTTTGCTGGGCTTGAATTTGGTTACTCATTTTGTCTTTTCAAAATGCCAATAAAAAATACTTGATTGCTCAATTGACTCTGACACTGAAATATAAAAAAAATCTCAACATTTAAATAATTAAACCAGAATAGAGTAATTTTCTTTTTGCAACCTTTTTCCTAATGATACGTAATCATAGCCAACAGTAGATCATTTCATGATAGCTGTGTGCCAGAAACACAAAACAAATAGCATTAAATAGTTCTTTATTAAATTTCAATCAATGACATAATCTTTGAGCTATGAACTACGAATGGAATATCATGACTAGGAGGAAATGTTGAGCTAAACAGGGGGTTACTGCTACCATTATCTTCCCAGTGGCTTAACACTAGTGGTTCCCAACCTTGGGTCGGGATCCCACTTGGGGTCACCTGATATGCATATGGGGGGGCGGGACATTACTTATGTGCTATTTGATGATGCGATTTAGATTGGTGCCTGTATGTTCACTTGGACATTGATATACCGTAATTTTCAGACAATAAGCCGCGCCTTTTTTCCCATTTTGCGATTCTGCGGCTTATATAACGGTGCGGCTAATCTTTGAATTTTATAGCTAACGGCCACTAGGGGACCTCCTAAATCTATGGATTTTTAAGCGGCGGGCTCCAGTGCGGCTTATATATGTAAACATTCAATTTTGCTCCTGCGGCTTATACTCCGGTGCGCCTTATAGTGCGGAAAATACGGTAATTGGCAGATGTTGATCGGGTAAAAATGGTGTCTATTAAAGCGGATGTACCACAATTTGAGAAGTTAGGGTCGCAAAATCTTTACGGGCCAATAAAGGTTGGGAACCGATGCTTTACACGCTTGTTTAATCTAATTTAATTTCCATTCTTTGTCTCAGTGGTCAAATTCCACCATAACAAATGCAAATATTAGATTAAGTCAAATCTTGGAAAGAGCACCTGTTCAGTTGCAAGATTGTTTACTCTTGAAAAGCAACTGATTTGCATAGGGTTATTAATTTGAATTGCCTTTAGCATTGCCTTTAGTGCAGCACAGTGTGGAAACATGAAATTACTTCTGCTCTTGTCATTAAAGGGGAATTTCACCGGTGGAGATGAATCTGTATTGAAAGTGGGTCATATGTGTCTTCAAATAGTTGCATACATTTCTAATTTGGGGCCTTCTTGACCGATAAAAGTCAGACAGTGACTTTTTAGCGCTTGGGGATTGAAGACGACAACTCCCACCATGCCAATCAGCATTCACTCCCTGCAGTCCAGAGTGAACTCCTTCATGGAGGAGAAATTATTGTTGCCGTTTGCGGACTACTGGAGATGTATATCTAAATAATATAATATTATTTCATATATAGTATTATAAGATAATATATAGTATATAAAATAATGTAGCCTGAGCCTACTGTGTCGGACACGGCAGCGGGTTGAGTCGGACGCCTGAACAGCGCGGGTCGGTCGCGGGTATTGCGATTGCGAGCGAGCCTTCTCCGGTGCGGGATATGTTATTCTGGAGCGGACGAGTCCACTAAAACCGTCCACAGTGGTTGATGTAATTAATTTGCATAGCAATCTAAAGCGCCAGGCAAAACACCAGATAGTGTAAATCCCAGGCGTTGATATCAATTGACGCCTGGTATAGCAGGTCTGGTTGGGTGCAGAATGTAATTCGCAGGTACGGGCGGGTGCTGGTTTGCAAAATAAGACCTGTGTATTGATTCTCGGTCATGTTGGAGAAGGAATTGGGGAAAAAAACGTTGGCTTTGACTCTCTTTGGAAGTCCAGGTTGAACCGCAACTTCAGATTGATGTGGAAGGACCAGAGACGTCGGAGAACGCAGTCGTTATTCATGATTCATCCAGAGGCTTTTGGCCATCACCCATCTTTTGGCCATTATATATATATATATTATATTATAGATGTCTATAGATTGTATTATATCATTGATATAATACAGTCTCCAGCTGTAGCTCCCGGAGTGTTCTAGAATATCTTATAGAGCACGGCCAAAAGCTGTCTGCGGCGGATGATATTCTGAATAAACGACTGCGTCTCTGGTACTACATCATTGCTTGTTTAGCGGTCACACCGGTCACACCGGTCACACGGTAACGTCAAAATCCGTACCGTAGCGCAAATTCACACCGGTGTACTCTATACCGTACTACTCTCTATACCGTTTATACCATACACCCCTAAGTCCCACCCACTGGCACTGATCTGTAATAGGTCTGTAGCGTCAGTGGGTCCCACCCAAGCCCCCAGGAACAGTGCATACTTCCGCAGTCCACCAGCGCTCAGCAGTCAAGCCTGGTATTGCAGCTGTTTAAGCAGGCTGTTGACGGGTCCCTCGATTCATTCTCGAGTCCCAGAAGTAGATATCCCTGTTCACTCCAATACAAGTGGGGAACAGGAATGTGTCTGCGAAAAAATTCTGGATATCAATCAAAGGCTCATAATTATCTTGATACCATGTATTTATAAAATGTACGTTTTCTCTTTTCAAAACCCCACCTCAAGCGTTTTATTTTATTCATGTATTTTTTGCAGGAAAAGGAGGAGTGGCCAGCTGAAAGGAGTCGTAGTGAAACAAATGTTGTTTCGGCCCGGCATAATAATTGTTAAATAATAATTGTTGTCCAGATGGCAAGAGGAGTGTAATTTAAAGATCACATGTAGAGAATCATCCCCCCGATGATTCTCTACATGTGATCTTTAAATTACACTCCTTTTTAACTTTATTAACTTAAACTTCCATGGTCGGTAAACAATGCGACTGTGCTCGCTCAGACCTCTTTCCAAAAATGCTAGTTAACGGTAACATTTCTGCATCCGTGCCGGATGCAGAAATATTATCCAGGAGAGATTTAAAATATTAAATCTCCTGGATGTTCCCCTGCGCCATTGAGCAGTTTTCATAGGAATGAATGGGCGGCCATGTTTTAGTCAACTGTCCTTTCTTTAATAGGTCCATGGTCCCACCCCCTAGGCGGGTTTGAAAATGAGGTGCTTGTAGTATTTTAGAGCCCCCCCCTCTTACACTTCCTGCTTTAAATTACACGAAAATCGTCATTTGCGTCATTTAACGCAGGAAGTGTTAGAGGTAGAAACAGATCCCTCCCGTCTAAGGGGAAAATAAGGAAATAATGCAAGACCATTCAAAAATATGACTATGTTTCTAACGATACAAAGCTTAATGCAAATGGATGAAGTGTCCCTTTAATCACCAGTCGGTTTTGAGCGCTGGTTTGTGATCGTTTACTCCTAGTTTCACAGACCTGTAACCTCTTCTGTTCTGAAGAAAACTAGTAAATGTATGTAATTGTTTGCATTGGTTTGTCTAAAGCACATGACTGAACAAAGAGTACAGTCCCTGCCTGGCTCAAGCCAGCCTTCTACACGTCTAGCACACTTTAAAGACCGCAAGCCTTTCCCGATGAGCCACCTGGTGGGCTCATGGAGGAATTATATCCATATCCCCTCCAAGCCTGCAGGGACTCTCAAGAGCAAGCATTGACCCCCGCACACAAACAAACACACGGTTGTACACACACACACACACACACACACACACACACACACACGTCCATGTCCAAATACACACACACACACACAGCCACACACAAACGGCCGTACACACACACACACACACACACACACAAACTGGATATAAAAGCTGAACAAATACAAATAATGATTTAAAGTTGATAATGAAAGTAAACATTTGGCTCCTGCAGATAATTGTACTGCCTTCATTTCTGGATCAAGTGGGGGATAAGTGACGCTATGGTTCCCCAATGCATGTTTTATATGATAATTCTCCTTGTCCTTGTGAACCTATGTTTTGTCAGATGCATTTTTCCATCTAGAATTTGATGAAGACTGTATGTACTTGCTTGCTATAGTTACCTACCAAATGAGTGTCATCAGTTCCTTAACAAATAAAAAAAGTAATCCCTGGCCAGTTTAGGGATTCAGGTCTCCGATATGATGGTGAACGCCCTTTGGCTGTTCATCTACTCTCAGAATATAGGACCGACCCATACACCTCGGAAGCACAGAGCCATGACCTCACGGTAATAACCTATACATATTTAATGTCCTGAAAGGAAGAAAGACTGAGGGGAGAGGGCAAGAAAAAGAGTGAGGGTGTGAAGAAGATACAGTTATAAATAAAAATAAAATGTTGGATGAATCATTTTATTGTGGTGGCTTTTTGTATAGAATCTGCTGTAGTGTTGTTTATTGCACTTTTTGATTTTCTTATTGGACCTCTGTTGATTGTTGAGCAGTCTAGTTTGCCCAAAGTGTTCTTCGCAATATTGTGTATGATTGACTCCAGATCCACAAAGCTGTAAGAAAGTCCATTAAAAAGGTTTGTGCAACAATTACAAGTAAAACACAATATGTTTCTATTATGAAGGAATATAGCAAGGCACTGCCTATCTGAATGCAAGAGCTTGCGCACCAGAAACGAAAATAAATGATCTGCCAGGCCCACTAGCCAATAATACAAATATAGAGAATAATACGTAGTGCCAAAGTTATGTTTGTGTTATGATAGATAGTTATTCTCATGCAAAAAAAAAAAGCCTAACCAAAAAATGATATTATTATTTATGATACCTGCAGTAGAGTATAAGTGAAACAAAGTCTTGAAGGTCAATGTTGTTTATGAGATGGTTGACCTTGGTTGAATTAGAGTGTGTTGAGTAAGAAAAATACAGATTCCCTGGAGGGCTGTTCCTCAGCTCCAGACATTCTAATGGGATCGGGAGGTATGTAAACAAGAGTTACCCTTTTGACCCAGTGGTATGTTGTTGTCTGACAAACGCAGAAAGACGGGCAAGCAACAGCAGAGTGTGCGAGCAAAGGAAACCTTTAATTTTAAATTTCCTTGAAAGAAATACTCTCGACAGACTTAGTATGTTAATCAGCAAGTATAAAGAATGAATATGGAAAGAATGAAAAAGATGTGGAAAATTAGTTCTGACATTTTTGTACATTTTACTTCCTCAATATGTTCAAAGGAGCGGAGCGATTTTCCCATTATAGAAGATATTGGTTGCATTTGTATTGTCAGCGTTTCAAAGTGATTTAGTCATAGTGTAGTGTAGTGTTTTGGTTACAACAACCTGCCTTCTTAAACAAAGAAACATACACATAGATAGAAAGACTAAAATAATATTACGAATGATCCCCACTTCAAAGCATACAGCTTGTTCATTATCGCTTGAAGAAAAAACATTCTGAAGTGTGATTTCTGTTACAGAGTCTGCTACAGTGAACAGTTTGCTGCAGACTGAGAGCAATCAATATTTCAGTTGAATCAATAAGAATAAGGTAATGTTGGGCCTTATCTACCTAGCAGCTATCTTATGTCCATCATGTGTCAAAAGTTAGCTTGTGTTTAGAACCAAGATGGTCACTAGGTGATTAACCATGAGGTAAATAAAGACTATGGACAGAGGCATGTTTGAAAAATGTGTGTACATACACAGGTCACACAATCATACACACTTGCATGTTTTTTTTGTGTGAATGTGTCTGTGTGTGCTTACTACATGTGTTATGTTTGCGTGTGACACCGGACGGACAAGCACTCTTCAAAATATGCAGTTTGAGATGAGATTCAGAATATGTCACTTTAAATTTGTTGTTTGACATTGTCAGATTTTCTGTGTAATTCTAGATTATTTGGTTATATGAATAAAACAATTTTGACAGCAACAACACAATTGTATCCTTTGTGAAGGGAAACTTGAAAGAGTCAGCAAGGCCTCTTCCCGGAGCAAATCACGTCCATCCAACATTCACCTTTTTCACTTCTTTCGAAATTGCCATCCAGATAAAAAGGTGGCCTTGACGGAATTGCGGCTGGCAATAAAATGACAATGTCATCCAATGGCTTTCTTTGTTTAAAGGGAACAGTTTTTAGGTGCAAGTGGCGGTACAGATTTGCCACAGATTGAAAGGTTGGTTATGCCGCTGAGGAGAGGCCAACACTGGGTGTCCACAGATATCTGCTTTTCAATTACTGAAGCACTGAGCCCCCTGTGCTCAGACTGAAACATCTGTGTCAGGGATGAGGCTACCTGCTCGGACTACCAAAGAAACAGATTCCTCAAAGCACTCATGTATATGCCCCCTTCTCTGGCTGGACAGTGTCAGTAATTGTGAGATTGTCCACATAAGCGTCATGCATGAACAATTTAGTATTTAATTGTTCCAGCAACTTTTCTTTTGCGGTGCATTATGGTGGTTGGCAGCTCATTTGGCATTGTTATATCAACATTCTTATAGTTGGTGTTGATTTGTATTTCTCTGCAAAAGTGTCTCTACGGGGCTTGATATTGGTGAAATTATGCGGAAAGCTCAGCATTTCATTAGCCAAGTTTGACGGTTTTGAATCACGACTGATTAGACATCTTCTCCAATTAGACATTTCAGTGAAGCAATTCAAGCCTTTGAAAAATAACCCAACAAATCCACAAGACATCTGGACGGCAACACTGCCTTTCCTCATCTACGATGAAACAATTAAAATCACCAGGTCCTTCACAGGCCTTGCCGCCTTGCCTAGCTAACACACGCTATAGGGCTACTATTACGCATTATTTTCCAAACATTCCAAAACGGTGGACAGAAACTGATAAACAATAAACCCCAACAACAACAACAAACCAAAATCCTAGACCAGAGTGCAATATTCGATCGATAGTGTTTAAATGTGGTCGATAGGGTTTACATGTTTAAATGTGGTCGATAGTGTTTAATTGTGGTCGATAGTGTTTAATTGTGGTCGATAGGGTTTACATGTTTAAATGTGGTCGATAGTGTTTATATATGGTCGATAGGGTTTACATGTGGTCGATAGGGTTTACATGTGGTCCATAGTGTTTAAATGTGGTCCATAGTGTTTAAATGTGGGTGATAGTGTTTAAATGTGGGCGATAGTGTTTACATGTGGTCGATAGGGTTTACATGTGGTCCATAGTGTTTAAATATGGTCGATAGTGTTTAAATGTGGTCGATAGTGTTTACATGTGGTCGATATTGTTTAAATGTGATAGACAGTGTTTAAATATGGTCGATAGTGTTTAAATATGTTCTTTTCCCTCACTCTCCACCTCATCCCTAACTCTCCACCTCAAGCTGGTGTGTAGTGAGCGTTCTGGCACCGATTGGCTGCCGTGCATCACCCAAGTGGGTGCTACATATTGGTGGTGGTTAGTGAGGTCCCCCCTTCACTTTAGGCGTCTTTGAGTGTTATTAATTATTATTATTCTTCATGTTTAACCTCTGTTTTCCTTTTATTCCTAGTCTGTTTTACATAGTTTTGAATGATGACTATATGCTCTGTAAGGTGACCTTGGGTGTCTTGAAAGGCGCCTCTAAATTAAATGTATTATTATTATTATTATTATTAATATTGATGCTCAATTGTGCGGCTCTCTAAGTGCCAAAGGCCAGGCACTGAGGCGTGGAGATTTCTGCAGTAGGGCCGAGATCGTTTATTGGCCTGTGGCATGTGCCACCGCGACCACTGACATACCATGGCATATGCCGTTCTGAAACGGTAACTGCCGTTCTGAAACGGTAACTGCCGTTCTGAAACGGTAACTGCCGTCGCGACCACTGACATACCATGGCATATGCCGTTCTGGAACGGTAACTGCCGTTCTGAAACGGTAACTGCCGTTCTGAAACGGTAACTGCCGTTCTGAAACGGTAACTACCGTTCTGAAACGGTAATGCCATGGCATATGCCTTTCTGGAACGGTAACTACCGTTCTGAAACGGTAACTGCCGTTCAGGTGGAACGGTAACTGCAGTTCCCAACAATGGTATGTGACACCAGCATAACTCCTCCGTATAATTTCAAGACAGGTATTGCCATAAATGTAAAGGTATATATATTTGGTATTTATTGACACAATATCACAACATAACGCCGTAAATAAAGGGATTTACACGTTTCTCTCGTCCGTGCTGTTGTTAGGATATTTCCGATCTGTTTTGTTGTTGCTTTTGTAATGACAGATGCTTTTGAAAACAGCCGGACTTGCTCCGGTGACGGTAGTTATAGCCTAGCCTTCTAGGTGGCCATAGAGCTAGTCTATTGCTTTGTTCCAATATCCATACTATCCGCAGTCATTATACTTTATTTTAGTATGACTTCTTTTTTTATATAGTTTGAGTACGTAGTGCGTTGCAATTAAGATCAGGGCGAAAGGAAGTGTAGTGAAAGGACCCGGATGGTATACTCAAACGGTCAAACCGATGAGTGTGGATTGATGTACACCTTTCGTGCTCCACGGCAGCGATCTAATAGCTACGTAGCTGAAGAGGCGGAGCCAGGCTGAGCCAACGTCGGCGCATTTTCTTTAATAGGTCCATGCATTTTCCACGTATCCTGCATTAATGGAGTCATTTTGTTGTTTTAATAGCTTTATAACTACTATGTGTAAAGAGTTCACCGTTCAAAGCGAGATGTTTATTGCGGTTGCGATCGTAGTTTCCGGTTAGTGCACCAGAGCCAGGTCCCTATAGGGGTGGCACTGTAGGCTATGGCTAGACAGTCATCCATTTTTCCACTCGTGTTTTATCAAGATGTTCTAGTAGCGTAGACTATAATAAAGCCTATACTGTATGACTGCTTCAGCTCATAACTATTCAATAGGCCAAATATTAAGTTTTGCATTTGTTGTTATTGGTGTTTAACCAAATAATTTAAGCAGGCCTATAGGTTCCTATCATTTAACCCTGATCCAGTGTCATAAACCTTTCTATATCGACATGATCCAGTGGTATCATGGCATACAGGCCACCGTTTTTCCGCTGGCATGCCACTCATGTAAAATGGTATTACCAGTTTCTACTGGCACCTACCGTTTTTCCGCTGGCATGCCACTCATGGAAAATGGTAATTACCAGTTTCTACTGGCACCTACCGTTTTTCCGCTGGCATGCCACTCATGGAAAATGGTAATTACCAGTTTCTACTGGCACCTACCGTTTTTCCGCTGGCATGCCACTCATGGAAAATGGTAATTACCAGTTTCTACTGGCACCTACCGTTTTTCCGATGGCATGCCACTCATGGAAAATGGTAATTACCAGTTTCTACTGGCACCTACCGTTTTTATAAGAATGATTGTGTAGCTGTGAATCATGAGTGGTATGTGTGTATGAACGGGCAAATACCACAGGAAAGGAATATCTACTGGCAAACGGTAGGTGCCAGTAGAAACTGGTAATTACCATTTTCCATGAGTGGCATGCCATCGGAAAAACGGTAGGTGCCAGTAGAAACTGGTAATTACCATTTTCCATGAGTGGCATGCCAGCGGAAAAACGGTAGGTGCCAGTAGAAACTGGTAATTACCATTTTCCATGAGTGGCATGCCAGCGGAAAAACGGTAGGTGCCAGTAGAAACTGGTAATTACCATTTTCCATGAGTGGCATGCCAGCGGAAAAACGGTAGGTGCCAGTAGAAACTGGTAATTACCATTTTCCATGAGTGGCATGCCAGCGGAAAAACGGTAGGTGCCAGTAGAAACTGGTAATACCATTTTACATGAGTGGCATGCCAGCGGAAAAACGGTGGTTCCAGTAGGAAATGGAACTTCCGATTAACATAATTGGCTTGCCAGCGGAAAAACTTTTGGCCTGTATGCCATGATACCACTGGATCATGTCGATATAGAAAGGTTTATGACACTGGATCAGGGTTAAATGATAGGAACCTATAGGCCTGCTTAAATTATTTGGTTAAACACCAATAACAACAAATGCAAAACTTAATATTTGGCCTATTGAATAGTTATGAGCTGAAGCAGTCATACAGTAGGCTTTATTATAGGCTACGCTACTAGAACATCTTGATAAAACACGAGTGGAAAAATGGATGACTGTCTAGCCATAGCCTACAGTGCCACCCCTAACGGAAACTACGATCGCAACCGCAATAAACATCTCGCTTTGAACGGTGAACACTTTACACATAGTAGTTATAAAGCTATTAAAACAACAAAATGACTCCATTAATGCAGGATACGTGGAAAATGCATGGACCTATTAAAGAAAATGCGCCGACGTTGGCTCAGCCTGGCTCCGCCTCTTCAGCCACGTAGCTAAGATCGCTGCCGTGGAGCACGAAAGGTGTACAATCCACGATTCCACACTCATCGGTTTGACCGTTTTGAGTATACCATCCGGGTCCTTTCACTACACTTCCTTTCGCCCTGATCTTAATTGCAACGCACTACGTACTCAAACTATATAAAAAAGAAGTCATGCTAAAATAAAGTATAATGACTGCGGATAGTATGGATATTGGAACAAAGCAATAGACTATAGCTCTATGGCCACCTAGAAGGCTAGGCTATAACTACCGTCACCGGAGCAAGTCTGGCTGTTTTCAAAAGCATCTGTCATTACAAAAGCAACAACAAACAGATCGGAAATATCATAACAACAGCACGGACGAGAGAAACGTGTAAATCCCTTTATTTACGGCGTTATGTTGTGATATTGTGTCAATAAATACCAAATATACCTTTACATTTATGGCAATACCTGTCTTGAAATTATACGGAGGAGTTATGCTGGTGTCACATACCATTGTTGGGAACTGCAGTTACCGTTCCACCTGAACGGCAGTTACCGTTTCAGAACGGTAGTTACCGTTCCAGAAAGGCATATGCCATGGCATTACCGTTTCAGAACGGTAGTTACCGTTTCAGAACGGCAGTTACCGTTCCAGAACGGCATATGCCATGGTATGTCAGTGGTCGCGACGGCAGTTACCGTTTCAGAACGGTAGTTACCGTTTCAGAATGGCAGTTACCGTTCCAGAACGGCATATGCCATGGTATGTCTGTGGTCGCGACGGCAGTTACCGTTTCAGAACGGCAGTTACCGTTCCAGAACGGCATATGCCATGGTATGTCAGTGGTCGCGGTGGCACATGCCACAGGCCATTAAACGATCTCGGCGTCTCTCGATTTCTGGGGTCCATCACTGCGAGGACGTGAACCCTTCATCCACTTTTTTTACCTCCTGACAGGTGGTCTGTTTGGGAGAGTGCATCTTGGAATGTCTGAATGACAATGGTTAACATGCAACACATAATGGTGTGTGTGTGTTTTTCCACCTAAGGTGGAAATAACAGTGGTCGTGCTGAAAAATTACGCTGTGTGTGTGTAGGTATTTGTAGGTCATTCGCTGCCTAATCAAACATAAAGTCATAGTCACATGTGGTGTGAGCAAAACAAATGGCATTGATTGATTTAAACGTGTCGATTGACCCAGTATAATTTGGACCCTTGGTAGAACAAAATATATTAGGAAGGCAGAGATGCAGGATAGATCTAGTCCTGATGCTAGCACAGACCGGGCACTGGAGTGCAGTGCAAAGTAACTACCAGTCAGGCTTCTTACACTCTTTGTACCACACAATACAATCTAGCATAAAACTGGCTGGCTGTAGTGTACGATTTATTTTTCGGACTCCTCCGGACTGAGGCCCTTGCCTAGTGGCTCCCCCGTACCGGGTACTATGACCACTACAGTTTACCTGAGGCCCTAGTGGCTCCACTGTACCGGGGACTATGACCACTACAGTTTACCTGAGGCCCTAGTGGCTCCACTGTACCGGGGACTATGACCACTACAGTTTACCTGAGGCCCTAGTGGCTCCACTGTACCGGGGACTATGACCACTACAGTTTACCTGAGGCCCTATGTGGCTCCACTGTACCGGGTACTATGACCACTACAGTTTACCTGAGGCCCTAGTGGCTCCACTGTACCGGGGACTATGACCACTACAGTTGACCTGAGGCCCTAGTGGCTCCACTGTACCGGGGACTATGACCACTACAGTTTACCTGAGGCCCTAGTGGCTCCACTGTACCGGGTACTATGACCACTACAGTTGACCTGAGGCCCTAGTGGCTCCACTGTACCGGGGACTATGACCACTACAGTTTACCTGAGGCCCTAGTGGCTCCATTGTACCGGGGACTATGACCACTACAGTTGACCTGAGGCCCTAGTGGCTCCACTGTACCGGGTACTATGACCACTACAGTTGACCTGAGGCCCTAGTGGCTCCACTGTACCGGGTACTATGACCACTACAGTTGACCTGAGGCCCTAGTGGCTCCACTGTACCGGGTACTATGACCACTACAGTTGACCTGAGGCCAAGCAGCTAGGGTGAAATGTAAACTTCCCCCAATCGATTCCTGTTAATATTTAATAGGCTTAACCGTGGCGGCTTTTGCATCCAAATCAAATACCTCATGTCAATAATGCTGTGAAGTGGTCACTACAACTCACGTTCAATCTAAATAATACATGAATTAGACTACCCAGTCAAGCGAGCAGATCAGAGCACAGCCCAAGGCCAGTAGAAAAGAGCAGCCT
Organism: Gadus macrocephalus; assembly: GCF_031168955.1. NCBI lineage: Eukaryota > Metazoa > Chordata > Actinopteri > Gadiformes > Gadidae > Gadus > Gadus macrocephalus. The sequence goes on from NC_082397.1 coordinate 21,239,946, forward strand.
TCAATCGCTTCATTATCAGCAGGGTGAATGCTCATTTCTGAAATATCTCACCATGACTCTCTGAGGGTAAGCTGAATGTTCACTGAAATGTTTTAGAGGGCTTGGATATGGAAGCATAGAATGAACTAAAGTTAATTGGTAACGCTTTGCAGTAAGGGTGAATTAATTAACCATTTATTCACATTAGCTAATTCAGCAGTAAGCATTAAATAAAAGTTCATTAACAGTTACGTTATGATCTTGCAATCATTTACTATTGATTTTCATGTTAAATTGTGGGAACACAATGTTGAATGTGGAAACACAGTGGGGAAAGAGGCCATGGACAACTGATAAAAGCCCTTGCATTTGCAGTATTGTCAATTATGAAGTAATGAGTTACCAACTGGGTGACACCATTTTTATCTCTCGGAAAAATTACAGCCTATTGTCAAAGGGATCGCCAAAGAGAACAAATGGAAATTTTGTTCTCTTTGTATAATACATTTAGTCTTACAAGAAGGTTGTCTCATATCTGGCTGTAGGTGAGTTTGGAAACTAGGATTCTTAGTGTTTAGAATAATTACGATTGCTTGTTCTAACTTTCCATCTGTTACTGCTGTGTGATTTAGGATTTTGTTGTTGTGATCAGTTAAGAGGTCGTTCAGGCTAGTTTCTGTCACTTAAAGGTTGGGTATGGAATCCTCTTTTCTGGCCATTTTTGCAAAATTACTTGAAATCCTTATATATATATCCATCCTACTACTATAATGGCAGGCCTGCGCACACACACGCACACACACACCGCACATCAAGACAAAGGCAGTGACACATACACAGAAGCGCACACACATGCGCGCATACACACACACGCACGCGCACATACCGCACTTTCAAGACAAAGGCAGCGACACACTCGCCCAGGTAAGACGTTATGTTTTTAAACATAACCGCTCCGCCGTCGACAAACTCTCCCAGGTAAGATGTTTTGTCTATAGACTGTAGAAAATGCGATAAAAGAAGGTAAAAGACAATTCCTCACCTCGAAAAGCAACGGCAGGTTGTTGTATTTGTCATGTAAAAAACGTTAAACAAAAAAGAGACAGCGTCCATAACACAGAACGAAAACATGTCAAGTTCACAGTATGGTGAATTATGTCTATAGAGTCAACCACAAGACTACACTTTTTTGCTCGAATGTAATATTTCTCTCCTTGAGCCTCCCGAAATGTCTTTACAATTTGTTCCTCAAACTTAATAGCCTACTACCCTCCTCCTTGAGCCTTCCGAAATGTCTTGCGATATTGATATCCCCCCTTCCCCCCTGCGGACTGTTATAGTTTTATTTTTGTTATGTTTTGTGTGTATGCCATGCGTGACTGTAGGCTACTGCTGCCTGTCTTGGCCAGGACACTGGAAGAGATGTTTAATCTCAATGATGATTATTATTTTCAACTAACCAAGTATCATTTTCTTTGCAGCCATCAGTTGGGGCAGCAGCATCAGGGCTTGTGACTCTAAAAAGCTTAACAAGCTGATGAGGAGGGCTGGCTCTGTGCTGGGGACTGCTGTAGAGTCCCTGGAGATGGTGATGGAGAGATGGATGGTACAGAAATTGTTGAGTATTATGGACAATAACACGCATCCCTTGCACAATCTAGTGAGTAAACAAAAGAGTGTTTTTAGTGGGGGGCTACGACAGCTAAGCTGCAGAAAGGACAGATTTAAGAATACTTTTTACCTACTGAAATTGCACCTTGTTATTACTTACCCTTTTTAGTTAGGACAGAAGAATATTCATTTAACCTTCAGCTTGAACTGCTTATATATATCAAACTGTATTTTTGCACCTGTATATTGCACATCTGTATATTTGCACACCTGCATACATGGATCATCCATTCCACTTTTTCTATCCTAGGCTAGGTATTGTAGACTCATGGTTTTGTGTAGGTGGGATATGTATTTATACATGTGTTGTGTTGTGTGTATGCATGCTGGCTGCTGGAACACCTACATTTCTCTGCTGAGATGAATAAAGTATATTGTATATTATCTTGCAATAGTAGTTGCCTTGCATTTTTAAATGTCAATGCACTTTTCAGCCCTGAATAACAGTAAAAGCTATTTAATAATGGATTTGCATGCATAGTATACGACGCTTTCCATTGAACAATCACCCCTGTTACCATAAATTGACTAATTTTATAATATAATCAAATGCTCACACACTAGCTGCTTTCAGACACACGTGTAAGTCCTGATATTCTCCTGATGGGCCGTATGTGTGAACAACATATCCTGACATTTGTACCCTGAAAATCTCCTGAATAGTACTACCCCTGAGGTAGTATTTTCTCTGTAGGAAATGTAAATGATCTTATATGTGAATGAGGAGTAGAAAGTCAGTATTTCTCACACCACTTCACTGGGCGTGTTGATGACGCTTCTGCATGTCATTGAGTGGCCCCCTAAATGATAATCAGCCTGTTGCCTTTTATTTGCTGAATGGTTAAAAAATATCTAAATGTTGGCACTGCTTTTAAGAGTAATTTGTGGTGAACATATGTTATACGCTGTAACATTATAGGCAAAATGTTATGATATTATGCACACAGAAATTTGTTACATTATCGACTGGGGTTTCCACATTATTGCTATGAGTTTAATTACAACTAGAGGTTGCGCCCGCGCGAAAACTCTAGTGTATATATAATGCTATGTAATAATACTTATTACTGCTCATGTAAATTAAATGTTAATCAAAGTAAACCTATAGTAAAGTGCAACCAGTTAATGTGTAAATTCTTGGTGAACTTAATACAAATAACATACAAACAACACAGCCTCCGTGACATCAACACATGTGTAGTAGTTCACTGACCATACGACGTGTGGGCGTCTTGTCCTCTCTGCCGCAGACCTGAAGGGTTGGGAGCGGTGTCTGGGAGAAGTGCTCAGTTGAGTCAAGTCTGTGCCTCTATGAGTAGATAACACGTGGTATTCTGCCAGCCACAATCACAAACACAAACACACACACACATACAGACACTGGGTGTAGAAAACAAGGGCCAAGAGTGATGGCTTGGATCCCAGACAAACAAACATGTGGGCAGAAGTTGCCACTCGTGCAAAATAAACACCCAGCATCAATTCGGTTTGGTCCCGAGGGAAATTGATGTTTTCTGAGTATATACAGACAGAGCAGCTTGCACTGTCTGTATATGCAGACAGTGTACAAGCCGTATATACTGACACTGTAGGAAAACAGTGTCGGATTTTACACATGCAAACTTGTACGGATGCAGTAAAGCATCCATACAAGTGCTTTACTGTAATTAGGAAGTGCAGGTCCCTAGGTAGACGCCGCCAGGTTGACATTAGCATGGCACTGGGGCCGCTGGGCCATTCCACTCCAAATGCAATGTCGTCAGTACCCATTGGTTAGCCGGTCGTTTGACTGCAATGCAAATGGGGACAGATACAAAAGCAGGTGTCTCTTCAGGGATCTGGATTCAGACAATAACATTGATGCTCTCTTCTGCCTATGTTCCTGCAGAAGGGGTATTCCTCCACCAAACCCCTAAAAGACAATTCTGGCTCTTTGAGACCAATCCACATCTCCCCAAGGAACTCATGGCACAACAGAGGACATCTTTATATATTTAAAACAAGGGTGTAAGATCTGTATTTTTGTGAAGCTAGTGAGAGCAACAGAGCCAACAAAGTGTCTGAAAGTCTGTCATAGGACCCTCCCTCTAGTGCTATTGCTCTCTCTCTCTCTCTCGCTCCTCTCTTGACTCTCATGCACACTCACTTTCACACACACAAACATATACCTACACACACACAAACATATACCTACACACACACACACACACACACACACACACACACACACACACACACACACACACACACACACACACACACACACACACACACACACACACACACACACACACAAACCCAAACACACAAACCCAAACACATATGCACAAACACACACCTAATGAAGATATGTTACGCTTTGCCCAGAACGGTCGTGTCCCTGCAATCTCTTGTTTTCCCTCCTCAGGTATTAACATAACAGGCTCATTTTCATCTCCGGGCTGGTAAAGTACTTATGAACACCGTTCCACATATACATTATCCCTTTCGCTCTGGCTCTTATCATCTTTTTACACCCCACCAGTGAAGCCACACACCACCTCTCCTTCTTAACAGCCTTTGTCAAGATACACACAGAATCCATATCCCAGACACATATACCCTTTTATGTTTGGGTTGCTTGCGACAACACAGGTGTGCTGGCCTGCTGCTAAGCACTTTATCGTTCCAGTAATTCATCACTCATTCTCCTCGTGAGTTGGAGGAGGTAACATGGCGGGTGCCTGACTTGGATGTTCAAGAGGATATTAACAGGACATCTGTTTTTTTTTTTTTTTTGGTTTGTTTTTGGAGCCTTACCGAGAATGAATAGCAAAATGTGAAATGAAAATGTCCATTGAGTGATTGACTGATTGACTGATTGACTGATTGACGTTTCCGGGTAAATGCAGAATGAATCTTGAATACTCCACCGCTCCTTTTACACTGCACTCCAGGACAGACCACTGGAGAGCGTTGTCTGTGGCTGGGTTTGGAATGAATCAATCACACAGATGTAGGCCTAATGAACACAACATCCCCCCATTCCTATTACACTCTCGCTCTCGTTCTGCATTTCACATTTCCATTTCCTCATCTTAATCTCCCTCCCCTCCATCTCTTTCCTCTCTCCTTAACAATGTCATACTACTCCTGCCTCTCTCTCTTTGCTGAAGGTTTTTGAATGATCAAAGTGCACAGTTGGCTGTGAAGGTTAGCCTCAAGAAAAAACCTTACAAAGAATATGCATGAGATTCTTAATAATTCCTGTTCATCAACAAGTCTTTATTCTGCTCTCACTCTCCTTGTTAAAGCCATTGTGTGTCCATAGTGAGGTTGTCATGTCGGCTGAACCAGCCATACTTTTACAATAGAAAACTGTGTTCTGTGGCTTTGTTTGTAGTATTGGCATGTCATGTTTATATTGATATTATTATGGGGTTGTCTGTCTGGAAATTGTATTTGTTGTAGTTGTTTTTTATGATCCGTAGTATTCATCTCTTCTCAAGGGGTTTTCATTTTGTTTCTGTTTCCTTGTTTTTGAGGGAGTGGGGGATTTTGTGAAATCCTTTTTTAGTCTCTTTCTTTTCTTTGTTTTATGATTATTGAATGAGGGTTTGTGTGACAGACGGTTCTCTAATGTCATACTGCTACACAGCAGGGGATCCAACAGTCAACTCCGACATTGGAAGGTGAACGCTGTTACTGCTGATCCAAAGGACTGCAATCACTCTGGTTGGCACTTCAGCTCACTCAGAAATGGAATAATAAAATAATGGAGAAGAAAGTAAGAGATGCTAATTTGTGTTGTTGGTACATAACAATGTTATGTGGTTAAGAGCGAGTTGACCCGAATGATCAACACAGAGAGTTCACGGCAGACTGATGGAAGAGTTTACTGGCAACAAATTAGTAAATGCAGGGAAAGGAGGCTTGTGCGAGAGGCTCGTGGTGGGCGGGTAGTCAGACAGGCGAGGGTTTGATAAAAGGCGGGTAGTCAGACAGCCGAGGGTTTGATAACAGGCGGGTAGTCAGACAGGTGAGGGTTTGATAACAGGTGGGTAGTCAGACAAGCAGGGGTTTGATAACAGGTGGGTAGTCAGACAAGCAAGGGTTTGATAACAGGCGGGTTGTCAGACTGTCGAGGGTTTGATAACAGGTCGCTAGCCAGACAGGCAAGGGTTTGATAACAGGCGGATAGTCAGAGAGTTGAGGGTTTAATAACAGGCGGGTAGTCAGACAGGCGAGGGTTTGATAACAGCAGGATAGTCAGACAGGCAAGGGTTTGATAAAGGGCGGGCAGACAGACAGGCGAGGGTTTGATAACAGGCGGGTAGTCAGACAGGCGGGTGGTCTGCTGTGCTCAGCAGGCTGCGGGCAGGCTGCTGAGAGGCTGACGGAGGCCCGAGTAGAGGTGGAGAATGCCTTCGGGATCCTGAAGACCAGGTGGAGGGCCATATTTTTGAAGGCGCTGGAGGTGGACGTCCTGGAGGTCATCCTCTGCTGCATTATCCCCCACAACCTTTGCCTGAGCCGGGGAGAAATGCATGGTTGAGAATGAATTGGGGGGAAAGGAACTTTGGCTTTGACTCCCTGAAGTACATGAACTGCGACATGCTGCCTGCTGCCTCTTGCCTCAAGACACCACCATTGCGAAGCACCACCGTGCGGCAGCGGGCGGCAGGCAGCAGGAAGCGAGCGGTTCAGTCTATCTCAGATTGATGTGGAAGTGGAAGAACCGGAGACGTCGGAGTACCCGACAAAGTCGTTTGTGATTCATAATATCGTCTGGAGGCGCACACAGCTTTTGGCCGTGATAATATGTATTATATGACATAGATATCTATGCATTATATCATATTATTTAGATATAGAGCTCCAGGACTGTAACGCAAGTGTTGTACACTTTCTTGTTATTTGGATAACCGTTCTGCTGTTGGTGTTATGGCGCATAACATGTTGGACTCGTCTCTGGTGTTTCCACAACGAGACTCGTAGTGGGGGTTATCTCAGCCATGGTTGTGAATGAATTGGGGGAAAGGAACTTTGGCTTTGACTCCCTGAAGTACATGAACCATGACATGGAGGAGAAAGGGATTGTTGGCCCGAATGTCTCCCGCTTGAGCCCCGCTTTCCGCTGCCGAGGGACCACTGCCTCGGCGCTGCAGGAGGCGGTGGTGCCTTAGCGCTGACCGCCGCCGTGGTCCCTCGGCAGCGAGGCTCCGGCGGGAGACAAAGGCGGATCAACAATCGCGGGCAACAATCCCTTTCTCCTCCATGTCATGGTTCAGTCTACTTCAGATTGATGTGGACGTGGAAGAACCAGAGACGTCGGAGAACCCGTCGCAGTCGTTTGAGATTCATAATATCGTCTGGAGGCTCACACAGCTTTTGGTCATTTTAATATATATTATATGATACAGATAGCTATGTATAATATGATATTATTTAGATATAGAGCTACAGGACTCCTGCTGGAGCACCCGGAGTGTTCTAGAATATTTACAGAACAAGGCCAAAGGCTGTGTGCGCCTCGCCATTGCTATACATCCTCTGTAAACAGAGTGCATGGTACCATGGCCGCAAGCTGCTCAGGGCCACACCCCCACCCTCTTCCTTGACCCGCCTTCCTCCTCCTCATTTGCATTAAAGCTACAGACACCGAAACGGCACGTTTGGGGAAAGCTCAATGTGCGATTGGCTCGTAGTGGCTGTATTTCTGTACCACTGCTGAATTTCGGGAACGTCGACTTCAAATACTGTGTTAGGGGCCCACTAATATCTATATTAAAGCATCCATGAAGTAGCATGCCAAGGGACCTTTGATTAATTGTTTCAAATAACCCTGCCTCGTGAAATCAATGAGCTTGGAGTTTTGCTATCAACAATACCTTATAGGCTGTATCACTATAAAATCTCTCCATGAGCGTCTCTCAGAGTGACGTAAGCCACCAGACAGTGATTTAAAAAAAACAAGTAAAGAAGTAAAAACAAGTAAAAAAGTAACTTATACTGTGTGCCTTTTGAAGGAAACCTTGGAATATCTGTCTATTTCTTAACCAGCGGACCCTAGTTCACATGACGTTGGGTCACTAGACCTTGATGCAGACACATTGAAAAGAAAAGGCCAAAAAAAAGTAGCCATTTCACATGTTTAAAGCAATTACTGTATTAAATTAGGCTAACTAAATATTAACATACATATAATATATATATATAAAAATATACAATTGCTTAGTTATGCTATTATAAGTAGACTATAGCTTTTATTTAATTATCGTTATAACGACATCTGTATCTGACCATCCTCCTGGAAATTCTATGAATGAAATTAATATTGACCGTATGGCACTATGTCCCGATTCTCGCACAGCCATCTTGAATTTTGACCATTCTCGTTGCTCCAAGGAAGTCTGGTGGTCTCCGTGTATAATAAATAGATAAATATAAAATAACATAATCAGCAAAGACAATGGTTTTATAGACATGATTTAAACGGCATGCGAGCTGGTTTCAGCGTCCATAGCAACCTTCATAGCAACCATGTTATTATATCTGTTGAAACTTGAAATACTCTTCATCATAATAACTATCAAACCAAACATCCTTCACATTCAATCATGAATCATGGCCGCCCATTCATTCCTATAAAAACTGGCCATTGGCGCAGGGCAACATCAAGGAGAGATTTACTTCTGCATCATCCGCTGCCATCCCCTACTGCATGATGTGCCGGATGCAGAAATACTCTAATTTTCAAGCATTGTTAGCATTGTAGCATCATAAGCGAGAGGTCTGAGCGAGCACAGTCGCATACCGACCATGGAAGTATAAGTTCCAGTGGTGTATAAAGTACTCAAAAGCCATACTTAAGTAAAAGTACAGATACCTTACTGGAAAATTACTCAAGTAAAAGTAAAAGTCACCTTTTAGAATAGTACTTAAGTAAAAGTATTAAAGTATCTGATCTTTACTGTACTTAAGTATCAAAAGTACTTTTCTGATATTAAATGTACTTAAGTACTGAAAGTAAAAGTACAAGTAACCGTCATCGAAACTCCTCCCTATAACTGCCCTCGTCCAATCATGCCTTAGCACTAACTGGCTAGATAGATACCTCGCCAGAGATGGAATAAGAATAAATAATCTTTATAGGTTATTAGCTAGCTTGAAATATTATATACAAATATTACCCAGCGGTGAAAGAACCTTACTAGTTTAAAATGTTGTGCTGGTGGTATTTATTTTGAGGTCGTGAAGTTTCTAATTTTTTGATTGAGACCTGTATGATTTTTCTTCGATTATTGTTGTTTCCCCTTTGTTGTTGATCTTTTTTGAAAACATCCTTCCACTGCATATTGCAGTCCATTTTGCCATGATCTGGATGCTGTCGCGGAGTTACTCCAAAAATCACTGACACTGACAGATATCGTAGCCCGACCTATTATCCCGCAAGCGCTGGTACACGTTACTTAATATTGATTTTGGTGTCATCCAGGATCGCGGATTTTCGGAAAACTTAAGTCCCTGCCCAAAAAGGGTATTTAAATTAGCTTTGTAGCAAAAATGGCACATATACAGCGTATTGAAGTGTATAAGATAGTGTTGTAATACTGCGTGTACAAACCAGCCTGATACAAATAGTAGAATTTTGATAGCCCTTGCCCTCGTCCTAGCCATGCATTTGTGTGTTGACAGTCGTAGGAGTTTTGATCGACGTAGCAACAGTAACTAAGCAAGGGGGCTTTGCGAACGTGCGCTGGGACAGCTGATTCGCCAAACAGGCTCGCAGTCTGTGTTCTACCACAGTCCCCAACGTTATTCTCATATCTCTCATGATTATTATTTTTTTTTCTAAAGATGAGTTGATTTTGTAACGAGTAACGAAGGTTTCAAGGGAAATGTAGTGGAGTAAAAGTATCCGTTTTATTCGCAAAATGTAGCGAAGTAAAAGTAAAAGTACAGAGAAATATAAGTAGTAAAGTAAAGTACAAATATCCAAAAGAACTACTTAAGTACAGTAACGAAGTATTTCTACTTCGCTACTATATAACACTGTAAGTTACTAACCCCCCCGATGATTCTCTATATGTGATCTTTAAATAACACTCCTCCTGCCATCTGGACAACAATTATTATTTAACAATTATTATGCCGGGCCGAAACAACATTTGTTTCACTATGACTCCTTTCAGCTGCCCACCCCTCCTTCTCCTGCAAAAAATAAAATAAAACGCTTTAGGAGGCGTTTTGAAAAGAGAAAACTTACATTTTATTAGTACATGGTATAATGATAATTATGAGCCTTGGATTGATATCCAGATTGTTTTCCTGTTCGCCATTTACCGATTCACACCACAGAGCTAATCACGCCATACAACAGCCTGCTTGTGTGGAGAAGCTAGGGGTGAAGACGCTTTGCACAAGGAGCGCCAATGAATGCATAGAAATACCAACCTCAGTCAGAACTGAACAGCACTCTGTTAGTGTGTATGTGTGCAGCAGGGGAAAGGAGAATAAAGGAAGCAGTGGGTGATGGCTGGTAATGGGCAGCCACTGAAGTGTTGGGATTGTATGCAGGCACCCGCATTTTAAATTGTTAGAGCCAGTTTTGTAAATGGAAAATGGAAGCTCCTTTGAATTCATAACATAGAAAATATAATACTTTGGTATGAAGGTATGAATTTATTCGTTTTGAATACCCTACCCATCTTTGAAATTCAAACAGGGCATTTCAAGCTGTGCTATTTGAAAAGCACAGTCTCAAATACCTTTTTTTCAATGGTCACTAATTCTAGATTCAAAGATTAAATTTGCAGATATTGGAAATACGATATTCATTACTCAAATTCAAGTGGTCAAAATATGGTTCAGAAAATGTAAGAGACAAACCATGTGACTGAAGGAGAAGGGAACCCAAGACGAGGTTTGCGCAATGGAGGCTGAACGTAAACGAACGGCCTCCTGGCCAATCTGAGTGCAGTAGGCCGTCACGTAATCAGATAAAAGGGCTTGAGAACTAAACCCAATGATGGTGAACAGAACAAGGAGAATGATGGGACGTAGGTTGTCTTTTTGGGTTGTTTAGGCCTTTGTTTATTCACCCTGGGAGCTTAATACACACAGGGGTTAGTTAGTGTAGCTGAATTATCAGGTCTGGTGGTTTGAACCTCTGAACTATCACCCCCTGTTTTGAGAAATTCCTGACTTAAAGAGGGCATAGCAGCCTTGCTAGAACACTTCCTTCCTGTCATGGTCCGCCCCTGGTTTTCCCATTCACCTTCCTGCCACCCTGATATCCCCTTATTAACCCAACCACCTTCACCTGTGCTCCCCCTATAACAGTCCTGTCCCTTTACTCAGTCCTTGACAGACTGTCTCTTGTTTCATTCAGAGCTTTCCCGCACTCCCGATTGACTTTGTCTACTCCACTCTGCCTGTTAAAGAACCCTCGCCTGTCCGACCTCCTGCCTGCTGTCCAGTCCCTGTCGGTCTGTCTGCTCCTCTGTCCCCGTCTCCTGATCCACCTGCCTGACTTCCTGTTATCGACCCTTCGCCTGCCTGACCTCCCGCCCGACGTCAAGTCCCTGTCGGTCTGTCTGCTATCCAGTTCCCGACTCCCGATCTGCTGTTCTACCCTCCCGTTGCCGACTCCTCGCCTGCTGACCCACCGACGATTCCCTGCCCACCTGTCGGTGACTTTACTGTCTGCTTTCTGTCTACCCGATCCTGTTCCAGGATAAATCCTTGAAACTGTCCTACAACTGTCGTCTGTCTGTGCACTTGGGTTCTGCCTAACCCCCCCCGTTACACTTCCTCATGTCCTATAGATATGGGGCTAAAATGCTGGCTAGAATGCTGCCTAGTGTTTGAAGCATTCAGAGTTTGGAACGACTCGCTAGTGTGGTAGTGCTTCTGCTTCCGCTTTTTAGTATTGCTCCAGTGTTAAATATTTTAATATTTTAATAGTTGAAATAGTTATTGGCGACAGTAGTTTGCTTTAACACCACCTACTTGCATATTAAAACAAATCAAGCCATGCAAAATATAGCCGATCATTATTGCAAAAACGTTGCAAGAAATCACACTGGTTAATTTTTTTCATTTGCATGGTTAATCTAGAAAAAGCAATACGGCACAATAGTTCTGAAAACGTTCAAATAACTTCACTTGTGTAAAGCAATGTGTATTGCTTTCTATAGGCAATTTTTAAATATCCCGCACAGCGTGCGAACGCAAAGGATTGTGGGTATTTTGGATCATTGAGGATCGGTCGATTTAAAAAAAACTTGGAATTCACAAATAAAGGACATGAAAAGGGCGCGAATTTCCGAGTCTTCTCAACATTGGAACAATGCTTGTCTGCGATTATGACGTAGCGTCCTTAAAAAGGCAGCCGTTGAGCATGCTTCCTTCACATTGGGAAACAGACTGTGTTTAGCCATTACAAGCCGTTAAAAAATCTGCCTTTTCCTGTGTTTTAGTGACATCACAAGTGGGAGTGTCCACCTAAATGTATTATGGATAGATGTTACATGACATGCCCAAATATATCAGCATAATGTTGCGTGCATACATTTTTGCATAATAGTAATCGATGGCCAACTACATTATTATGCTGATTTGCACTTTTTTGTCTGGTCTATTTTGCAGTTTGACTATACTTAAACTACACAAACCGGATTACTTATAAGAGCCACGTGGTTCTCCCTGTAAGCCGTCGTTGGGCCGCTTCCTGTGATGACCTGCTTGACAGACCCCACCCTGACTGGCCAGCTGTTGGTTTGATTGCATTCAGTCTCGATGGCTCAGGACTCTCCGTTGAATTCCCTGCTAATTCAGCAATAACTTTTAATCACTAAAATGTCCTTAATTATTACCTGTATTAATTCTAAGTATTGTATTTTGAATGTTTCCAACTTAAATTGTTTACATGAATGTTTGAATATTTAACAAAATATTTGAGATCATTTTTTGGAAATAGTAAGTACAACAATGTTATGAATTCAAATGTGTTGAGATTGCAAGTTCAATAATTCAATGGCTTTTAAATTTCAAAACTTTATGGCAGTGGTCTTCAAAACACTTCATACTACACGGCTCTTCTTAATGCTGTAGAATGCTCCATTCACTTGAATGGGCCTTCCCGACTTCCGGTGGTCAATAATTTTTGACCGCCGTCAAGTAAAGTGGATTTTTTTGCCTCTGATTCACGTCTTTCGTGTCGCTCCGCAAGTAGTGCATGAACTTCTCAACCCCAGCGTATTCGGTTGCAAAGCGACGTCAACATCTTTAGTAACTAATTCTCTGCTGCTAATTACTACAAATGGTAGACAAATTGTAAAAAGACACACTATAATGTATAGATCGCAGTTCATTATCGAAAATAATCCCCTTCATGGCGAAGCAAGACAGTTTGCCCTGTCTGGGCTTATTTTCCCGATAATGACCGGCGTTCTATACATTATTCCTTACACGGACAAAGAATGGAATGTTTTTGTTCGGCAACGGAACATTTCTAAAACAACAGTTTCCCTTTAGGTACCAGTCCTGTTGTTATATTAATTATTGTGTGTGTGTGTGTGTGTGTGTGTGTGTGTGTGTGTGTGTGTGTGTGTGTGTGTGTGTGTGTGTGTGTGTGTGTGTGTGTGTGTGTGTGTGTGTGTTGAATGCTTTAATACAGCCAATACAAAAGATTCTACTAAGCCTTTGGTGATCAGGTTTGTCTACACAGTAGGCGATAGTTGTTACGCGCTGCTCCGTCCAATCAAAGTCTTTTCTGACGGACGACGTTGGTGAATTCTCCTCGTCTCTGATGAAGGCTCCCACTGCAAGCACTCACCATCGGCCATGTTCAACTCCCAGCAACAGTGGGTGATGGGGCTGAAGGAAGGAGACAGGGGGTGGATGCTGTCTACAGACTAGCCGTTGTAATAATAGCAAGGCTGACGGTGTCGTGAAAAACGCATGCAAACAATATAAATCACAAATTATATAAACGTATTGGCTTTTGCTAGTTAATTTATCATGCTTGGTATACATTCTCTTTGCACCTAGTGGTACCTCCCTTGCTCTCTCCAAGCGAAAGGTGTTGCCTTATTAGATTAAATTTGTGTCACTTTAACTTTGTATTGTCAATTAACTAACCTCCCACTCTAGACCGTGTGACCCCCTTTTGGTTTGAGTTTCATTGTTTCTTTGGTCCCATTTTGTGACTATACAAAGAATGAGTTGCATTGTCTCAATGAAGATGCTTGCTTAATGCTCTAATTGCTTCTCCCCAAACTCCAATAAAACAAATACTAAGCCGTTAAGAAGAGTCTTACAAGAAATAAGTGTTAGTCAGACAGGAATATCTTTTAGTTTAAACCCCAGATGTAACTGAGAATAGCATTTATGTCAAACATTGTTTATTTGACAGGAAAGTAATTTGAGTGAATATGGAGGTGGGATATTTTATATTTAAAGTATAATGGGAATGCTTAAATTCCCTCACGTTTCACTTGTGTTTAGCTTTTAAGCCTGTTTGTGTACCAATTACAACGATAAAAACAATACACCCATCAGATGTCTGCATGTAACCCGATTGTGGCACCTGCTTTCACAAGATACCATACTAATACTATTTCATCAGATAGAAGACACTTTTTATCCAGTCACGTTGAATTATTTTGCCGATACCCAGAAAAAACAAGGATCAAGGACCTTGGGAATATGAGTGTATTTTAAATAACTGGTCAGATATTCATTGAACCCTTTCAGTGTACACACTCCAGTACACACCAGGTTTATATTAGTTTGTTATGACGTTTCTCATGGCGATTCCCTTGTTTATGTAGATCATTGTTTTCATTCAGATGTAATTGCTGCTTGTTTATTCAAGGGCTGCAGAGCTTAATATATCCAAAGCATCAGTGTTCCTGTGGCAGTTTCAGTGTAGTTATGTTGTATTGTGTGTGGTATTGTTTTGAAATGTGGTATATATGACGAAAGTATTATGCAACCCTTTGTATCTTTCTTAGCTATTTGTGTATTTTGTGTAAGTGCAAGTAGCGAGCAGACCATTGATCTACTTGCATGGTATATTATGTTGTAAAGCTAAATGTTTATATTAATACAAGGTAAATCATATTACCAGAGGTGTTCTCTGCTAAACAAGCCAACTATTTTCACCACAAACAGCCGGCAATAAGTCAGAGGCCCTCTGTGAAGTGGCGCTTTACTGCAAAAAAAATGTTTGCATTATTTCTGCGTTAGCAATCACTTTTCCACACTAAAGTGTTCCATTAATCATGTACTAATGGGGTATGCACAATCAGTAATCAATAGCAGTTGTTAATAGTGATCACTGTGTATATTAATATTCACCAGACCTGACTGCAGTCTCCCAGTTGTCTCTCTATCATGTACAAATGATGACCCATCGTGAATTGTGAGCAAACGCGGGTTCACGTTCAAACGTAAACCCAGGCCATTGCTCACATTAGTTATTCAATATCTATTTTCTTAGCTTAAATCCTTACCAGGCAGACACAGCCAATGATAACACTATCGGGGTGTGATTAATAATAAGCAGTAGGTAACAACCATTTTCAATAAATTCTTTGATGATGAAATCCCTTCCCTCCCAGGCCCTTGGTCCCACCATGATATCCTGTTAACCTCATTCCCAGGCGCTCTCCTTTGAACGTGCGATGAGCGAGGGACTTCCTCTCTTGACGGATATCTTGATCGCATTACGTGTGATGGATATTACCAAGGTCAAATTCTTCATCCCAAAAACGTCTTCCTGTTGTTGTCATCGTTGTTCTTCTTCTTCCTCTTGATCGAGTCTGTGGTAGGGCTTCGCCGAGGACTGTTGACTGACGTTACACTGGGAATCAGAGGTGCGTGTTTTGGTCGTGCTTTACATGTGCTCAGAAGCCCTGAAGTAGCCACTGGCAGCACGCCTCAAAACACCTCTACATCGTCTCTGATTAGCGATGACTCACGCAGAATAACAACATCTTTGCTGTCATTTGTATCTTGTCTTTCTCTCTCTCTAAAAGACAGTCAACATCATTGCCTTAGTGGACCACAAAATCTAACAATATCACCAACTAGCACACACTGAGACTGTTAATCATGCATGATTAATAGAGGAAAGGCTGAGGAAGGTGAAGTGAAGTGAAGACAGATAGGAGATCTAAAGCCTCATTATTAACTGAGGAAGGAAATGTGCCTGAAGGGGACATTTGGGCATTTGTGTGTGTGTGTGTGTGTGTGTGTGTGTGTGTGTGTGTGTGTGTGTGTGTGTGTGTGTGTGTGTGTGTGTGTGTGTGTGTGTGTGTGTGTGTGTGTGTGTGTGTGTGTGTGGTGTGTGTGTGTGTGTGTGTGTATGGTGTGTGTGTGTGTGTGTGGGGGGGGGTATATATGTGTGTATGTGGGTCGGGGGGGTGTATGTGTACGTGTATGTGTGTGTGTGTGGGGGGGGGGGGGGGGGGGTATGTATAGGTGTGTGTGTTTGTCTATGTACGTGTATGTGCATGTGTGTATGTGGGGATGTTCTTGTCGGTTTGTGCATTTGTATGTGTATGCCGCCGTGGCTGATGTGACTCCATCCCTCTGAAGAGCCTCGGGTCCTCAACACGCCTGCCAATGTTTTGTCCTGTTTACATCCAAATGAACACATGCAAATACTTGCTTCAGCCTTGCCTGACAATCACATGTTTGTGTCACAGAGTTTGCACATAGATCCTTATTATGTATGAGTAAGGCTCTGTGTGGCCCGTGGCCCCATATCCGTTCTACTGTTAGTAATGAGGTCTAACTTTCACAATACTTCATTGTATGGTAAAGGCTGAATGGTTAAGGAAGCTTGGGAGGAATACAATCTAAAGAAAACAGGAAAATTCATTTGGATTCTGCACACACACTGTAGCAGTAAATCCATCAGGCCTCCCAGGTAGGCTGCACAGCACGCAAAGGTGGAGAATTATCTGCCAAGCTCTACCAATGATTTGAATATATTTGCACCTCGATCCAGTCGATAAATGTGCCCATATATGTTATACGTTCAGCTGCATATTGCACATTTGCGCCATCAATCCATCTCTGCATAGTCTGAAGCTTTTTCAGCATCCCTGACTTTCTTTGAAATACACTGAAACACACACAGTGACCTCTAGTGGAGCGTAGAGGGGAAGCACTAAATTATTATTTTCCTGCTATATTGATGAACAATTCGTATATACGTACACATATATATATATATATATAGCCGTGCACTGGGCCCTCTCGAATACCGGGCCGAAACAACGTTTGTTTCACTACGACTCCTTTCAGCTGCTCACCCCTCCTTCTCCAGCAATTTTTTTTAAACATAAAGCTAATAAAACGCTTGAGGTGGCGTTTTGAAAAGAGAAAACGTAAAAAAATGTAGTACATCGCATAAAGATAATTATGAGCCTTTGATTGATATCCAGTCATTTTTTGTGGAGACACATTCCTGGAGTGAACGGAGATATCTACTTCTGGGCCCCTTGAATCAAGAGACCCGTCCACAGCCCACAGCTGCAATACCAGGCTTGGCCGTTGAGCAATGGTGGATTGCGAAAGTATGCACTGTTCCTGCGGGCTTGGGCAAGCAAGGATACAGAGCAAAAAGTGTGTGTGTGTGTTTGTGTATCACTCTGTTTGAGCCGGCACATTAGCTGTTACGTCTTTCTGACCAATCGCAGTTTAAGGCCCACCTTGGCTGTACAACTTCTGGAGGGGCCGCTCAGTTACTCCCCTCTAGACAAAATCGACTTGGTTGCGATGTTGACAGTTTGTGAGTGTTACTCTGATGAGCCAACCCGGTCTCACGAAAATACGTGACACTGTCACGTTATTTAATCTATTGAAACGTGATCAGGGACACGTATTTTCAAAATGTTCGTGTCAAAAAGCACAAATTGCTTTTTGACAGATTAAATAACGTGACAGTGTCACGTATTTTCGTGAGACCGGGTTGGATGAGCGGTGCGGGCGCACAGCTCAGGCTGCCGGACGGCACTGCAAGGAACTTTAATAAACGCAATATTGTTATCCCGCAGTAATCAGCCCGACAGCCCTGAAACATTAACGGCCCACCGGGAATTCTCCCAACTCTCCTGATTACAACTCTGCCACCGTGTGTGTAGGCGTTATTCGATAGCCTGGTAATGTGTATAGGCCTACGTACGGTAGGAATATTCATAATGGTTTAAATAATACATTTTGTAGTATTTCCCATCTTTGCTGAGCAAGAGTTTTGTTCGAAAGTTCAGTGATTGAAACAAATAAAAGCCTGGGCTATTGAAGGTTTACGGTAGGCCTACCACTGTCATGCACCTACGATGTCAAGTGGACCGGGTTGAATTCACTGCGGGTCTCTCTTACTGTCCTTCTCAACACTCTCTGATCTCACTAAAAGGCTAGCGTCACGAAATCAAGGGATATTTAGAATAGAAAAAAAGGGCTCAATCGCGAGTTAACTATGACATTAATGTGATTAATCGCGATTAAATATTTGAATCGCGATTAAATATTTGAATCGCTTGACAGCACTAATACATAGGCCTATATGTATATATATTTATATACATATACATATATTTATGCATATGATATACAGCCATCCACAGCATTAGGTTAACTCTTGCCACAAAAGTCAACTAGTCCCATAACAGAACAAAAGAGTTGCCACTATGTTGGATTTGTTGCCATGTTTGACCTAGAAAGGTCAAATCAATGCCTTCACCATTCATCTTTCAATCACTTCCTCTTCCAGGTCCTTGTTCACTCTTACCTTGTTGCTTGCATTATATCATCACCTATTCTTCTATAGCGGCTGTACCTAGACATTACCTTCTCCATCTTCAGCCTGGGGGCCTTGGATTGTGCTTCTATTTTCAGCTTCCATTCATAAATAATGCACAGAGGAACTTTGATCAGCGCTGGAGCCTCTACATAGTGACATTGTGCAGTGCACACACAAGGAATAATACTGTATGTCTGTTGAAGGAGAGAGCATTGTGGAGGCTTAGATGAAGGAGAGCAGAAGAGGAGGGTGTGGTCCTAATAAGCGGGAAACAGCCCGAAACAACGCATTAACTTGTGTTCCTTCAGATTTTTATCTATATATATATATATATATATATATATATATATACGTGGGAGTGGGTGTGACTTTGTTTGATATCTTTGGTGCTTTCTAGGATGTTTGATCTCATGGCAGTATCAGGGCCCTTTGATCCGGGAGAGAAGAGGATCCAGCATAGCTATGTAGTGCAGCCGCGGCGCGTGGGGAACGGATCAAAGTCACTCCAAACATGGTGACCGCCCTTATATCATATATGCCTTCTCCTTTTAAAACAGCCAGGGAGCAAACACAACAGATCTCCCGCCGTCGCCTCTGCCATTGTGGGTTTTCTTTGTTGCTGCAAACATCTCTCCCGATCTGCACTTCTTTTCCTAATGATTACCTTTTAACGATAACACAATGAAATGATACCTAACATAGCTTTTGTTCAATCGCCCTCCGTGGTCACAGTCGCTAAAGCCTGATTGTAGGACTGCTTTAAGGTCCAGCATGTAAATCTCACTTTAGGAGGTTTTCTAACATTAATATGAGTTCCCCTAGCCTGCCTATCGTCCCCAAGTGGCTAAAAATTGCGTTTGGTGTAAAACGAGCACTAGGTATCCTGCTCACCTTTCAAAAAATGGAAGCTTAGGCGAGCTGATTTGGAATGTGGCCCGATATGTCGTCATAAGGGGCCAAGTTCGCTCCACTTTCTCTGCCTTGCCCGCCCAGAGAATTTGGCCCGCCAATGTGAGACAATGAACAACGACCGTGCAAGCGCCACGCGTGCGCGCGTGCGTGCGTGCGTGCGTGCGTGCGTGCGTGCGTGCGTGCGTGCGTGCGTGCGTGCGTGCGTGTGTGTGTGCGTGTGTGTGTGTGTGTGTGTGTGTGTGTGTGTAACGCAAATGAGGTAAACATCTTTGTTATTTGGATAACCGCTCTGCTGTTGGTGTTATGGCACTTATAACACTTCGGTTCTTTGACGTCTCTGGTATTTCCACAACGAGACTCCTAGTGGGGGTTATCTCAGCCTTGGTTGAGAAGGAATTGGGGGAGAGGAACTTTGGCTTTGACTCCCTGAAGTACATGAACCGCGACATGGAGGAGAAAGGGATTGTTGCCGCGATTGTCTCCCGCCGGAGCCCCACTGCCCGCTGCACGCTGCCCCGAGGCACCGACGCCGCAAAGCACCACCGCCCGGCACGGGCAGTGGGCAGCGGGCAGTGCGCAGTTCAGTCTACCTCAGATTGATGTGGACGTGGAAGAACCAGAGACGTCGAGAACCCGTCGCAGTCGTTTGAGATTCATAATATCGTCTGGAGGCGCACGCAGCTTTTGGCTGTGATAATATATAGATATCTATGTACAATAAGATATTATTTAGATATAGAGCTCCAGGACTCCTGCCGGAGCACCCGGAGTGTTCTAGTTTCTAGAACACTACAAATGTTAACCATGACCATGCTGTCAAAGATGGACGTGTTCCCATGAGAGCCTGCAAGAGTATTTGCAGGTCCAGTGATAAATCTAAAGAAATATAGCCTGTTCTGTACATGATTATGTTGCCAGTTCATTACATAACAACTCATTCAGCAGTAGAACGGTGGGGGGGATTTGGAACTGGTTAAATTTCCTCATTAGAATAAGAGAGAGAGAGAGAAAACCCACAGCCAGGCTATAGGTGTGTGTTTCGGGTGTTCAAAACAAACAGTAAATGTTAACAGAAGCACTGGAATTCAATGCAATGAATTTTTTTTTTTTTTATAAAATTTGATTTTATTGATTAAACATGAACCAGCTAATTATTTCTTTTTACTATGTTGGAAGATATTTTAAATGATTTCTTTCTACTAAGTATCACATTTCACACCATACAACAATGGCCGTATTGGTTAATTTCAGCTTCCCTTCAGTTTCAACTTCCCAACTCTCCAATAAAATGAGTACACATGGATTCATTAATCTACATTAACTGCAGGTCTGAATACCGGTAATTAAAGCATTCCAGTTTACCATATATTTACCATGCTGGTGATTTGGTGTACATGTGTTTACCTTGCTTTGACACATTTGTGGATAGGGTTAGTATCTATTTCAGAACTTTCCCAAGTTTGCTGATGTTTTGAGAGCAGCACTGCCGATGCCTGAAGACCAGATGGTGGCAAATGGAGCAGAGAATTGATCGCGGTTGCTCTTATTTTCCCCGACACAGTGATGTCTATCAGCAAGGCGCCCAATGCATCTAAAATTAGGGTGATTATGCTGATGAGTGTGAAATTAGAGGGAGTGTAATCATGCTCAAATATAACATCAAAACAACATAAATGGGAAGACCTGTTATGGTAGGCGATGTCAGTTACATTTAAGCATTTCAGTGCAAATGTGAGTATGCGTGTGCGTGTTTGTGCATGTGTGTGTATATACACATGTGAGAAAGAGATAACTCCCGCATACTGAAACTTTAAAAAGGGCAACCTGGAACATATTTAAAGATAGATTTTGCTGGAAGTGATATTCGTTAAAAACCATCAATAAAAAGGACAAGAAAATAATGTATTGCACAAAGCTACATTCCACCTCGACGGCTCACCGGGTAGAGCTCGTACCATATAGGCACATTCCTGAACGCAACGACCCAGGTTGGAATTCGCCCGAGGTAATTTGCTGCATGCCCTCCCCTATTTCTCTCAAATGTATACGTATAAATCTTTAAAAAAATAAAGATTCATTCCACTGTATATGTAATCAGATGAGATGTAAACAGGTGCACGTCATGAAGTACTGCAGATGAATGGACTATATATGTGGGATAGATTATCATTTTGCAAATCTCTTATTGAATACATAAAATTAATTATACATGGTGGTATATTCAAAACCTGTGTTTCCCAATGTAATGAGTCAATATGTGGTTGAAGTCATAGACAAATTAATGTATGCTAAACATTGAACTGTGTTTCCTGAATTGATACGACTAACTAAGATTGACAAGGAGACATTGTTGTCTATAAGAGGCAACAAGCTAGATGTGAATCCTATCATCATTAGTAATTTCAATCAGAATGTTGGACATTTGTAGTCAAATTACATTATTGAGCAAACATTGTGGTTTAAAGTGATATTTTTTCTTCACCCTCTAATATGGTGTAGTTATTTTGCACCGAACACAATCCCTCCCACAGGTTATTATTTAAATCATCTGAAGGCGTTTATTACTAATGATCTCATCAAGAACTAGCGGCATGAGGTGAGGAAGTCAAATCACAGGAGTGAGAACAATAGTTTTGAAATGAATAAAAACGCGGATGACCTCCTAATCGACTTTCTCTGTAGTCATAGATAATAAAATTACTCAGCAGAACAGGACGATCATTTCAGTTTCATCATAAATCTCACTTCAAACGTGAACACAGAATATCAATTTCAGCAAAAAAGAAAAAATATATATATTTACCAATTTAGCCTCTGCTAAACAAGACCAAGAGAATATGCCATCCAGGTCCGATAATCACCCAACCTCCAAATGTTTGCTAATAACAGCCATAAACAAGACTGTTGTTATTGGTTTCTTTTTGCATTTCACTCAAAATGCAAAACCTCTCTTCGGAGTGGCCTGATAGCTGCACATAGTACTTAGTACTGCTGCTCTCTGGCTCCCGTGATAGGACGAGAAAAACTGCAGTTTTAAATTATTCAGAAGAGATTTAGTCCAACAAGTGACAGCCACTCTGATGTCTTGCTGGTTAACACCCTTTGATCCATGTGTATCATTAAACCAGTTACACATACACAGATATATGCACACATGCACACAATCATACATACATGCATGTACGCACAGACACACACGTTTGCAAGAATGTGCACAAATACACACACACACACGCACACACACACACACACACACGAGATTTACAGTTCATTTTGTGAAACGGGATACCGTCGTTTTTTTCTGGCTCTACTTGCGACATCATATTTAGAGTAGAAACATAAAGGTTTGTTGTGCTTGCATGCAATGCAAAGTGGCCATGTTAGTCGTGTTAAGACACCAAAACACTGGAAGTGATGTGAACACCACAAACTAATCACAACTTTAATTTGTTCATGCACTACTTTGAGATTCAGGTGCAGAACTGCAAAAGTGCCATAACAAACACGGTCATGACTAATTGTCTTCCTGCTTAGTGGCCCCATCATCCAAAATCACTTGAGATAAAATTAGCTTTATGAGTAGGAGGGGAGCGTACCTATGTTCCTCGGGTCCTATGTACCCCGCTTTGTATGTGATCGGGGAACATAGGACCCTGTGAGCAAATCTTTTTTTCGTAGGATGGTAGGGGCAAGTACCTCCTTTTTTTGCCTCTGATTCGCCTTTGATTAGTTAGAATGTCTCTCCTCTGATTGGTTATGGTTATGGTTAGGTTTAAGGTTAACCCTCACCCTAACCGTAACCGTAACCCTAACCATAAACCTAAACCTGACCCTAATCCTTTGCACCCGGGGAACATAGGACCCTCGGGAACATAGGGATGACCCCAGTAGGAGCATGGTTTTAATGGAAGATGGTGAGTACTGCGTTTGGAGAGCCAGGAAACCCTCAAGCAGTGAAGGTATTCCATACACTACCGTGTTAAGCTTGTATTATTTTGCAATTGATAGTATGCTTTTATTGCAGGCTGTTTGCTATGTTTGCTTTTTGCTTGTATTGATAGGATAAAGTTCCCGCCTCAGATGCAAACTCAAGGAACTTTTAATTTATTTTCTGAAATACTTCAAGACAAAAGCGATGAACAAAGACAACCAACCGGAAAACTGTCCGATTGATCTAAGTTAACCAAAAAGGGTAATCCATTACTAAGAAACTTTCAGCAACAGGACATGATGAGCAGAAAAACTAGAAGGCTTAAATACACAGGAGGAAACAATTAACACTCAACACAGGTGGAGCACAATGAAGGATACTGACCCTTCAAAAAGAGAATAACTGAGGACATCTAGAGGAAGGACCACAAACTACAGTAAGGCAAACAGAACAATTGCTTTGTCTCATTGAGTCGGTATCTATGACAAACCAGACATTATGTAACAATTAGGGCAAATCAGTTATTTAGATTAAAGTCCATGAACTGTGTGATCTCTTACAAAGAAAGTCAACCAAATTTATCTCAGGATTCTTAAGTAATGCTCCGTTGTTTATTTGCAAAAAGAGCATTGAATCCTGTTTTAGAAACAACCGAAGCACAAGAGTGAATGAGTAATAGCCTACAAGTGGAGCAGTGCTAGCTGTCTCCGAAAACATAACCACAAAGGTTAAGGTTGCTCAATCCAAGACTAACTCCCCCGTCGACAGGCTATACTACATCAAACATTCTTGATCACATTGCTTTGCTTTTCATTAAGAACTAGAGGAAATGGGAATACAGCTCATATCTGTGTAATTAATAGGATTGGGATAATCATACGTTTAACATCATTGAGCATTGAAGATCACAGAGTTGATCACTAACATCATGAGCTCCCCACCGGGCGCTGATGGCAGCGTTCTCAGCGTCCGACAATGTACAACACAAGGCGGTGCCGCCGCCACACAGCTTAACAGAAGTAGGAAATAAATGGTCCACACAAACATCTAGCTGTGCAGTGTAATTAAGCAAATGTCCGCATATAACCCTTATTTCCTCTGGCTCTGAGACGATCGTTGTTAAAGAGAGAACCTGTTTGAGCCATTTAAAATTTGCAATGATCCTCAGCAATTGCAGTTAATCGACTGAGAAATATGAAGGCCACATTTCATCTGAGTTAGCCTGCGATGCCGGATCATGGGAAAGTCTATACAAACATAGAAAAAGGTTTTATTAAAAATGAAGGGGTGTGTGTTTGTGTGTGTGTGTGTGTGTGTGTGTGTGTGTGTGTGTGTGTGTGTGTGTGTGTGTGTGTGTGTGTGTGTGTGTGTGTGTGTGTGTGTGTGTGTGTGTGTGTGTGTGTGTCTCCAGAATTCTATGATTGGAGGAGAGGGAAGGATGGAGGGATGGAGGGATGGATGGAGAATGGGGGAGGTGGTGGAGAGCTGTATGGGTGGAGGGAGGGAAGGATGAAGAGATGAAAGGAGGGGGAGAGATGTATGGAGGGATGGAGAGAGGGAGGGAGGGAGCTGAAGTGCAAGGGATGGAGTTAGATAGATGGAGTGGGAGAGAACAGAACACAGCATGGGAGCAGTGAGGTGCGACGACCCAGGGTCAGTGGATGGAACGGTCCAAACGTGTCCAGCGAGGCATACCCACGTTGATCTGCCAATCCTGGATAAGGATGAGTAGCAAACACAGATTAGTGCTACAATGCCCTATCTTCCTCGGCCAGTCTAGTTCAAGCCAAGCCCAAACAATGCATGGACACAAACTGATATCTGCCGGGGCCTGGGCCATATGGTTGGTCTCACTCAAACACAGTTGTTTTAGCAGGGTCTACTTTTAGCTTTCTCTAGTTTTTTTTTTCTCAGAATTTACCTCCCTGCTTTTGTATTTTGTACTATTTTGATCTATGCCATGCCAAGACCACATGAACACCGAACAGTTCATTTACACATTAACTAAGCAGAACTAGAAGCAACATACTACAACAAAATTGCAGTTAGTCAGATGTACTCAAAATAGGTTGGTCTTCTGTCTGTTATGAGGATATGAGTTTGTTGAAGATGGGGAGCATTTCTGCATAAAAGTAAGGGTGCTATGTCGCTAGATAGATCCAGGGAGCTAGGTAGCTGTTCATTCCCCCATCAAGGTACCACACATCAGAAGAGTCTGGATTGAGAGTTATTTTCACTCTGCTGAGACGGTTGCCAGACACCACTCAATAGTGGACCTTAGAGGGCAGGTACAAACACAGGGGCAGGAGAGTGATGTGATTTGGGCAAGTGCAAACCAAGGGGCTACCCTGAATGCAAGCCTGTGTACTCATAGCTTGACCTCGGCTAAACTGTTGCTAGCCCATACGTTTTCCCATTTGTCTCTATAGTGTAAAGAGCAAAAGGGAGAGAGCTTTGCTTCTGAATTTTAAATCATGTTGCAGAACAGTCAGAAACTGCAGGGACCTCTGCAAAAGCACTGACACTTTAGATCAAGAGCATCTGTTCCTCCGTACCCCTCGAAAACTTGATGGTCCATTTCAAGGGGTTATCATTCCAATGCAATTTGAATTAGTTCAAACCGAATTTCACGCACACTGTCTCACACACACATCTGCAAAGATATGCAGCTTGTTCAGCAGTGGGACATGGTTGTGTGTGACTAACATAAAGGATGAGGCGAATTTGAAAACTGGGAGGATACTGTTTTATGGGAATGGCAGCAGAGCAGCAGCAGTCCAACAAATGTGAGTTGGTCATTCATCCTTCGTAAATCTTCCAATCTATCCATTAAAAGTTAAGGAAGGAGGAAATAATCAAAATGTCGGCCGTCTCCTCTCTTGCCCTCAAGACTGCTGTCTCCGCTGTCCTCGTCACACGGGAGTCCTGTAGGGTGAACCATCCAGCGATATTACTGATGTAGTTACATCCCATTACCTTAATGGCATGTCCTGTTTCCCCCCCGGTGCTGTATGTGTCTAGTGTCCTCTGTATGTATGTCAGGTACAGATGTACTTCAACTACCAGTCTCAATGCTCTCCCCGAGGTAAGAGACGATGCCTGACAGCTGGTAGATGGTCTGGATGCTGGAATCCTTCTGTAGAGAAACATGATTCATTATACAGAGAACCCAACAATGACCCTACCCCGCTGGTGCTCGCTCTCCCCAACTCCTGAACAGAGAAGACAATCCCTTGAACAATCCTTTTCACATTCTGCATATCAAAGTCATAGTTGGAGGGAGCTTTTCATCACAGCTCTTAAAGACCCCAAAACAAGAACATATTTAACCACTCATACAAAGCAGACAGTACTTGAACCATTACACCATTGCATTATTGTTTGATTGTTAGTGTAAAAGTTATAATGTGTAACTTCACTGAAGTACCATTACATACTCCAGCAATGAAGTTAATTTATAGTAGTCAGCAGATACCTGGAGCAGGTGCGGACACACTGCGGTCTGAACTCAAAGGTCTGGACATGGCATATATAGAACAGTCACTTGGAAATGCCATGTAGTGTTTCACCTTCCATCTTCACCTTGATAAAGACGAACAGAAGGAGCTCATGAGAATCCTGTCAGAAACCAGCAGGTTATTTTAATACATTTACAAGTCCAGCTCTGCATTGCACAAGAGAAAAGTAGCGCTTGAGTCATCAGTCTGACCTGCTCAGAGTCATCCTCATACTCAGGTTTGAACTCTGCCACACTGCTTTTGAGGGCCCAGAGGAATTTGAATTCTAATAATGCTTGGGAAAGGTGCCTTGGTGCAACCTTTAACCCACCTTTAGCATAGTTTACTGCTGACCAACCTTAACGAAAGGAAAGGAGATATTTGTAACCCATAATCCTTTAGGGCGGACATATTTAAGGCAACAGGCCACCGTCAAAGTTTACCGACTCTACGCAAAGAAATATGAAAGACAAGTTAAATCAGAAGAAGAGAAGAAAGTAAAATTGGCAACTTCACATTTAAGAAATACTAGAGTTTTTGCCCACGCGTGTTGCGCGCGCTCAACCTGTAGTTGCAATAATAATAATAATAATGTGGAAACCCCAGTCGATACTGTAACAAATTTCTGAGCGCATAATATAATAACATTTTGCCTATAATGTTACAACGTATAACATTCGTTCACCATAAATGACTCTTAAAAGCAGGGCCACCAATTACATATTTTTTAACCATTCAGCGGAAAAAAAGGCATCAGGCTGATTATCATTTAGGGGGCCACATGCAGAAGCGTCATCAACCCGCCCACTGAAGCAGTGTGAAAAATACAGACTATCTACTCCTCATTAACATATAAGGTACAATTCCTACGGAGGAAATACTACCTCAGGGGTAGTATTATTCAGGAGATTTTCAGGGTACATCAGGACTTACAGGTGTGTCTGAAAGCAACTAGTGTGTGAGCATTTGATTACATTATAAAATTAGTCAGTTTATGGTAACAGGGGTAATTGTTCAATGGAAAGTGTAGTATTCTATGCATGCAAAGCAATTATTAAATAACTTTTACTGTTATTCAGGGCTGAAAAGTGCATTGACATTTTATAATGCAAGGCAACTACTATTGGTTAGTTGAAGATAATAATCATCATTGAGATTAAACATCTCTTCCAGTGTCCTGGCCAAGAGAGGCAGCAGTAGCCTACAGTTACGCGTAGCATGCACACAAAACATTAGAAATACAAAACAACTAAAACAGGCCGCAGGAGGGAAGGGGGATATCAATATCGCAAGAAATTTCGGGAGGCTCGAGGTGTAGGGTAATATTACATTTGAACAACAAAGTGTAGTCTTGTGGTTGACTCTCGACATAATTTAACCATTCTGTGTTATTGACATGTTTCCGTTGCGTTATAGGGACACTGTCTCTTTAAGATCACGTCACTTGTGTGTTGATATGCCGGTCGGCGCAATGTTTGAATTTAATGGTCTTTATGTGACAAAATTAACGACCTGCCGTTGCTTGTTGAGGTGAGAAATTGTCTCTTCCCGCCTTTTAACGCAATTTCTACAGTCTATAGTCAGAACATCTTACCATGGAGAGTGAATTGGGATTCAAAAGGCTTAGAATATTCCCGTTTATAGAAAATAAAATAAGTTCAACCAAAGTTATTTTCACTGATAGCAACGACCTGATTGAAATCAATAGGACAAGAACGCATGGATCAAAAGAGCTCTTTTTGTAATTTCCTATGTTCGAAAGGAAGCAACTTTCATCTCGCCTTGACCCGATGACGTTTTCCACAAAGATTAAGGAAAGTTGGCATAAAGGTTAGGAGATTAGACATTCTGAATTGAGCCCAAGTACATTTAGGATGATTCCTATGGTACCAGTGGAGCAGTCAATATGCCAGTGAATCCATCATCCAAGCTGTAGGTGGGAGTGTGTGTGGATGATGGTGATGGAGATAATTGTACTCAGGGGCTGGTCTGGGCTGCACACCTGTTGCACATTGAGCAATCAGTATCCAGGGGTTGACCCAAGCATCACCGCACATGCACGAGGAGATCTCCTGGATGGCAACAAGGAGCACCGGGTCATCTATTGTTTTCTACAAACATTTGCAATACATCAGTCTTCCAACACCACCACCCTGCGTCAAGTCTCAAGGAGCCCAGAAAAACTCATCCAGGTGGCTCATGGCAGCCACCCTGGTGGCGCGTCGCACTGGCGTTGCTGCACTGTAGTTGAGTATGTGAGGGCTAAGGGTGTGGTTCTCCTCTGGGGGATCCAGACGGCCTTTTGCCTCATGAACCCCAGAAGCTGGTAAGACTATAGAGACACTGCTGAGTTCAGAAAGCAGCTGATTCCAATGTTGCTGGGGTGGGTTAGCTAATAACTAACAGCAGCAATTTCAGATTTGTACTTGGTATACTATATGTGAATGCACATAGAAATGTATCTGCTGTTATCCAAAATCTAAAATGCATGAACACGTAGCTTTATGTAAATGCATTATCATGGGCCTTGTTATGCATTGGCATCTGAGGCTTGATCACTTTATGTTTAATGGAAATCCCAGGATCTCAAAGATAAATTCTTAAAGATTAATAATCTGTCATTCCGATTAGCAATAAACACCTCACTGTGCTCCTATTCCGCCTCTTACATGGTGGGAGGTTTGGTCCAACGTTAATTAAAGTGTGAAATACAACGGGGATCTCCAGGGTCAATGTTTCAAACAGTACTGTGGCAACTTTACTACCAAACTTAAATATCTAGATGTCCGATTATCCTTTTATGTCACCGGGACAAGAAATAAGCTACCTTTTTCTGAAAGGTAATTGTTATTGAGTGTAAAATAATTGCAAAGGTTCTCTGGCAGATTTCAATAAGGACAATGCTTATGCAGTTTTTGTCATTTCATAGTTTAGGATTATATAGTTCTTGCGTAAATTTGTATGCTTCATATTGTGCTTTTCAGCAGGCCTGGGTCTGTGATACTTTGAGGAGCTCTGGTTTAATGCCTTGAGGGGCTGTATACAGCCATGTGTGCAACTGAGAAAGCATGATTATGGGTATTCAATAGTTACAAGAAGAGAGATAACAGACATGAGCAGAACAGAGCCATCCCTGCACAGGCTGTTCTCTCTCTCCTCCCATCTGGGCAATGGTAGCGGAGCAATCAGCCCCGAATTAACAGCCTCCCAGACACCTTTTACCTCCAAGCAATACCACTTTTTAAGTGAAACTTTGTTGCCTTTTTTGACATTTTGCACTATTTGCACTATTCGTATTTATTAGGGTGCCATGCACAAAGTGTGAGGCACCCTATTGTAATCCTTAGTGTTATTATTTTTCTGTCACTTTTGACTTACACATCTTAAACCGCTTGCACGCTTTTTATGAGCTTTCTACAGCTGTAGAGGCCGACTCAAGATTAACAGAGGAATAATATTACACTGACTGGCCCAAAGGTGGCGCTATAGCAATAGTCCAAAAAATGCAAACTTTGAACAAGCATATCTCATGACCCCTTTAACTTACAGTCATGAAACACACAGTCATGAAACCCACACATGCATATCCTAATGATTTTCTTGCGATAGATTTACGACCATCTAGAACTTTGCTAAAATCACTAAATTCCCTATGGATCCTACGTTTTTTAACTCTTTTTGACAAAGATTCTCTAGCACATATCATCTATGGACCAATGTCTTCAATCTGACATAAAGGGAAGTCTGTACAATAAAGGGTAAATCACCCAGGAGCCATTGAATTCCAAAAATGGTGTGGTTTAAAACGTGTTTAGATGCTTACATCAAAATCAAAACGGACTCCTATGATCTTGAGTCCAATACGAAGTTGTTCAGAATCAAATTGTGAACAATAAAAAGTCAGCATATTTAACTTAGGGTGTGGCATCGAAATGGCCGTGGCTGGTGACTGACTAAAAAGACCACAGTTCATGGACGGAATGTTTGATTGGAGCGGGACCAACTTAGTGGCTGTTTTGGACCAAAGTTCCAATTGTTCAAGTAAAATGAAGTCTATTGACCTAACAACATGGCCGCCAGAGGCTCAAATTCGTCCAAAATTAACGTAACGCCAAGAGCCAAGGTTAACTAAAACCAAACATCATCAAACTTGGTGTAGTCAAAGGCACATGGGTCAAGATTAACCTTTCCAAATAGTATCCATATCAGGCTATAGGGAGCGCTATAACAATACACTGAAAATGCAACCTCTCCAAATTGTACCCAGATCGGGCTATAGGGGGCGCTATATTAATTAACTGAAAAGGCAGACTTTGGGTGGCCATATTTTCTGATCCCTTTCTTCTACAGTCATGAAATCCTGTAGACATTTTTCTCTCCTCCTGTTGAGCAGATTTTCCTGGGAAACCAAGAACCGGTAAAAAAATGGCGGCTGGACGTCCAAATTAGCCCAATCAATGTTAGGTGACTAAAGGCGGGGTTAACTTGGGTCAATCATCAGCATACTTGGTGTACTTAAAGAAGTTCATCAAAATAGGACTATAGGGGATGCTAAACCAATCAATTAAAAACTTTAGAGACTCATAAATCCTCAGCCTTTTGACGTACAGTCATGGAAGTTTGTGCGCCCATCACCAAGCTGAGGCTATTCCAGCCTTGTCAACCATATGCAAACAAAAAAGGTCTTGATGGTGTGCTACAGGGACTAAATGGTCTATCAGGGTCTTCATTGCCTGCGTCAGAGTCTTAATGGCCTGTCAGGGTCTTAATGGTCTATCAGGGTCTTATTGGTCTGCTTTAGGCTGCTAAGGCTTGCAGCTTTAATTGTATTTTGTAACTGCTTGCTTGCTTACTTATCTGCACTATCTCTCTATCCCTTTTCTTTTCCCTCCTTTGGACTTTTTTGAGTGGACCTTGCAAACTTCTCCATATGTTTATCTCTCAGCTGTACTTATGATGAATAACTTTGATATGATTTCGATTTGAAAAGAGATTAATAGTAAATAGCTGTTCTATCAAATCAGAATCAAATAGGCTCTTAAATGTTACCTGCAGCTTGTATCATTATTTTTTTCATGCGTAACTGAAAAGAAACATAATAATGATCGAGAAGTAGGTGTCCTTGGGCATCAGCTTTTCCAACTGTGGGATGCGACATAGGTTAGAACGGCGCACAGACCTTCGTGCAGAGGAAACTGTTTTGTAAAATCAAAGATGAGAGTAATGCATGACATATCATGAGCGTCAATATTTCAAAAAGGGTTACCAGAGAAGAGGCTTTAGATTCTGGTATTTATTCAGCAACCAAAACCAGAACACAGATTTAATGTTAACCAAAGCCCAAATACAAAATATTGCTTCTCCAACAATTTGTTCACCTGTCCAAAGTAATCTTTCCGAAAGTATACATGGTTTAGTCTCTTAAGTTAAATAACTGGGGCAGAGGATACATACAAAAGTACATTCTGCATAGGTGTGTTTTGTTATGTTACTGTGTTATACACACATAGATACCATGCCCTGCATTGGCCCAATCTGTGCCTATTGCTACCATTTATCACAGAAAATAGTAGGAAAATAAATATCTATAAAGACTTCTTGAACACGATAGAACTCATCCCTACACATCTAAATAGCTTCCGCTTATCTTGTATCACATTCTATAAATTATTTTGAAAAAGTGCATCAGCATTTAGAACTTGTTTGTGCTTTGATTTTAAAAGAATGGATTATTCTACAAGATTGAGAAATTTGTTTTCTTTGATAATATACAGGATGACTTTCTACTAACACAATGTCATGTTGTCATGTTGTCATGTACAGTATAGCTGCCACAAGCTTCAGCTCTCTCTTGTTTAAGTTATCCTCTCCCTCTAAGAACAGAACATCCTATTTTTGTCTGACCAGTGTCTGTGCCTAAACCGTTACCCCTCCCCAAAGCAAATGTTTCATGAAGAGTCCATGTTGAGGGATCCAACAAGGATGAACATGTTTTCAAACTGATTATCAGAAACGCCTCGCCTGTTTCTTTCAAAAACAGCAGAAAGGTTTCAAACCTGTTTGGAGCCCTTTTAAAAGGGCTCAGTCCTCCGAAATACACATTTATTCAACTGTTTACCATTCCAGTTGTGACATTACAGATTGTTTGAGATGAAGGACTTTAGTTGTGTTATGGACCCTGCGGAGAGCATCGTGAAATATCAAATGCACTCGGCACTCAAGACCAACAGCGATGATGATGATGTTCTGTTCCCTTAAACGCCACAGCAAAACGAGTTATAAGCCCTTCAAATCCAGCAAGACCCCTTTTCCTTCCCCAAATGTTAAGCTTTTATTCTTTAGTTATTTTGCACTGAATCACATCCCATTCGACTTTCATGTCATCTTCAGGTAGATTTAGTGTGCTGATATTTCATCTGATTAAGTGGATATGTTTTCTTTTATGTGAGCTATATCAAAGACGATTTTCTGAGACAATAATGATTTCCGAATCTGAATGTGGAGTGTGCTCTGTGCATAATTTTTAGATTAAGTCCAGGCCCTGAGACTCCTCAAAGTAGAATCCCCTGGATTATGCCAATACATGAGAGTGACAAAGTGGGTTCTCGATTAATCTCTAATTGCTTGTTCTGCTTTGGGAGATCCACCAAATCCCACAGGTTTGCCTGCAGCGAACCCCCATTACCGATAAACCTCCATCGTGGTCCTCGTGATCAATTCAAGTATAATTTCAGGAAAATAGGAACAAAGGCTTTTTCTGTTATTGTTGTGTTTCATGTTACATAACATATTATGCATTCTATAATAGGGCACTTCATGGCCTTTTTTGTTAATAAATAATCAGCATATTGTTCAGTACAGTACATCTTTGACGTTTTTTCCTGAACAAAACCTGTATGCAACCTAATGGTTTGGACCTGGTTTGCTTTGAGAAGCACAGCACAAAGTCAATGTTAAAACTGTTTCCTGTACAGATAGTCGGAGTACTGCAGCTCGGGCGTGATAAGCTTCTGGCACTTCATCTTGACTCGGCCTTCCAGAGCTGCCTTTAAATTATAGCCCTGGATAACAGCCTTCCCGTACTGGAAGGGCTTCATCTTGACATCCTTTACGTGCTCGGGGTTCACGGGGCCACCGTCCTGGAGGCACGCCGCCTGCAGCTGATCCCGCCGCCTGCGCAGCCGCCCCACCTCCCGCGCCATCTCCTCTCGCCCCACCTCTGCGTCCACCCTCCGCCAGAAGGTGGCGTTGAAATGGACGTACAGCCGCCAATCCAGGGCGTTCCACGCCTCCACCTTGGACGCGATGCGCGGTGGCGGCATGCGACGCGACTGCTCGCTGCGGCTGTTGAGCTTGAAGGACACCACGTCGTCCAGGGACCAGCACAGCGCGTGTTTGAGCAGCACCATGGACTCATCGAAGTACTCCAAGATGAGGACCAGGTGAAAGTCCTGCTCCACGGACGCCACGGCGGCCTGGGTGCGTGCCTCCAGGTCTGTTGAGTTGTAGGTGACGTCGTTGTCGAAGCCAAAGTCGAAAGCCAGGTTGTTGTGAGCGTACTGGTTTTCGGCCACCAGGGGTTTGTAGTTCCACCAGCAGCGGTCTAGGAAGTGCTCCAGGCTGGTAGAGTTGTGGAAGGCCTCAATGCTCTTGTAGTAGGTGAAGGCGGACTCGAACATGGTGACGGGGTGCCTCATGATGGAGAAGTAGAAGGTGTCCTCAGGCATCAGCTTTACCAACTATGGGATGCGACATTGGTTAGATCGGCGCACAGATCTATGTCAAAGTGACTGAAATAAATGTGCAAAGAATGTTGTAGAATGATTTTCAGTGCTGTAGCATGCAGAGCCTTTAAAAAAATGTATGTCAATGTTCATCTTTAGAAGATGAAGAAACAGGAAAATTGGATAAATGGTCTAGTATCTATCATCCATCTAGGATCATCTGGAAAGATTGATCTTTGCTTAGATTAGTAGACTAGTAGTATTGTTCCACAAAGCTCACCTCAGGTTTGTTGAACCTCAAGTGGTTGCAGATGATGTGGTACTCCTTCCCCGTCTTACTGCGGACACCCTCCACATAGGAAGAGTCAAAACGGTAAGGGTAAAAGAACTGGTGGTTCTTGTTCAACGGGAGGCCAAAAGTCAAGTTCCGTGCATCGCCGTAGCGATAAAGGATGTTGACGATGGTGCTGCTAGCCGTCTTGTGCGTCTTCAGGAACACAATGTGTTTTTTGGGCTGACAGACACTGTCGGGGCCTGAATCTTTGGGTTTGTCACCTTGAGTCAATTGTTGCCTGACACCAGTGGGGTAAATCTCTCTCTGCGGATTAAAAAAATTGTTTTTGGTGGGTTAGTGCAACCTTTCCGATGTCCAAAAGATCTGAAGGTCTGCATTGTTGAATGTATTGTTGTCTCATGCTGTTCTCTTACCGGGGCTGTTGGCCCCTCTCTGATTGGCGTAGACACAGAGGTAGGGTTTCGCAAGGTCGCTGATGACTCATTGACCCCAAGGGTCATAAATCCCTCACTCCATTTGCCATTTCTGGAAGGAAAGAAAGCCATATAGTCAGTTTCATATGAGAACCACCCGAGACCCCAACTTTGACTTGAATACAGAATACCTGTCTGCTGGCCTGGCAACCTGTCCTGACATTACATTTATAATCAGAATTTTCTTTAAGGATAATCTATTATGCATGCAGATTTACCTGGTCTCCATTACATCTAGCAGGACCTCGGCGTACTGAAAGGCAAGGCAGAACACAGTGAAAGCCATCAGAGCCACCCACATGGTTCGCCGCTGCAGGCTGCGCCGCAATCTTCCCAAGCACCTGTAGAGGGCAGTCAAAGCATGTACCTGAATGCAACCCATGCAACAGATTCTCATTCTCACAATAAGTGCCACAGCACAGCAAAGGCACAATTAAAAATGTATCTGGTTGAGTTCTCAGTAAAACAAAATCAAAAACATGTATTTGTGATGCAATGATACGTTAATGAGGTCCAACACTCTTGTTTATTTGTCATGGGCTCAAGTCTTTGTGTGTGTGTGTGTGTGTGTGTGTGTGTGTGTGTGTGTGTGTGTGTGTGTGTGTGTGTGTGTGTGTGTGTGTGTGTGTGTGTGTGTGTGTGTGTGTGTGTTTGACCCTGTGAGTGAAATGTAGCTTCATTAATTAATCTGACTAGACTGTGTAGGGCTATGATACCACATGTTTAATGGAAGGTTTGTTTTTTTGGAGTGTGTATGCAATGCTGTGTGTAGGTTATTGTGTGTGTGCGTGTGTGCGTGTGCGAGTCAGTGTGGATTTGTTGAGAAAGGCATGTTTATTTTAGTGTTATGCTTTTATCAAAAGAGAAACATATGTTATGGTAGACTATGACCAAAGACAGACAAACAACAAACAACAAACATCAACAACATAAATAATTGTGTTTGTTTTGCAAGTTGTGTGTTGGACTTGAAAATCAAGGTAGTGCTGAAAGGGATTGAGGGTGCAAGATATAGTAAACAAAGCTTGCTCACCATTCGAAATGCTCCTAATGCCACAAGATGTAACAAGATATCAAACCAGCACCTTGTGGATTTTCCATTACACTGCACCGGCTGTCTATCAAGTCTACCACTATCTTCCAGACATCTTTACAAAGAATGTATAAAGCTTGAAGGTACGCCCTTAAGAAATATGGGCTGCAATAGGGATCAAAGCCGCAGTTCATTAATCATGAATAATAATGAATAATTAGGGTTAGGGTTAACCGTAACCCTAACACTGAGAATCATCATCATTATCATGATCATCATCATAACCATAACCATAACCAATAATAACATTTACTACGATGCTGATCCGACATGAGTTAACGCGACATACAAGTACCGCTAAAGGAGGGATAAGTGGTTGTTTTGAAAACCTTTGTGATTTAAACCCTGAACAATGTCTCAACTCCAAAAGCAAGGGCTACACTCTCTGACAGACACAGGGTGGAGAGCCTCTGGCTGCTCCAGGCCCTTTGGTCGGTATTGAGAGAGAAGGCCCAACCCACTTAACAATGGGGCTGCCCACTTGCCCCCCAGGACGCCTAGGGCCTGTTTACAAATCAAAAGGTGTTACCTTTGGGTACATTTCTCGCTACGTTAGCATTTGAATAACCCAGAGAATAAATACACCAGAAGACACTATAAATGTTTTAAGTTTCTTAAGACATACGATGTTTACATCATATGTCATATATATTATTTCGTTTTTCTAAGGGATTCCCATTTGGCAACCCTTCATGGATTGCATTTTTTTTATGCTTCACCTTGGCAGCCCATGTAAACCTATGCTGTGATTTGCTCAAGTATTTACAATAAATGTTGATCTCTGTGACAGAAACACCCAAAACAAAGTGATATGTATTTGATTTTCCATTTCTCAGGGAAAACAATGCCATAATAAATGACATTTCTGACAGCGTTTGTATTCAGAGGCAAGAAACTGGATCTTAGCTGTTCTCCTGGCACAAAAAACACTGACATGAACAGAGAATATGGCATCTTTTGGCCTGCGTGCACTCGTGATTGCTGGTAGCACCTCCTTAATTGCAAAGATGGAGGACAACAGGCATTCCAGGTTGCTTGAAAAATGCACATACACATGCCTCTATGTCTTTAACCACACACACACACACGTAACTTACATAAACCCATAAATGATGCACACCAACGCACACACAAACACACATGCAGACAGAGAACAACGCAAAAATGACAGACAAACAGATATATTTGTCTGTCATTGGGCCAAGTACCACGAAAACACACTTAAACGCAGAAGCAGTAAACAGAGAGTATCAGAGAGGGAGAGAGGGAGGGAGGGATGGAGGGAGTGAGAACCAAAATACATTTTTAGCTTGCAGACAAAAAAGCAATAAGGAAGAGACCATTGAGCATACTGCCCTCTGGTTGAGTTAGGGCAACATCTGAAGTGCCCCCCTCCCCCGCTCGCCCCCGCTGGCTAACCCACTGTTCAATTATGCTCCCCAGTGAATTAAGAGGCAGCTTTGGGTAAAAAATGCTTCCAGAGCCTATTGCCCTTAACAGTCCAACGCAGCTGGATGATAATAATACACATTTGTCATGTTCTACATTTTGAAAGAATATTCTTGACTTCATTGTGTCTGTCCGACAGGGCATTTCATCTGGACTACAGGTATGCTAATGTGGCTCGTAGGCAATTCCCCCCCCCTGCCCCAACCGTCCCCTTTAACCCGTGAACTTGTTTGTACATTTACAGAGAAACAACCCATATGTCTATAGCTTGTGGAAAAACAAGAACACGTTGTTAACTAACTAAGAGACAAAGGTACAAAGCGTTGTTCTGATGCTTTACTTAAAAAGGTTAAGCAAAAGATCTATGGCTCCACAGACCGCTACTTGTTCGATTGCCGGTGCATTTGCAAGGCATTTCTTTCTGTGCCGGTTTTACTGAGGCGCAGTAGTGAGCATGTCCATGCTTAACCCCCGTTCTCCACTCAGCACCCGCTAAGGTCAACCCATTCAATCCCATAAAACAGAGACATTCAAATCAGTGTCTCGGCACGAGAGAGCGAGACAACATTGAAATGAACTGTGGAATTGGATCTGGGTTAAGGAACCGATACGGATTTGGTTACCTGTCGGCGTTCAAGCCTAGCGTGATGATTGATTACCAGGCGAAGTCATGGTCCGTAACGTGCAACAACAGGCTACAAAGGGCCTCGTGTGGGTCATCAGCAGACATAGGTGGTGGATTTGATCTTCAAAGACCATCCAGGTTGTCATTGTTGACCCATAATACAACAGGGACTGTTTTGTCACACCGTTCGGTTTCTGAGTGTAGATTGTATGCTTTAGTCAGAGATCACATATATTATTTAGTGCCATTGACTGCCATTCTGCTTGCCAACGTGAAGGGAAACAATAATTTGAGACTGAACACTGACATCATTACTCCATCCAACCTTGTTTTCTTTGCAAACATGATAGTTATTTTGGCTAACTTTAATTTGGCATGTGCTGGCTGAGAGCAAAGAATAATATAATAATAATAATTTTGGTCCACATTTGGAAGTCTATTTTCTACAGGTTTGAACATGAAGGCAGACTAGGGGCTATTAAAGCATTTATTTATGCAGGGTCAATCTCTGATCGAGGCACGTTGAAGGAACGCATTTTTCATCAACTCAATGATCTCAAAATCTCTATATGCACACTCCATCAAACACCCACACTATAAACCAAGTGTTTTAAAGCAAGTCAAAGTCATGTGGCCCAGTAAATCAAATCCAAAAATGCAACGCTTGCTGAGTTAAATCACAGATTTTGCTTTACTATGTTTTTGCTTTGTGAGAATCATTGATATTAAACTTTTCCACATGGGTTTAATGACGAGCCGCACGAATTGCATCAGAAGCAGAAGGAGATCGAGACTCAATCTACGGTGCTGGTAAAGCAATGTCACATTTATGGTTCTAGACATCGATAATATATTCTTACAACAACTCTATATTTTATTCAGGAATCGGGACTATCAGAAATATTTTGAAAATAACTGATAGTGTTAAAATAATGTAGCGTAGGGCAATTCGGAAACCGTTTATGTTTCTTAAATAAAACAAAATGAACGGTGAACTTACGAAGCGCATTGTATGGACGAGATGACAGAGGAGGGGGATTGATCCATAGCACAGTTACTGGGTGAGGGGCGCATCTCCTCTACCTCGGGCTGTCCTCACACCGTGCCGTCCCATCGACGCTGCAGGAACCGCTGTCCTCTCTCTCTCTCTCTCTCTCTCTCTCTCTCTCTCTCTCTCTCTCTCTCTCTCTCTCTCTCTCTCTCTCTCTCACTCTCTCTCACTCTCTCTCTCTCTCTCTCTCTCTCTCTCTCTCTCTCTCTCTCTCTCTCTCTCTCTCTCTCTCTCTCTCTCTCTCTCTCTCTCTCTCTCTCTCTCTCTCTCTCTCTCTCTCTCTCTCTCTCTCTCTCTCTCTCTCTCTCTCTCTCTCTCTCTCTTTTACTCGAAGTTCCCATGTGAAATCTTCTGGTGACGTCACCTCCACGTCAAATCGGAATGGTTTGGATGCGGTCACGTGGTGCGTGGCGTGTGTGTACTCGTCGTGTGTGAGTGTGTACTATGGAGGTAGATTTGTGTCTTTATTATGCAATCAAACAGAATAGGTTTGAGAGCAAAACGTTCCACACTGCAATCAGAAAATAGATTTGAGAGCAAAACTATCGACACTAAAATCAAAAAATGTTTTATTGCAAGAAAAATAAATGTGATAAAAAATATTAATATTAATAAATATTAATGGGAATCCAAAAGTTTTGTTTGCGAATCCAAAAGTTTTGTTTGCGAATCCAAAAGTTTTGCTTGCGAATCCAAAACTTTGCTATCGAATCCAAAAGCTTTACTTGCTGTTGAGCTGAATCTCGTGGGCGGGACCTACGTCGAAAGATGTGAGACACTATATAGCCTACTCTATTGGCCAGTCTCGATCTGACAAAATAATATGTATTTTTTAAACCATTACAATATCCTGTGCACCTGTCATTTTTGGAGGAGTTGGAAGAACAAAGTCTGTAATAAATAGGCGACAGTCATAAAAAAAGCACTTAACTGTAGTGACTAATTGACATAGCCACGGTGGTGATTAAAATGCTACAAATGATGTGCTCTGGATGTGTATACCTTTTGTTAGTCTTTTCTTGGCTTGATTCTCATTACTTGTATTTGCAGGATGCCGGGTGCGGTGTCTTTTCATTGAGTTGTGCAATATTTACCAAACTGTGCATTTGTCATTTTGGGAGGAGTTGGAAGAACAAAGTCATCTGAAATAAATAGTCAACAGTCATAAAAAAGTACTTTCAAAACTGTAGTGACTAATTGGCCCGATACTGACATAGCCACGATGGTGAATTAAGTGCTACAATGATGTGTTCTTAACTCGCATAACTTTTGTTATTCTTTTCTTGGCTTGATTCTTACGGAATTGTTCTGAGTGAGCAATAATCAGAGGGAGCTACCGGCGAAACGTGTTGCTCGCAATGCTCACAAAGATTCTCTAAAGTTTTTCAGCATGCAGTGGTCCATTTCACTTTTGTACTTCAAATGTTCCTGCTACCAACCCGTACCTGACGATCACACTGGCTGTGTACAAGGAGACCCTTTTGTTGTTTTACTCTAAAAATGCAATTTACCAATGATGTAGGCCTTCGGGCCATGTAGATATTGCCTTCAGTGCATTGGTTCCTGTAAATTAACACATACCTTCACAAGGAATACATTTTCGAATCTTCTTGGTAGCCTTTTTACCTAAAATTAGTATTAAGCATTCTGTAAGACAGTAGTCATCTTTCAAACAATTAGGCATACCTGTGTTGACTGCCTTAGTTTGAATTGACAAAAAAGGTTAGAAAACCCTACTCCAACCTCATTATTGTGACAGAGAATATTATATAAAATAAATGTGAAAACCAAAAAACTTAATTTATTACATACCTGTACTCTTTATCATAAGACCATGGAGAAGATTATTTTTGACTGTCTTCATTGACAGATGGTTCGTCTAAAAAAAGGAAAGGTCATTAAATCTTTGATAGACAATTACAAATGTTATATTCTACAACATTGAAAAAAAGTCTAACAAATGATCAAAGCAGTAAAAGTGCACATACCCATTTGGTAGTCTGGATATTATTATTTGTTGGCCTTCTCTTCGTCGGTAACTCCTCTTCTGAGCCACTCAATTCAGCAGTTGTAGTAAATCATACTTCTCACATTCACTCTTACCAGCAATGGTAAAATGCATACAAATGAGTAAGTCTTAATACAACAGCAACTGGGTAAAAATGCAGGTTTGGCTATTATAAAATACTAGTTTAATTTTTTATATAAGCGGATATCATCTTGCATGCCAACAGTCAACAATAAACTGAGGCTATTGAATGAGAATATTGTTCTTCTTATTGCATATAATATTATTTTGTGAGTAAGGGGCAGGACTAAATAAGCTTTTTGCTTCCTCCTGTTCCCTCTCGAATATATATATTTTTTTTTTCTGGATGACTGTTTATTTGTGTTGTGCTTCTGACATTTAGTTATTTTAAATGTTATGGTTATTTGTTGTAGTTGTTCGAGATAAAGAACAATAAAACAGTCTCCCCAAAATGCACACACACGCAAAACTGACATTATAGCAGGCTTGAAATTACCAAACATACGAGACTGATAGAGATACTTCAAAGTTCACATAAAAGAGAAAAATTAAGAAATCTCCATATGTTTGTGTTGACGTTTTGAAATTTGCCTTGCGTTGATATGACCTAAATCTTTGCCTTACAAAACACTTTCCTGATTAAATCTTAATTTTTATTAACAGGAATTTCGTCCATGACTCATCTGGTTCTTTGCAGTCCTTCAACGCTCCCGCAGCTCCTTGTGTAGGCCGCAATAAACCACCATTCTTAACCAAACATGATGGTATCACTTACTCCATCTCCATGGTCTCCGCTCTCCACACCGCTCTGGTCCACATTGTTCTGTTCTACAGGAAATACAAAAGAGAAAACTCAGAACAATGCTATCCGACAGTTAAAGTGAATAACCATCATTACATTATAACTAAAAACTTCTAACATTAAAAGATTAACAGCTATTAGTGGCCTTACTCTCATCTTCTGTCACTTGTCCTAGATTGGTTAGTTCCTTTCACTGCCATGAAGCAATGGCATAAATACATAGCCACTTTTGTATGGTAGACAAACTGCCTTGTGCGTCAGTTTTTTCTCCTCAATCAGCTCTCGTTTTCGGTTCCCTCTTTCATCGCGCAGTACAGATATGTTAATTAGTTTTGAGTCGCATGGACTGGTGAAGAAACTGTCCAAAGCGTCACACACACATGTCTTTTCTGGCCTTCTTTCCTTTACAAAGGCAAAGGCATGTCCCGAAAAAAAACAGGCGTCCTTCTTCTTAGTTGACACAAATGTCCCAAGTGCTGCTGGTGAGACATGAATTTTTGCATTGTCCATTTCTGCTATCCTCTTCGCTAGTTGTGCAATCGGGTTTTTTGCATTTCTGACACTTTTCTTTCGTTTTTGCAGGTGGTTTTCAAACTGAAAGGCAGAGATGTCATTCAAAGATGTTTCAAAGTGCCTTGCATCTTCAGCCAAGTGGATCAGGTCATGGACATTATAGGATGGAAAGATTGGGCTGTAGAGCTTGGTAGATGTTCTATAAAAATATACTAAAAGCTCTTCAGCGTAGCCAATGGATGACATCTGTGTATTGCCATTGGAGTCCAACGGTACAGACATATGGAAGCATTTATGTAGCAAAATTCAAATGGCAATGCAATTTGCAATTTGCAATTCAATAAGTCATTACATTATGCAATTGACAATTAATTATGCAATTTTATAATGTAATTTTTAAATACGTTATTCAAAGTGTATTTTAATATACAGAGTGACAATGCAATCCTCAATTAAATTTGCAAAAATTATAACAATAAAAATAGAATAACA
Organism: Gadus macrocephalus; assembly: GCF_031168955.1. Classification (NCBI taxonomy): domain Eukaryota; kingdom Metazoa; phylum Chordata; class Actinopteri; order Gadiformes; family Gadidae; genus Gadus; species Gadus macrocephalus. Next base: position 21,283,283 of record NC_082397.1, read on the forward strand.
TTTTGTCAATTTCTTTGAGTTCCTTTATTCAAATTGAAAAGCTATAGCGTCCCCGTGATTGCAATCCACTTCGCCACGCTCCGTGTGTTGCGATATTCAATTGATATGGAGCCAGTTTCCTGCCATAATTCAAACCTGAAAAAAAAGGTTTCAAAGGCTTGTAAGTCTGGGTTTGAAAACTCAACACCTTGTAAAAAAGGTTTTGCAACACGGAAAAAAAGAGATTATAACCTGAAGAAAATTCAAACAAAAATTCAAACATCTGTAAACATGATTTTGTGTTCTATTTTATCTTCTTCATCATTTTCACCAACACATTTTCAAAGTTCAAACATTTCAAATCTGGCACTGTTCTAACAGTGTATTTCATTGTTTCCCGGTTTTGAAACCTTGTAAATGGGATTCTGCAAACAGGTGTTCATACATTGAGAAATAAGTTTTGAAAGGTTGTATATTTAGTTTTAAAAACTTGTAAAGGTGTACGTTTACGCCATTGCAACGTATTTTTTCAGAACTGACTTTTCAGCATTGACTTTTCAGAGATTTGACCACACAGGCGCAAGCTTTGAGTCACGTGAATATTGGCAGTGTTCTGTCGCGCATATGTTTTGAAACTCCCGACAGTCAAGTCTGAAGAAAAAAAAAACGTTCCTGGGGGCGGGACCATTTAGCTTTAAACCTATTGGTTGCTCTCGGCTGACGTACATTCCAATCACATTCTTGTCATCGGCAGAGCACTGTCAATCACGCACAGCCCGGTGAACGGCACGTGTACATCCTTCGTCCCTCCCTTATCCCCATGCGGGTGTTGGCGGATGGGGGAGTCTGGGCGGTGGACTGCGACGGCATGATAGTTGTCTGACCCCTTGGAATGTACTGACGTACATTCCAATCACATTCGTTTCATCGGCAGAGCACTGTCAATCACGCACAGCCCGGTGAACGGCACATTTGATTGGAATGTACGTCAGCCGAGAGCAACCAATAGGTTTAGAGCAAAATGGTCCCGCCCCCAGGAAAGTTATTTTTTTCTTCAGATTTGACTGTCAGGAGTTTCAAAACGAGTGAGCGACAGAACACTGCCAATATTCACGTGACTCAAAGCTTGCGCCTGTGTGGTCAAATCTCTGAAAAGTCAGTGCTGAAAAGTCAGTTTTGAAAAAATACGTTGCAATGGCGTAAACGTACACCATTACAAGTTTTTAAAACTAAATATTCAACCTTTCAAAACTTATTTCTCAATGTATGAACACCTGTTTGCAGAATCGCATTTACAAGGTTTCAAAACCGGGAAACAATGAAATACACTGTTAGAACAGTGCCAGATTTGAAACTCTGCAAATGCGCTGGTGAAATTGTTTGAACTTTGAAAATGTGTTGGTGAAAATGATGAAGAAGATAAAATAGAACACAAAACCATGTTTACAGATGTTTGAATTTTTGTTTGAATTTTTTTCAGGTTATAATCTCTTTTTTCAGTGTTGCAAAACCTTTTTTACAAGGTGTTGAGTTTTCAAACCCAGACTTACAAGCCTTTGAAAAAAAAAATTACAGGTTTGAATTATGGCAGGAAACTGGCTCCATAAATTGACATTTCAATCCGCAAAACGCTTTGCAAAAGATTTGGCAAAACGTTTTGCAAAACGTTTTCCAAAAACGTAATCCAAAACGTTTTCCAAAAGTCAATATGCAAAGTGGCAAACGTATCAGCCAATCAGCGTCTGGGCGGGAACTACGTCACTTCCTATTGCCTCCAAGGGTATCTCCACGGTGGGTCTCTGTTTACCACACTGGCGTCAAAACGTACCAGTGAGGATAGATCACTTGATTCCTCTTCGGACAAAGTTCCAATTTCTGAATCACTTTCACTATCACTGTCTGGCGGGTGGTGATCATCTCGATACTCGTCTTCTCCTGTATCAGACTGCTCGTGTGTCTGTATGTCTGTTGGGCTATCAGCAAAAGAGGGGCCTGAATTCTCATTTGAAGAACCTGGGCCCGGATTCACAAAGCATTCTTAAGAAGAAAAAAGTTCTAAGTAACACTTTTTTCTTAACTATGTTCTTAAGACAAAATTTAAGATGATGTTTTTTCTTAACTTTTTTCTCAACTTTCTTCTTAACTTTTTCCCTAAGTTCCTACTTTTTTTCCTAAGAAAGTATTTAAGAACAAATGAGATTCTTGAAGACAAAGTTCTTGTATTTCTTCTCAAGTTTCTTCACAACTTTAAGAGAAGCCCTCGCCATTCTTAAACCAGCTGCAGTGAAAAGGTAAGTCTTGATATGTATTTACTTCAACAACTTTGTATGACATTTTTTTTATTTATTCAGTATTTGGTAGTCCTAGAAAATGTATTTCTAATTTAAGTGGGACAGAGTACTTTTTTTAATTTATTTTTTTAATGTAGCCTGTTACATAGAGCTTATGTTGGCAGTTGACATATAGTTCAAATGGACATTTCAGTTTGTGTGTGACATGTGTGCCTGTTGATTACACTACAATGTACTCTTATTAAATCATGGAGACAGCTATTGATGTGTGTACTACTTAATTAATCACTATGAACATATGTTTTTAAGTAGGCGAAGTTACTGAAACCATGTCCTTACTATTATTCCTTTTAGATGGAAGTTCTTTGGGTGGCAGCTAGGGAGGAAAATCCACCAAGGCCTCTGAGAGACAGAGTGGATCCACTAGCACTCCCTGATCATGTCTTCATTAGACAGTATAGGCTCTGTAGGCCAGCCATTCTTTTTCTAGCTGATAGTTTATCAGTTGATCTGAAAAGAGAAACAGGGCGATCAACATTGCAGAATATAGGTGCCCTGAGGTTCTATGCCTCTGGGTCTTTTCAAATGGTGGTGGGGGGCACACTGGGTGTGAGCCAGTCCTCTGTTAGCAGAGTGGTCAGAGATGTTTCAAATTCACTCTGCAGAAGAGTAAGGCAGTTGATAAAGTTTCCTAAAACAGATGCAGAATGTATTAGAACCAAACAACAGTTCTTCAATATAGCCAGATTTCCAAATGTGCTGGGGCAGTAATGGGACACATATTGCAATCAAAGTAAGATAATGTTATTTTTAATTTTTTTGCAAATCTGTTTATGCTGTTTATGAAAGTATCAGCTTGAATCAAAAAACATTTCACATGGTGCTTGAAGTGTTACCTTAAGTATTAATTATTCCATACATTTTAATTCCATAGGCACCAAATGATGAGGAGGCCTTTGTAAACAGGAAAAATTTCCACTGGATAAACACACAGGTCATATGTGATGCAACGCTCCGAGTGACAGACCTTGTTGCGAAGTGGCCGGGTAGCACCCACGACTCCTTTGTTCTCATGAATTCAGGAACAGGCATTCAATTTAATGAGGGAGAAATGCCCGGTGGTTGGTTGTTAGGTCAGAACTACACATGAATTCTACTTTAGGTTAAAACAAAAACATACACTGTATTGCCCTAACTAATGTCCTATATGACAGGAGACAGTGGCTATGCCTTAAGACCATGGTTGATGACACCCATCCTTCACCCCATGCTCGAGATCTTGCGGCCCAGGGACGTGAGCCAGAAGTAGAAGGAGACAGTAGTCGTGTTGTTGTCGCCATATCTCAAGGATGCTTACTTCCACGTCCCTGTTCGGCAGGCGCACAGGAAGTTTCTCCGTTTTGCCTTTATGGGGGTGGCGTACGAGTACCAGTGCCTGCCATTCGGCTAATACCTGGCCCCGCGCACCTTCTCGAAGTGTGTGGAGACGGCGTTGGGACCGCTCAGGCGTCAGGAAAAGGGGGTTCTCTTCTACCTTGACGACCTACTTATTCTGAGCGACTCAGAGGAAGCTGCGAGAAGGGACACCATGACGGTGATAAACCATCTCTCTTTCCTGGGTTTTGCCATCAACTGGGAGAAGAGCTTCCCACTCCCCGGCCGGCAGATAGTCTACTTGGGGCTTTGCCTAGACTCAGCCGCCCTGACAGCGATGCTCTCGCCTCCTCGGCGGCCGCCCATCCCGTGGTCCCCCTGGGTCTGCTCTTTATGCGCAGACTCCAGCGGTGGTTTGCTCGCCAACAGTTGGACCCCGTGCGACACAAGCTCAGGGTGCTCCTCCTACCCCGTTCAGTGTCACCAGACCTGGAATATTGGGGAAACCCCTCCGCCCTTCTCAGGGGCGTTCCCCTGGGCAGAGTGACTTCCTACGTAGTGGTCTTCAGGGACGCCTCGTTGACGGGTTGGGGAGGAACGTGCCTCTCTCTGAGAGGAGCTCTCAGTCTGAGAGCTCTGCATATTGCAGGCACCCAGAACTTCGGGGCGGACCTCATGTCTCGCGGCGGTTGCATCCCGACATTGTCAGACTGATCTGGCAGAGGTTCGGAACGGCTCAGGTGGACCTGTTCGCGTGCAGGGAGAACACACACTGCAGGTGGTGGTTCTCTCTCGACCCTCGGGCTCTTCCCCCGTTGGGGGTGGATGCGTTGGCGCACGCATCTTGGCCGCGGGTTCTCTTGTAAGCTGCGTACATAAACAAACAGGGGGGAGTGCGCTCCTCTGCTCTCCACCGAAAGGCGGTCGAGCTCTGGCTTTGGGCTCATCAGTATCTCCTCAGTCTGAGAGCCCTGCATATCGCAGGCGCCCAGAACTTCGGGGCGGACCTCATGTCTCGCGGTGGTTGCATCCCGACACTGTCAGACTGATCTGGCAGAGGTTCGGGACGGCTCAGGTGGACCTGTTCGCGTGCAGGGAGAACACACACTGCAGGTGGTGGTTCTCTCTCGACCCTCGGGATCTCCCCCCGTTGGGGGTGGATGCGTTGGCGCACACACCTTGGCCGCGGGTTCTCTTGTATGCGTTTCCTCCGCTCCAGCTGATCCTTCCTCTTCTGGAACGGGTCAGACAGGAGAGATTGTCCCTGATTAAAGTGGCTCCGGAGAACCGCTCTGCTCTGTGGTTTCCAGAGCTGGCGGCGCTCTCACGGACGGCGCCGTGGCCGGTACCGTTCAGACCGGATGCGCTTTCACAGGCCCATGGGACGGTGCATCACCCGCCCGATGTATCGGGACGGTTGTTGGTCTGGCTCCTGAGAGGTTGATCCAGCAGGGCAAAGGTTTGCCTGAAGCGGTTATCGACACTATTCAGAGTGCTCGTGCGCCTTCTACTTCTTCCCTCTATGTGGCGAAGTGGTGCGCTTTCTCTGATTGGTGTGACAGGAACCACGCTGTCCCATCCCATTGCGAGGTGGGAAGTGTGCTTGCGTTTCTACAGCACTTATTAGAGAAAGGTTTGGCTTTCTCCACTATCAAGGTCTATACGGCAGCTGTTTCGGCTGGCCATGCGGGCTGTGATGGTGGACCGATCTTCAGCCATCCACTGGTCAAGAGGTTCTTGCTTGGGGCGGGTTAGGCCTGTTTCGCGCGTGCTTACACCACACTGGGATCTCCCCACCGTGTTGCGCGGGTTGTCCAGGGACCCTTTCGAGCCTTTGTCTCAGGCCCCTTTGGATGTCCTGTCCTTTAAAACGCCGTTCTTATTGGCTTTGGTTTGTGCCAAGCGGGCCTGTGAGCTGACCGCTCTGTCTGTCAGCCCGAGCTGCTTGTTGCTTAACGAGGACAGCTCCTTTGCGCTGCTCAGACCTAATCCTGCATTCCTCCCTAAGAACATTAATAGTTCTTTCCGGTCGAGAGATATTGTGCTTGAGGCTTTTCACCCCCCGCCTCATTCTAGTGAGGCGGAGGCGGAGTTGCTGTGCCCTGTGCGGGCGCTGACTATGTACGTGAAACGCTCAGCCGCGTTCCGCTCCACGCAACAGTTGTTTGTGTGTTATAGCGACGCTAGCAGGGGCCGCGCTCTCTCTAAACAGCGGTTTTCTCGCTGGATATGTGAGGGTGTTTGCTTAGCCTACGCTCGGCAAGGCTTACTGTACGTCCACACCAGAAGCGAATTGAGCTACCAAATCGCCGGAAGTCATTCACTTTCTATGGGCAAGAGCGATCAAAGCGACCAAAGTGACCAACGCTACCAGCGGCCAAAGTTGAGTGACCAGAGCGTCCAAAAAAAGTTGAAAACTGTAAATTACTATGACGCGTTTCAGCGGCAAAACACTGACAGCCAATCGGAATGTAGACGCTCTTCGCTTGCGTGGATTCCAGGGAACACCGGCAGGCACTTTTGAATTGTACGTCATGAGCGACCAAAGCGAACAGAAATATTCGCAGCGATACTTTATGAGCTTCTGCTTCTGGTGTGGACGTACAGTTAGCGCCACCGTTGGGCGTTAAAGCTCACTCGACACTTCAACGGCTCTACTCAAGAGGCGTTCCGGTGGAAGACATTTGCGCGGCTGCGTCTTGGTCTTCCCCCGGCCCCTTTGTTCGTTTCTACATGTTAGACATGTCCAGGGGCTTACTCGGCAACTCTGTGTTGAAGTCCGGTGCCCCTTCTACGGCTTAGGAATAAAGGCATGTTCTTTTAAGCGGCATCGTTGAAATTCCTCTCGCCGGATGGCGAGTTGGACTTGAATGCCAGTATTTCTCTCCCTCCATTTTTCAAATGGAAAGCTGGGAGAGAGGTTCCTATTGGTTCGCCGTTTGACGAGTTAGTTTGTCTGCCAGTATGGCACTCCCGCCGTTTTTTTTTTTTAAATGAGAAACGGACGAGAGAAGCTCCTTATTGGAGAGTCGAACTCCGTAGCTCCGCCCCCGGTGGTAGCGGACCTAATGGAAACCGTATTACTCTGGTTTTTCCTTCACTTTCATGGATTCCATGAAGGACGGGTTGGGGCCGGAGTCTTTGCAGACTCACTTCTTTCTCTTGATCATCGCCTTGCTTGATCTAGGAGGAATTCGTTTTTTATTAAGCTGTTGTGTTTTGCACATCCTCGGCTTTGTTGAGTCTTGTGTGCCCTGGTGACTTAAGTTTCTTGACTGGGGTCCAGCAGGAGTACATTGATTGGGCTCCGCTTGCAGCTTCACCTTAGCCAATAGGGCGAAGCCTAGACGGCGTAGCCTACATGAAATAGAACGATAGTTATGATATTATAACTCTAGTTCTATGATTGTAGGCGTAGCCGTCTAGTTTCCCACCTGCTGTACCCTCCAAATGCTGAAAGAATAGCGTGGAGGATGGGCGGCGGTTTGCGCCGCGTTATATACACGTGCCGTGGGAATTTTATTTGTATTTTTTTGGGACAAGCCCATAAGGCGAAGCCTACAATCATAGAACTAGAGTTATAATATCATAACTATCGTCTTTGGTATCACTCCTCAAGTAGTCCGGTAACTTCAGCGTCTTCGGTTGCACGTCAACGTCTTGTCTGACTATTTCTCTGCTGCTCAACGAATGCTGGTAATAAATAAATTGTAAAAAGACACACCATGTCAAGTTATTTTTTCGTTTTGGCAAGTAGCTGTGTAATAAGCGGGATAATGTATAGAACGTCGCCGGACCTGTCGGTCGTATGCTGACTCCTCAGGGTGGACTCCTTCCGCTGCTCCGCCGCCGGAGGACTCCGCAAAACCGAGAGGTCCGGCGACGTTCTATACATTATCCTGCTTATTACACGGCTACTTGCCAAAACGAAAAAATAACTTCACATATTCGTAGTGTTTATCAGCAGTGAAATAGTCCGCAAAAGACGTTGACGTCGCTTAGCAACCGAAGAGGCTGGGGTTGACAAGTTACAGGACTACTACCCATGCAAGTGAACGGAGCGTTCCACGGCATAGAGAAGACCCGTGTCATAAATGCCTGTCATGTTTCTGTTTATGGCATAGATTTCTCCTCAGATAAGGACAATAAAGCAATGATTAAAAAAAAACACAAACGCTCGATCAAAGGCCCGGCCCGACCCGGCTCGAGGATAATGGTGGGAAATATCGGCCCGACCCCTGCGGGCCCGGGTCGGGCCTCAAAACCCTGATTGTTTTACATGAATTGGCTAAAGAAATGACCACTGTAGCATATTTAAACACAATTCAAATTGTGCAGAGAATTATTTCCATTGGTCATTCTAACCGGAGACATTTAGAATTTTCGGTCCTCCAAATATTTTTCCGGTCTGTAGCCGCGTTTACATGGCACATCTGATCCGCATAGATTTCTACGCGGAATAGATCTGTTCCTAAAATGTGATCCGAATGTACTGTATACATGGCAGTAACAAAAGTGTCCGATATGTCTCTCGCACACCTGACACATCTCTGGACCGGCGGCGACGTAATGGACGCGTTATCACTATTTGGCATTGTGAATTTGATTTTAATGAAAGCACAGCAGGTGAGGGCTTGCCCCTTCAATTAAGGAGGACAGCACAGCTACGTCAATTTCTCGTCCGATCTTTATATTTACCCCCCACCTCCGCCGCAAACAAGAGGAATTTGAATGCGAGTCCGCAGCCAAGACTGGTGGTAGAGAGTGGTCTCTCTAAGTTAAGAAGTATTTTAACGTTCAGCCTGCAAAGGTACTAGTAGTACTCATTTAAAGTTATCTCGGACGCGCGCGGACACTACTATAGGCGAGCAGTCATTAATAAACACCCATGTCCCGTCGCTTAGCAACCGGACACGCTTACCGGACTACTTTTACGGAATGATAACAAAGACGTGAATCAGGCAATAAATCCACTTTCCTTGACAGCGGTCAAGTTCGGTGTGCTTAAAAGTACCGACGGAGCTCAGTGGACCAATTGCGAACTACTGCAGCTGCTCTAAGTTAAACCCCAATCTATTCGGAATGAGTGTATACATGTCGATTAAAACGGACTACACCACCTCTTCTATTCGGCATAGAATTCTATGCCGAACAGATAATTGTATTCCGAATGAGGCGTATATATGATCATTTTCTATTCCGCATAGAAATATATGCGGATCAGATGTGTCCATGTAAACGCGGCTAATGACCGGTAATTACCGGACAATGGAAACTTGACCCCAGTACACAACGGCGTTTCGCGGTTAAACTAGTCTGCCCGTACACACACACACACACACACACACTGGCGGTTGGTGGTTAAGTTAGCACACAACTGCATTTCGCGGTTAAACTAGTCTGCCTGTACACAATATCAATTAACACACGTATTAATATATGGGCCAGAGTAAGGCACAATCAAAATTTCTTTAGGAATTTAGCTTACCGTTTTAGCCGTTGCCGCCAAATTCAGTTCGAACCGGTCCAGGTCAGAATCTGCGTAGCCACGATGACGAGACAGAGCCACTTTGCGCATGCGCAAGCAGGTGTTGTGTCAGAGCCAATGGAATCCTAGTCACCGCCTTTGTGGGATGGACAACCGCCGTCCTCCAATCAATCATCCCTTGTATCTAACGATGTTCCAAAATGATCTATCAGACTGGAGTTGCTCTTAAAGTACGCCGGGAGATGTAGAAAGTGCTTTTATCACGATTCAACAAACGTTTAATTCAGAGTTGATCTTTCAATGTTGTATCATTATTCATGTATCAACACTTTTTCAACAGTTAATTGGTCAGCATTGTTTGGATGTTGGAACGTTATTTTTCTACTAATATATAGCAAAAAAAAATGTAATAGACATGGTTGTAAAAATAATGTTGATTTGACATACAACTCAAACATTTTTGATATTTAAATGTTGAATCCATAGTGAGTTAACAACACCATTTCAACTATTTGGTGTTCAACATTGTTTTGACGTTGAATCAATGTTTTTACATCGACTGCCATTATTTCAACCACATTTAAACGTCAGTCAGTCGAATGCCAGCTGGGATATCTCATGTCAATTTACAATTGGCAAAATGTGTCAGCGTTGGCTGACTATACTAACTCTTTTTAATTAGGATAATGATCCTGCTCGCCTCCTCTTTGCAACGGAATTTGTTTAAGATAAAAAACCATTTCATTGAACGTACACAGATATTTTCGTTTTTATGTTTCCCGCAGTGTGCCTCTCTGGTATTGAGCGGGTCTGCAGGATTGCACTCCGCAATCAACGCTTTCCAAGCAACTTTCTCCGGTAAGGACAGGATCTCACGGAGGTAGGCTGCTTCTTCGCTGTTCATTTTCTCCAGCTGCACGATCATAGTTTGGCAACATGAACATGGCACTGTGTAATCCGCCTAGAGAAATGCGATCAGATCGCGGAAGAACACGTCACGTCTCTGGCAAACGCTGCCGTATTCAAAATAGCATGCATATCCATCAGTTATATTCTCAATTTAATTTACAGAGCAATACCTGCAAAGTATTTAGGTTAACTATATATTTGATTTTAGAATAAAAATCAACCCTTGTATGCAGTTTATTTATTTTTTTGTTCCATTACCTCTACCTGGAAGCCTTGGTCCAAGCCGAGTTCAAAGCACCCTATGACGTCATTTTGCACCATGATGGATTTTCCGCCATCTTGGTTTATGTCAAAAACCTTCAAAATGCATCTCCTATCACAAATGTTCTCCAATCTTCTCGAAACTTGGCACACATGATCTTCAGGCCATGCTTGATAACTCTACTTCATTTATATCAATGTCAGTTGTGCTGAACAGCACTCATTAATGGGTAGACACTGCACTCGTGTGGCGACAAGCGGTGCTTAATGTATAATGCAACAATGACTATATTTACCATTCCGCCCACTTACAATATAAACTGAAATTCCCACTGGATTAGATGCTTCACGAACCACCTCCAGAACGGATGCTTGTTTACATTGTGTCTCTTTTAGGGATATTGTTCCGAATACCCCTATGTATTTGTGACATTTGTTCTGTCAGGCAGACTGTATTGCGCCCTTACCTCTAGGTGGGGTCATTTTCCCATTTGGTAAACATTGACGCGTACTCGCATAATGCTCATCCCACCGGCTGTCGGTATTACCGATTACCGAGACGGTCGTCATGTAGCCACCTAGCCGATTACGTCCGTCCAGCAAAATTAGTTTGCGAAGTCCCATTATGCTTGACCCCCACATTGCTGCTCGCAGCTATATTTATTATTAGGCCTATATCCTTTGTTTAACCAGGTTAGTCTCATTGAGATTAACATTTATTTTACAAGAGAGACCTGGCCAAGATGGACAGCAGTACACAGTTCCAACATAAAATACAAGACAAAATACAAGTTCAATACTGAGTGCAATTGTGAAAATACATGAATGTCATTGACTAAAACATTTGCAATTTTCCATGGAGTCCGACGTCAAACTGAAACTCTAATGTAGTAGACCATAACCTATCTGTAAACTAAATGTTAGTTAGTTGTCGCTTTTGTTACCATAGCTATTTTTTAAGTGTACATGTGTTGAGTGTGTTGGTGCATCTGCGTGTGTGCGTTTGTGCTTGTGTGTGTGCATGCGTGTGTGTCTGGGTGTGTGTGTGTGCATGCGTGCGTGTGTCAGCTGTTGTCTACAAGCCCGTTCCCAGACTCTCTTAGAGTGCACCTATTGAGGAGAACGCTGCCTATCGCGCCCGGGCCCAATTGCCATCACGCATTCAGTGGGGAACGGATTTAGCTCCATTACTTTTTATTACTGTGGCAATTACCTTTTAAAACTGTGGACGATTGGCAAACAACAAGAGCCCCAGTCCCGTACCTTGGGACCTTATTTCAGCTGTTGTCATAATCTAGAACATAGTCTACATAGAGACTTCCTTAAGACACTCAGATATCTGTAGGCCCCTCCCCATCCCCCAGCAGAAAGGCCTTTTGAGAAGGGCTGTTTTGTAGTCCATATAATCCTGGGTCAGTGTGGCTCTCTGGTGGTAATGGAAACGAGAGGTAATGACAAGCTTGTGTGTTGTTTTTTTATTTTTTTTATATGGGGGGGTGTGGGGGCACAAACGCCTGCTTTGTTAGGCTCAACAGAGACGTAAGCTGAGCCCCTGGTAGTCGCCCTGACAGGGGTGAACATAGCATTGTGCTAATCCAGCCCCCTGACCCCCCTTCCCCGGCCCCCAAACACACACACACACACACACACACACACAAACACACAACATACCTTTCATGCCCACAGGAGAGGGTGCACGTTGAATCGGGGGCTTGGGTGGGGTGGGCAGGGGGGCCGTTGGATGGCTCCCTCCGAGGCAGACAGTGGAGTTCATAGTCATCACAGCCCTGATACCTCTCACTCTATTTGATATCTTCTTTGATCTGCCGGAACATGTACATCATTCACCCTCTCAGAGGTCAGTGCTTTATTGGCCTTTTACACTTCCTTTAACACTTCCCCATCCCTGCCAGTTGTAAGTAAAAAAACAGTCAGGGATGGGGGACTCTGCCGATTCATAAGCAAAGCACCCCAGTGTTCATCTATTTTCATTATGAGAGGCATTTGAGCCTGATTCCGCAATGACCGGAAGCCGAACCGTATTTCACAGTTGAAGGACGACTGCGTCACTCGACTGCAGGTACAACCCAGACACCACAGGAGAATACAGTTTGTATTTGTATGTTTCTGCAAACCCCTGATACGTTGAACCTCAACGTTTATCTTCCAATATAATTGGGGTACAGTGTATTTTCTGGTTATGAAATAACTTCAAATATAGATTTTAATACCCACTAGTATTTCAAACATGTGGAACAATGAGCGGTATTTTTTAAATGATTGATTCTTTGTTCCTTTGATAGGATGCTTCAATTCAGACAGCTTTTAATCAAAATCAAACAGTAAACCCATTGCCATAACAACTTAATGTGCGTAATGTAACGTAGGAACTGCTGTAATTGTTTAGGTTTTAGCGTAAACTTGGTTACACTGTCCAGAGAAAAGAGACATCTGAAAACCTATTTGTGAAAGCACAAAACAAAGCTAATTTATACAAACGACGCATGCATACATTTTATTCATTTTAAATTCACGTCCAACTAAAAAGCATTCAAACCTGTGGCCTCAAATCAGAATCATTTGCTTATTCATAGTAATACTCCAGCACCACACCCAACAGCACCTCCCCTCAAGCTCCCCTGATGTGGGAGAGGTCCTTCCTCCTTCTCAGCGGGAACTTCACTAGTTCCGTTACTGAGTTCATAATAGTTCTTTCATTATAACGATGGAATGGGGAATCTATTTAACACTAGAACAGCCGTCGAAGGGGTCAAATGACCCCTGTGAGTTAAAATAAAATATATCTTTGCACTCGATCACGTTCCAAATCCCTACTTTCTTGACTTTTCCTAAATATGTGTGTTGTACCACCCTGTGTTCATACTTTTTTTTTTTCAGACCGGGAAAGATATTATAGAGCATTTTTATGCATTCCTGTGTAATTGTTTTTTTTCCAAGGATGCAATGCTCTTTTTCTGTCAGCAAGGGGACATTCTGAAGTGAATAAGATTGATATCTATAGGTAGATATACACAGGCAGACAGACAGACAGACAGACAGACAGACAGACAGACAGACAGACAGACAGACAGACAGACAGACAGACAGACAGACAGACAGACAGACAGACAGACAGACAGACAGACAGACAGACAGACAGACAGAGGTGGCCAATACGTCGACTGCGATCGACTGTACGACCGCGAGAGTAGTGCAGGTCGATTGCGTGACATTAAAAAAATAATAAATAAAAGTTTATATATTTTTTATTTTATTAATATAATTTAAAAATTAATTAATAAAATATAATTATAAGAAGGATATAAAAATGAGTGGACACACTGTTCAAACTATTGCAACATATAATTTGCTACTATAAATGCAAATTGTTACATTCTTTTTGAATGAATAGATAACTACCCTAGCATAGACAATAGACACTGTTGGTGTGGCTGAGAGAGAAAATGCCATGTATTCCATCATGTTTGTGAACCAGCCGTTGGCTGAGTGGTCTAGCATCTGCCCTGCAATTCGGGCAACCCGAGTTCACGTCCTGGGTACATCATGTAATTCTTGCCGTTTGCTTATTTTTGTAATTTCCTTTATATCAGAGAAATTAGGCCTAACAATTTACCTTTTATATAATAAATTTGTCTTACAATATAACCCAAATATACCTTGCAAAAACTCGTAAAAGTCGTAAAGTTAATGTTAATATTAATGTTACTGATAAGCCTTTGTCACAATGACAAAGACACTGCATGGGAAATTGCAGCCACATGAATTCCATTCAGGTGAGTTTCGCGGCAGGCAGCCAAGAAACTCACCACTGACCACTTCTGTTGAGAAAAAATACTATGGTCAGTCAATTTAGCATATTCAAAGAAATGGAAAATAAATGACATGAAAAGTTTTTTTTTATTTCTCCAGTATTCCTTCCTAATACACTGATTCGGTGGGGATTGAACCCCAGACGAACGTTCTCTGGCTCAGTCTCAGACCGATCACTAGGAATTAGCTGTAAGAGCCTATACTTTTCCCTGGATTTAGAATGATACAAACGTGCAAAAACATAATTATATATATGGAATTCAGTGCAATGCTGTTTGTCCCTATAAAACAATAATAGTGAAAAAATAAATACAAAACATGAGGATAACTCTACAATCAAACCATGCAATCCGAAGGCTCTTCTTCACCACTCCCCCTTCTCACTTCCAATGCAAAGCGAATAGAATTGAGTTGGGGATCGAGGGCGTAGCCTAACTAGTTGGTGAACGACCCAGAGAAACGCAACGCAAATTTTATTCCGAAATTCCGCCCGGACACATTTTTACTACTACTGTACGGGGAACCCACTTGAATCCTACCTGTTCTACTGTTATAAAAAAATTGCGGCGCAACTTGGTGGGCGTTATACTATCAAATGCAAATTGTTACGTTATTTTTGAATGAATAGATAAGTTAGTACCCTAGCATAGACAATAGACAATGTGGGTGTGGCTGTTATGATAATTGCATTCCCTGAGACACAAAGAGCTTTAAATTAGTATAGCAGTCTGTGTCTCTGCAATGCATCCATTTTTTACAATGCATCCTGGAGGCAGAGGCAGACAGAGGCACTGGACGCCAGAGCAAATATTGGTCGAGTTACAGAGTATTTCAGAGGGGGAATCTGATGGAGAAGCAGAGGAACTGGCATGCGAGCTAGAGAGTGATGATGAGAGAGCTGATGATGGAAGTGGCGCTGTGTAGAATCTGATTCAGGTTCAGAATCTGAACCTGAGGCGACCACATTCATGGAAGAGACATCACCATCCATGCAAGAGAAAGCACGAGACGGTACCATATGGATTGAACAACCCCCTGGCCGTTCGAGAGGCAGATCAACAGAGGCCAATGTCATGAGAGAACCTCCAGGGCCCACACCTCGCGCCAAGGAAAATATCACAGATCCACTGAGCAGTTTACTGTGTTTGCTTGACACGGAAATGTGGGAACAGATTCTAAAGTATACTCAGGCCGAAGCTGACCGAAACAATGCTGATATGTTCAATGCGACAATGGACCAACTAAAAGCATTTGTTGGTCTCGTTTATTTGAGAGGTATTGCCGGCGGGAAAAGCCAGAAACTGGAGGACTTCTGGTCTGCTGAAATGGGAAATCCTGTTTTCAAGGAAACAATGTCTCGCCAGAATTTCTGAGATATCATGCGCTATCTGCGCTTTGATGACAAGAGCACAAGGGCTGCCCGCCTTCTGGAGGATAAATTTGCCATGATATCAGAGACATTTGATCGATTTGTGAAAAACAGCACTGCTTCTTACACGCCTGGGGAGAACATAACAGTTGGTGAACAATTGTTCCCCACCAAGGCGCGCTGTCGTTTCACACAGTACATGGCAAATAAACCGGATAAATGTGGCATAAAATTCTGGGTAGCCGCTGATGTTGAAACCAAATACATGTTGAATGCCCATCCCTATCTAGGGAAAGACAACAGTAGGCCATCTGGACAGCACTTATCAGACAATGTTGTGCTTCGTCTGATGGAACCATTCCTGGAGAAAGGAAGAAATGTAACAACAGACAATTACTTTACCTCGTTACCACTGGCAAACACTCTTTTGGCACACAAAACCACCATTGTTGGCACAATGAATAGAATCAGACGAGAGATGCCCCCGTGTACAAAGGCACAGATGGAAAGATTCTCCTCCAAGGTGCTGAGGGCTGGGGAAGCCACACTCACCATTTACCAGGGAAAACCACGCAAAAGCGTCAGCCTCCTCAGCACAATGCACCAGACGGTTTCAACTGACAATGGCCCCAAGAAAATGCCCGAAACTGTATCCCACTACAACAGCACTAAATATGGCGTTGATGTTATGGACCAGATGGCACGCTTGTATTCAGTAAAGGGAGGGACCAGGCGTTGGCCTGTAGCTGTGTTCTACAACATCCTAGACCTGGCTGCAATCAATGCACACATTCTGTACAAACAGTGCATGGACGTCAACATGACCAGAAAGAGATTTATTCTGGAGCTTGTGAAACAGCTGTGTGCGCCTCAGAGAATGGCCAGGACTGTGTCATCAGTGGCAGCACCAGTGGCACGTAGGTGACTTCTGATTGAAACTCCTTCCCCACCTACCAAAAGGAAAAAGTGTCAAGTCGCCAGATGTAGTGGGAACAAAACCTTTGGAAATGCAGTGAGCCTGCATTTCCTCACTGCATTTCTGCAAGATAATCTGCTGTGAATGTTGATTAGACTTTGCTGAAACCGGAAGATAAAAAAAAAGACTGCTGTCCCGAAAGACATTTTTTTTTCATCCAGTTCCTAGTTCATTTAAAGTCAGCCGTATTTTTTTGTTTTCTTTTTTTACAGACTTACTGAATGTCAATGTACTCTATACTCTAATAAACTCTAATACATTCATTTAAAACCCAGGTAATTTGGTTATTTGCAGTGTTGGGCAGTAACGCATTCCATAAGTAATGAGTAATAAATAATGCATTTCACACACACACACACACACACACACACACACACACACACACACACACACACACACACACACACACACACACACACACACACACACACGTTGTCTCACTCATTGTTTAATAAAAAAAATACTATTTCATTCATCCAAGCATAATGATTTGCTATTCTTTAATATATTTGATACTTTGTGTATGGCTTAGTCTTAAAAGTATCATGTTTGTGTGGTCAGCTCCTGCCTCATGAGAAGAAGTTGCCTGGGAACTGAATACTAAATGGTCTGTTTCTCAATCGCTCTCTCTCTCTGCCACACCTCCCCTCCACCAGCCAGTACATTTGCAATTGAATAGATAAGTAAGGCCACAAAGCCAATTTCAGGCCATCTGGCCGTGGCCGTTGGCCGTTTTCACACCTAACCGTGCTCAACTGGCCCCTATTGTTCTCTGGCCTGTACTCACTAGGCAATCGCAACTGTGGCCTGGCCTCGTAATACGTCACCACCAAGTGTCCGCTGCTTAGTAGAACAACACAGACAATACAGTTGACACGTTACTGACGTTGTTGCTTATTTGGAGCAACACATTTTTATATTTCCGCGCGTGAGCTAGAACCCCAATTTACCCTCCCGGACCCTACACACATTGGTGGTTTATTGGGTTTCATTCTGTTGTAAATGCGACGGCTCCGCTGTTCCGGGGGATCTCCACAGAGATAACGCAGCTATATGATCATGACCAGTCTTGACTAGCAGTCGCAGACTTCAAACTTGATAAAGTGAAATGTGAGAGAGAAGGTGATGCAGTCGTATTAAACAAAGACGTTGAGAGATGGTGCGATCTACGAGAGAGAAGCAAATTATTCTAACACCCGTTCGTCCGGGGTTCAATCCCCACCGAATCAGTGTTTTAGGAAGGAATACTGGAGGAATAAAAAAAACTTTTAATGTCTTTTATTTTCAGTTTCTTTGAATATTCTAGTATTTATTCTCAACAGAAGTGGTCAGTGGTGAGTTTCTTGGCTGCCTGCCGCGAAACTCACCTGAATGGAATTTATGTGGCTGCAATTTCCCATGCAGTGTCTTTGTCCTTGTGACAAAGGCTTATCAGTAACATTAATATTAATATTAACTTTACCATGAGTTTTTGCAAGGAATATTTGGGTTCTAGGGATACTGTAAGACATATTTATTATAGAAAAAGTAAATTGTAAGGCCTAATTTCTCTGATATAAAGGAAATTCCCAAAATAAGCCAACGGCAAGAATTAAATGACGTAGGCCTACCCAGGACGCGAACTCGAGTCGCCTGTATTGCAGAGCAGATTCTAGACCACTGAGCCAACTAAGGTTTCACCAATCTTATGGAATACATATATTTGTCTCAAAATGTGTTGAGAAAATATCCGCAATAACAATATAGGCATATCTCAATTAATTTAATTACTTTATTTTCATAATTTAATCTTAAACCCTTAGTGAAAATATAGGCTGTTTGTACTTAATATATGTACATTTATGACAAAATCGTGAGGACTAGGCTTGCGACACACACACACACATGTGGCGCTAGCGCGATCGTAGCTCATTGGCGCCACCTAGTGATCATTATGTGCAAATGCACAGCCTCTCATTCAAATGACTTAGGGGTCATTTGACCCCTCTTGTGGCGCTAGTAGTAAGTAAAAGTGTCCCGGCGTTCCTAGTCAACCATCATCCAAGGTGTGTGAGCAGAAGGATACAGTCTAGTATGCTCTTCAATAAGGTTTATTGTCTTAGTTTTCAGATTAAACACTATGATATTTTGGTCTAAGTTTTTAAAATAAATACTATACATTCACTTTTGAATGAACAATTAGTTAGCTAGTCTTTATGTATAAACTAGGCCAAAACAAAAACGCTGTGTGTGTATCTCTAGTGTTTGTTTGTTCCCCTAGGCCTCAATACCGCGGGGTGACAGGCAGGACCCCCGTCATATTTTTTAATTGTATGCGTGGTCCCGATGACCCCCTACTGTCTGCAAGCACCCACCCTTGTGGATATGGAAAAGGATTGCTTCTCCCCCCGGAGAATAACATCTGGTCGGATAACAGTGATGGTCTATTTTATATGAAAGATGACCTCAAGATCATTTAAGATTATTAATTTGGCGGCTCTCGCACGACAGGAAGTGGTATGATCCATCACTGAGATGTCATCACCAAGCTGCATGGAAAACACATCACGTATGGGGGCCTATGTATAAGGGCATTTAACTTATTAAAAGTATAAGTTTGTATTCCCAGGGCCTAGACCAACAGACAGTGATTTAATTGGTAGCTGACGTAGGGGTCCAGCACACTTGGGAATGATCTAGAGTATTGCAGTTTTTTTTATATGAAAGAAGGCCTAAATGACCTACAAGATTATCAATTTGGTGTTCTGGCCCAACCGGAAGTTACGCAATCCGTCCCTGGGAGGTAATCTGAAGACACGCTTTACCAACCAGCCATAGAAAAGGTCACACTATTCAGGTCTGTCAGAGAAAAAGGGGGGCGCTCTAATTTGATTCCATCTCCCTCAGCATCACAAGAATAAACATTAATTATAGCCTCCTCTTATCCTCACTGGGCCTCTGAGAGAGAGAGAGAGAGAGAGAGAGAGAGAGAGAGAGAGAGAGAGAGAGAGAGAGAGAGAGAGAGAGAGAGAGAGAGAGAGAGAGAGAGAGAGAGAGAGAGAGAGAGAGAGAGAGAGAGAGAGAGAGATGCACTACTAAAGTGAGGCTCTCCTAGTATGGCAGGAATAGCTTATTTCAAAGACTGGTGGTTGGACAAAGGAAAGTTAGGAAGTGAGCGAGACACTTAAATTTTTTTCCACAATCCTTTGCACTTTTTACTTTGTTTTTCTTCCCCACGTGTGCACTGTGAGCATTTGGCGTCCAAATACCAGCACATACCAACACACACCAGCGCATGAGTTGGGATAACAAATGTGGTGTGTGATGTTAATTCAAACTGTATGTAGTCTGTGTAATAATTTGTTCATTCATAAAAAAAAAAAATATTTGAGTCCTTCCATTCTTCGCACTTTATTCAAGTTTTTGTGTTTCTCCTCATTTAAATTCTGTTGCCCTCCTAGTTATACCCTTGTCAGAGCCATTTAATTTGCCAGACCACATCGAATTCAGAGACAGGTTATTAAGGAGCAGGTAGGGGTTAGACAGTTAACTAAGATACAAGTTATTAAGGAGTATGTAGGGGGTAGATATTTAATTCAGATACAAGTCAATAAGGAGTATGTAGGGGTTAGACCGGTGATTCCCAATGGTGGCTCTGGTATTTATGGCACCAATTTATCAACAGGTAAATAGGTCTTGAGTATTTAGGAGAACAGGCAATTAGGGAAGCCTGTTTCTCTTGGGCAGGAAGAGAGCTTAATAGAAAGGAGGAGGGAGGGAAGAGAACGTCTACATATGTATGCTTTATGCTCCATTGAGATTCACACAAGATTCCCAAGGTTGCAGAAGAAAGATATATTCCTTCCAATCATATTTCAAACATTGAGAAAGGCTTCTTTAAGTATACTAGGTGTCTAATTTACACTTCTCCTTTCGATAAAAAAACATCTTATTTTATAGGTGAATAACATACTCTCAGCACATCACTCGCTCTATCTCTAAAAATACAGAGGGAGAGATAGTATGAGATACAGTGCAATTGTCGTAGTGAGACATAGTAGGGTGTAGTTCAATCAGCTTAAACGGGACTGTATAAAACATCACACTGTGACTCTTTGAGACTACTGTATGTGCTTTCCAGGCTGGGGGAATAATGGATTATTAAGTTAAAGTTTAACTAATGAAAGTTTCATGAACTCAAGGTTATTTCCGTGAGTGCATTATGGAAGACGAACCCACTCAACACACCCAAACTCACACGCACAAACACACGCACATACTAACTCATGGAGACACTCACATTTCACCGCTCACAGTGGTAAGTTACAGTCTAGGGTGGTGACACCATCAACCCGCACTCTTACCGTCCCTTTTGATTTGGGACTTTTTTCTGTTGTTGCTTTGACATCCACAATATAAGTATAGGGCTTATATCATACATGATCCGATTCAATTTCTGATCAATATTAGTGAGAATTAGTCATCATCAAATATTTGCATCATAATTATATATGCTGCCATTTGATTCCATCCATTTGCCTCCAGTTGTGGGGCCATTATTATGGCAGAATTGAATACAAGTGGGAGTCGAAAGTATCTTAATTTGTGGGGGTGTAATCTGATTGTAAATGAGTAAGATACGTAAATAAGTAGACAAATCGGTAACATAGTGTACATAGTTATTATTGCTGAAAAGTATTAATCTCCAGGAGGTTTGGAAATACAGACAAATCATCAGTCATAAGTTGGACCTGGCAATTGGCTATCTTTTAACAGGAGGACCTAGTTGTCACCTGATAAGTTGGTCCCAAGCGTGCAGTCGCGTGCACTGAAAATCATCAATGTACCGATCAACGTGGGCGCATTAACCTTGTGTTCTCTTCTCTTCAAGCAATAAAAGTTCACCAGTCTAAGAAGTCTAGCGACAAGATGCCAAGCCACAGATTCACTCAGACTTCCATTTTCTCTTCCGCCATGAGAAAAATTATTAACTAAAAATGATATATTTTCCATTTGTTTTAACCTATTTTGATAATCACACCTCTATGCACAATGGTCATTGGCTAATCCCCCTGATATGTGACCCTAACAAAAGATTTAGGCCCCGTTTACACAAAGGGAAAACACAAAATTATTATTTTCCGGGAACTAGTTCTTGTTGTTGATTCTGAGGATTCTGATTGGCTTGCATGGCTTTATCCATCTCCCTACACTGCCGCCCATAGGTTTGGCATAGTTATAATGCCGTTCAACGGCGTATTTCTGCGTTTTAATGTAAATGACAACTTTTTTGAAAATGGAGGGCGGGAAATATTTGTTTCTATAAATACCCTGCTACGTATAAACGTGGCCTTAGCTGACTTTTTAGGTATGCGTATGCCTATTAGGCAGACCTAAGTTCAGAGAAAACCGTGTCGCTGTTGCTTCCGTTACCAAATTCTGCATCCTCTCTTCGATGGGTCCTCAACCAGGCAAGCATGCTGTCCTCTTCCTCTTTGATAGTTTATGATCCAGAATTTGTCACGGGCCTCTTTTTATCTTTGCCTCTATGAGGGTTCAAAAGGGTTCTTTGTTGTTGTTTTCAGATGTGATAGCAGGCGAGTGAGGGCGTCATCTCTGGGTTTCGGATCGAGTTTATTTGTTTATTTATTTTATGTGTTTATTATTTTCTTAAACAAAAAAACGAAACAATCTCAAACCTCATTTACATACATCACAAGATAACAAACTCACGGAACATGGAGGAGGAGTGCAGATCCATAATATTCAATAAATTAATTTAAATGCCCAGTTTCTTGAATAGTCTTATCCAGGGTCCCTCATCCCCACGGTCAACTTCATTGAGGACTAATGTTGCCCGTTCCAATGACAGGAGATCCATAAAGTCCTTTGACCAATTGTCAATGTTGAAGCAATTGGGTTTAGATATTTTCCAATTCATCATAAGAATTAGTTTCACTGACAAAAAGGGTAAAGCTATGATGTGGTGACTAAGAGCTGACTTAATATTTTCTATTCTACTGCCTAAAAGGCAAATTTGTACAGTAGTATTTTAACTTTCAGAATGGAAGACAATATAGATCACATCTCTCCAAAAACTCTTTACTGAGGGGCATTGCCACATTAGGTGTATCAATGTTCCTGCCTCTAAGCAACCATGGCAACACAAATGGGAGAGGGACTTTTCCATTTTCTTTAATCTGCTTGGTGTTATATAAGCCCTGTGCAAAAAATTGTATTTGAATAATTGTATATCTCACACATTTGGATATGGCTGTTGTGTTTTTTGGTAACAGTATCCCACTGTGCATTACTCAAGGGTAATCCCAAGTCCTGCTCCCATTTCTGTTGGATAGAGGATAGGCATAGTAGTGAGACATAGTAGGGTGTAGTTCAATCAGCTAAAACGGGACTGTAGAAAACATCACAGTGTGACTCTTTGAGACTACTGTATGTGCTTTCCAGACTGGGGGAATAATGGATTATTAAGTTAAAGTTGAACTAATGAAAGTTTCATGAACTCAAGGTTATTTCCGTGAGTGCATTTTGGAAGACGAACCCACTCTACACACCCAAACTCACACACACAAACACACGCACATACTAACTCATGGAGACACACTCACATTTCACTGCTCACAGTGAAAATGTGAGCAGTTGGATAGAGGATAGGCTTTCAAAGGTTGCAGTGGTCAACAACTCGTATAACCTTGACACTGTTCTCCCTGATGACATCTCCTTCAGTTTTTTGTCCAAATCTATATCCTGTATTATGGGTTCTTTTAAAATAAGTAACCCCAAGATTTTAATTGTAATGCAAAACCTGGTTTCGGCCCAAGTTTTGAGCCAAACCGGAGATTCTTTAAATCCCTCCTCATTTAGCAACCCCCAGTTGCATTTTGGCAACTGATGCTATTATCACCAGTGGCCAAATGGCATGGAGCAATCAGGATGGATTTATTTTTTCTTATTTTCCATTCTCAGGTTGTTCTTTAAAAATGGCAAGTTGTGTAATTTATCTACATTCCTATCGACTTACAGGAATGTGCTCCAGCTGCTCTCCCCTTATCTCCAATCTCTAGCCCATGGCTGCCTACTCTGTCATCATTGTAAATTACTCTTAGGAAGTTTTATTACAAATATTTATTAATAAGGTAACCACTCCCTGAAGGCTTTTATTCATGAGTAATCTTTTTTATAGAATAGGGCTGTGCTAGATGTGACTCGAGATTGTTAAAGGTTCAACACGTGGTCTATTAAGAGATACAAGGTAAATGGAAATGCACTCTGAAAGGGGTTGATGAAGCATCAGCCAGACCCAGGTAAAAATTCTGTTTATATTAGTATGGGCGGAATGGTAAAAAAAACCTGAATTGTTCTGAATGGGAACATTTATATGTATGCTAGCTGAGCTGACAATGAAAAAGTGTTTGACAGTATTGCTATCTAAACAGTCATGATAAAGAGCCAATGAACCCATTGTTTGAGCAAACGAAAAAATATATCGCTGTTGGTACAGTAAGGATGTTCAAAAAAGGAAGTGCTAAGCACTAACAATTGTTAGTTTAACCCCGTATACAAAGCTATTTGTATACGGGGTTCTATTATTCGTGAGAAGGGGGGAAGGAGTTTTTTGAGGTGGAGGATTTCTCTACCCCGAAAATCACCTTCATCTGTCCCAAAAACACGGGATGGTGTAGGTCTGCATCCATGCCTGTTTGAGACATTTGCTCCGCTGGCTCCGGAATGAGCACACTGGTCAGAGGCTATGGGTGAGCAGGACAGAGCCAGCAGATGAAAAACTGGTATTCATTCAATATTTTTCATTTTAGATAGGCTCTTTGACATTAGCTACTAGGGAAAAGTTTGAATGGATGATAGTAATGTTGCATAAAATGTTTTATGGTTTTAAGAGCTCATTTTATGCTGTATGTGTCCTGTAGCTCTTTCTGTGTTTCTTGGAGAAAAGGTGTAACAGAAGGAAAAGTATAGGCTTTTGGAAACGTGAGTGCGCTTCACTCTTATCTGGCTAGGGTTAGCTACAATCATAGGCCCTCTTATTTCTTTGATGATTTTTGCCAGCAGCATCAGCATTAAGCCGATAGGGCCTGAGTCAGGTCTTCCTTTAATTTATCCACATACTGAGAATAATTAGTTCCTTAAAGCCATCTAAAGAGTTCCTTAACAAACATCCACAGGAAGCCTCTCTGCCAAACATTAAAATGAAGGGATAATGCCCTGTGGCATCACACCTGGTGCTGTAGTATGCCTGAACCATGTAGCCCACATGTTGACTCCATTTCTTCCTTTCCATGGTTCACGGTTCCCAACATGCACAAGGGAGTTTGAGCAAAGCACTCTTGGTGAGGGTCGCCTTTAGGGTGACAATGGGTTGTGCGTGATGTCTGGATCCCCATCATCTTCAGCAGCTCTTGGATAAACACAAGGCCTACTGTGGGTACCATAGAGTTGCTGCTGAGCTGTAGCCCCATCGAGACTTCAACAGACCACCTCTCTGCACTACTCTGGTAGGGAACTGTTCTGACCTGCACAGAAAATCTGATGCGCAAATGTGATGTTCAGATGCTTATTGTCGAAATTGTGTTGATGACCATATGACAATAACCAAAATGAACAATAAAGGTAATCTCCTGTTAGGCCTACCCAAATGCACTCTCTAATGCTTCTAGGGATTTCTTTGGGCTAATGTTGGGGTTGTTAATTCGTATTAACTTGATTACATCTAGTGCTTTAATGCATTCCATGATCTGTCATCATTTCTTCTTGGCGTAGCAGACACAGTCACTTCCAACATAAGGTGGGCCTGTTCTTGCCAGTGATCAAAATATTCTTCCTCAACTGGCTTTGGAAAACGAACCAGGAAAGATGCAGATTAATAACCACTTCCTTCTTCACAGTCCACACACACACACACACACACACACACAACCCATGTTATGGGATCCCTCCCTAACCCGTTGCTGGCCGGAGTCAATGCACGGGAACAAAGTTTCTATCCTTAAGGCTGACAGGGAATTGACACGCTTTGCCCCTATGGGTGTGGTGTAAAAATACCAGCGCCTTCCATTCGGTACCCCTCTGGCCCCGCTCGCTTGTCAAAATGCTTAGAGGCAGCGCTATGGCAAATCAGGCCAGTGTGAGTGTGTGTGTGTCACTGTCACTATCAGTCACTATGACAGCTAAACACTCATCTCTGCGGCCTGATGCTGTCCCGTTGGCGCTCGCAGAAGAGTGACGGCACTGTCTACCATGCAACTATGGAGGCTGACGGCAGCCTCCGAATTGGTGGTGCCGCCAGGTTTGCCCATTAAGCGTTGGTTTGCTCGCCAGAGGTTGGAACCCAGGCGACACAGACTCAAAGTACTCACCAAGCTGCACAACCGTGTCACCGCACCGAGGATATTGGGGAAGCCCCCCATCAAGGTTGTTGCCCTGGAAGAAGCGACGTCATACCTGGTGGCCTTCACGGACACCTTGTTGGAGGGTTTTAACAAGTCACTTGTTTTTTCAAATTCTGAGTTGTAATGAAAAAAATGAGGTAATTAGTGTCCAGACGCAAATGTGTGTGATGATGGATAGATCAGCCTACTAGTTGGTACAGATGGGTACAGCTATTAGGCTGAGCACTTATTTATCATCTACAAACGTGTATTAATGTTTTGTTAATTAAGTTCATCATTAACTTAAGGCTTGTAAATGAAGATGATGATAGTGATGAATGTTTATTATAAAGTGGCACCAGGTAAATCAGCATAATGCATCCACTTTTTTCGTGTTGTTATGGGTGTTTTAGACCAAACTCTTTTATATGAATCAGGGCATTAGGCTGTTTAAAGGTTGTTAAATGCATGTGTTAAATTCAGCTGTGGTAGCAGCTGCTGTTGATGTAATTAAGAGGTGCATAAAAATGTAAGTATGTAGATATGCAATGTAATATGGATGTCATAAATCACTATAAGCCTGGTGAGTTAAAGACTGCAAAGGGAGCGGTTTGCTCTGTTCTGAACTAACTTCCAGAATAGGAAGCATATCCAAGTGACCATAATAAAAAAAATATATGTTTAATGTGGAAGGAAAAAGCTCCCATCATATAATTATAATAGTCCTACCAATGTGGACTTGTCACTAAAATCTAGAAGGACTAGGCTACTTTATTTTGAGATGTCCCTGGAATCCCCATGTTTCTTTCTAAATAACTAACTACCATTAGTGACTAGAATCATTTCATCACTTCTAAACTGAATTGAATTAACGCATTCCATAGTTACCAGTAAATATACCAATAAATATTGAATAAAATATTATTATTATTTTTATTTATTTTTTCACATTTCACAAATTAGATTTGGGGCTAATTAAATAATATTCGAGGCTTTAGCCCCGAATAAATCACCCTAGTGACGTCACTGATTGTTGCCATTATCATTATTAAAAATAATTATATCCTATCATATTTTCGGCTAAACAATGCAAGCGTGTTTCCTTGTATAACTCCTTGCGAAATGGATAAATAAGAAATGTATTCATGTGTTATTATATCATAAACAAACAAAGCAATCTGAGAAATATTTTAGCTGATGGAGCATCGGCTGAAATATAAAGTAAAAAACTAAATAATAAACTACTAAATAAGCAAATACGGAAATAGTCAGGGTTGGGTGGGTTGCCGGGCAGGGGAATCAATGCATGCATGTAGCATTGGAGCAGTGGTAGTTGCACTCTGGCACCTTTTAGACCTTGCAATGGTGGGCACATGCCATGGGCTATGTCACATGACAAACGATGGCGTCATCACAAACACTTTTACAGAGAGCTACACTTTTGCTTGAATTGTGACGAAAAAGAAGAATATTACCCTTTCATTCTTTCTATTTCAACGGTACAGCTTTTCGCTGCTCATACCACTTCACAGTCTCTTTCCCTCTGGATTTGCTCTCTCTCCCCTTTTCTCTTTTGGCCTGCAGCGGCTCCTGGCCCTGTGGTTTCCTTGCCAGGGTCACTTCCGTGGTTAGCCATTCTCCACTCACTCGCCCAGCTACATATGTGGATCTCATTCTCTTTCTGCCAAAAAACTTTTCACACACACACAAACCCACGTGCCCAAACCTAAAATTTTATAAAAATGTGCCAGCAGCCATAGCTGTCTGTCTCTCGTCACAAATTGTGTTTCCAGTCATTCATTACTGGGATCAGTTACAGATGACTTAACTCCAGGTTTTTTCAGCTTTCTCTCACTTGACAGATGGCTGCATGCTCCCACTGGAATGTCTGGGCCGCACTCACACACATACAGACACACACAGACACACACATATGCTCTCACATCCCCCCCACACACATACAATCACTCCCAAACACAGAGACACATACTCACGTATACACAGACATAAAACCCATTATCTCACCACACAGCCCCATAGTTAAAGAAATCCACAGAGAACATAAAAGCAGACACAATAATGAGCTGGAATTGTAAATGGTTCAATAAAAGTCTAAAATAACGCATATTTATACTCCCTGTGGAGCGTCCGATTTAGAATGGGCTACAAATTTTTAATGACCCCGATAGCAGTAGACATGGACCCCTTCACACCAGGGATGTTCCTCAAATGCATTAATATCCAGGTGTTAATGCACCCAAGAAGCATTTGTGATGGGATCTGTCAAACCCCATCAGTGGGGGATCTGTGACACACTCTGAACCCCTTCAAGAAAATAGAATGCCTTTTAGTCACTAAATGTTGGTGCTTTGTTTTACAATGTGCAAAATATATATACCAATGCATTTAACTTTATTTGTTACGTATAATTACCAAATGTCCTCCAACATTACTACACCACCCAGAAACCCTAGCTCAGTATCCTGTACAGTCTTTCTCCCCGAGCACTGGTCTTGGTAAATTAAATGGTGCCCTGTGCCTTTTTTTCAAACTGTGGATGACTCATTGTTTGCCCATTTATTCAGTCACCAGTGAGATCATGGATGTGGCAGCAGTAAGCGAGAGTTGGTTACAAGGGTACACAGGCTCTGATGGATGCTTTTCTAGCAAATATTGCACCAGCTGTTCGCTAAGCCTGCCACCATGCATCGGATGTTCAAAAAAAGTTTTTTCATTTGCAGCCTAAAAATAAAAGTTTCACAGAGAACTTTCACAATCTATTGTGAAACTCTGATAATGTATTATCAGTATTATCTCCATATCCAATATCAATCTGGGCAATGGAGATGCATTCTAATTCCAGGTTATTAACGTGATGTCAGGGTGTAGTGCTTGCAGGGCAGCAGCAACAACGATGGATAGATCCTAACGCAAACGACTCTAGCTAAAGGATTTTTAATAAAACAACAAAATATCTCTGTTCTGTGGGCAGGCAGAACAAAAACACTACAATTGGGGAACCTCGAGGAAGACCGGAAATGACAAAAAACAAAGAACCGGCAAGGGAAGAAAGGAGTTGAACTAGTATAAATGTGGAGAGAGTGATCGGGGAATGAGGTGCAGGTGGGACGATAATGACAGGGACACACATCTCAAGGGGAATGAGGGGACTGCAGGCTGGAGCTGCAAGGTGTGTGTGTGTGTGTGCGTGTGTGTGTGCGTGTGTGTGTGCATGCGTGCGTGCGTGTGTGCGTGTGTGTGTGTGTGTGCCTGTGTGTGTGTGTGTGTGTGCCTTTGTGTGTGTGTGTGTGTGTGTGTGTGTGTGTGTGTGTGTGTGTGCGTGCGTGCGTGCGTGTGTGTGTGTGTGTGCCTGTGTGTGTGTGTGTGTGCCTTTGTGTGTGTGTGTGTGCCTTTGTGTGTGTGTGTGTGTGTGTGTCTGTGCGTGTGTGTGTGCGTGTGTGTGTGTGTGTGTGTGTCGAGTCCACAAAATGGTGGGAGTGATGGGACTGTCACTGAGGCAGATCAAGTAAAAGAGTAGCAGATGGCCCAGTATTAGATGTTCTAGCATACATTTACCTATGATAAGCACATTTGAACTAACAAGGTGTTTTATGTGCCTTTTTTTGCAATCTGCTCGCTAAGCTTAGAATCTAAGTATGTGGATAAATAAACGGTCCAGTCATGGTCATGTGTGCATCAATAAATACATAATTAAATTAAGCTCAAATGCACGCCTGCAAGCACATTGGTTAATAGAAACACAGAAACGGTCTGAATGTGCCTATTCCCCTCACCGTGGACTTTTGCTGTTGAGAAGATAATTTCGGAATTTGGTCATAGATACTACAATGACAGATTGGGTACATCCACAAGAGGCAAGTTAACACACACACACACACACACACATGCACACACACACACGCACACACACACACACACACACACACACACACACACACACGCACACACACACACACACACACACACACACACACACACACACACACACACACACACACACACACACACACACAAACACACGCCTGAAGGCTGCTACAGCCAAACTGTCTCTGAAGATGGATAAATGAATAAAACACATCAGCATGCTGTTGCCACATGAGTATGCATTTCAAAAACTAGGAAATATGTGTGCGTCTGTGTGTGTGTGTGTGTGTGTGTGTGTGTGTGTGTGTGTGTGTGTGTGTGTGTGTGTGTGTGTGTGTGTGTGTGTGTGTGTGTGTGTGTGTGTGGGGGTGTGTGTGGGGGTTTTCATATTTGGTTTGACTTGACTTCAGTGGCATTTGCTACCGACTCAGGTTCCTTTCAAAACATTCAAGTAGCTTTAAAGGCTATTTTCCCCTTCTCCTTCCTTGAACTTCCTATGCAAATCGGGGCCTTCTATGAAAAACAATGAACGGAGCATCAGCTTTTCTCTGGGGTCACCTCATTCCTTCTGTTGAAGATGGGTTCTCTTTACTCAACAATATTCTTATTTGTTATCTTTAGACCCTGCAGTCATGTTTTGATTGTAACCTCACTCTTGCCCACACGTCACAACACAATCACATCACTTGATTTATCTGAGCTATGTCACCTTTCTTATTAAGGAGCACACTTTTGAATTTTGTGAAACCTCTTCTTTAAGCCCAGTGTATCCCTTATTAGTGAGGTAGTAACCTATGACGACATCTGTCTTTGGAAAAAAAATGTCTGCTACTAAGTGATTCAAAGATCTGCTCGCTATCATTGCATTTTACTGTTGCTACTTTCACTTTCACTTTTGTCTAAGAACCAACAGCAAATGTGTCAGTATAGAGTTATTCAGGCATAGTCTTTAAAAACACCTAAAGCATATTGAAATGGACCATACCAAACTGACTGTAGAATCATTATCCATGTATTGAAATCCTGTTAGATCTTTCTCCACAATGCCTAATCAGATAAGTTTCCATAATTAGACAGTTTAATGTTGTTTTTATTTCTAGTTTTAGATCTGATGTTGAGAACCGGATAATTTATTTGTTTATCAATGTTAACATCGGACTAAAACTGTGCCATTTTTTCATATTAGTAATAAATAAAGTAATAGAATTGCTGTTTTCAGAGGCTGTAACTGTTAAACAGCCTGCAAAACACTGTTCAATCTGTAAACCAGATTGTACTGGAGGTACCAGTATGACTAGATGACTGGACCAGCACTAAGGCTGTATTTGTCTGTATTCCTCGTTAAAGAGTTAACTTGGACAGAGTTAACTTGATTCTGTCTTGAGCGTAAGAACCAACTCCAGAGGTTGAGATCATATTTATCTCGGACCCCACCCTCCTATTATGCTAGGGCAGAACCTCTGAGGGGAGACAGCACAGAGCTTGAGCCAAGAACCAACATCTGAATATGGGTGGGATGGGTTACACATAATTTCCTGTTTCGTTACTGAGGTATTCTACAGAGGAGAAGCTCTTTGGCGCGAGTGGACAAAGCTAGCAGCAGAACATAGCACCTTCTCTGAATGACTGAGAGGAAGGATAGTGCAAATCAACACAAACACACACACACACACACACACACACACACACACACACACACATACACACACAATCACACACGTGCACACACACACACACACACACTATCTGTCACCATCAGTCGCTGCTTGTCTCCCTCTCTTTCCCTCTCCGACATGGGATCCCCATCCATGGCATCAAAGTTTGTTATTCAATGAAGGCAGAGGCGCTCCAGTGACCTGGTTCTAGAAGAGAACCAACGATAAATGAGAGGTGGTCGTCAAGGAGGTGTGCCACAAAGCACAGATTCCAAAGAAAGTGTGGAACACTCTCCACATAAGAGGGCTCATTCCCAGTGCTGATTGGTTAGAAATGAGCTGTGAATGGTCTTAAATCTAAATTGTTTCATACAGAGGCATACACAGTCAACTGGAACAAATATACTTACATTCAGGGCATTCCACTCACTTACAGCTAGCCAATGACTTCTCTAACAAATAAAAGTTCTTAAATCCTACCTAAAGCACCTTTAAATTAAGGGGACTAGACACCATATGTATCATGGCGAGTCCCGTAATGTGATATTATGTACCATAGTATTCAGTACTACAGTGTGGTTTAACATGGTTAATACCATAGACCTTTTACCAAGGGAAGTAGTATATTTAACTTTGATCCATGTGCTCTCTCTAGTGGTAGAGACCAGTAACCACAGAGACAGGTTACTTATGTTGCTACCGCACATCTCGTTAGAAAAGGCCTGCTTCATACATCTGAAACAGGAAATTCAGGGTTATTTCTGTTTTTGGTGTCAAAATGGCCACAGTGTGCTTGTGGCATGCTTGATAGGTACTCGTGAGGGTTTGTGTGAACATTTGCTGATGTAGTCTATTGGAGAGTTAGAAAGAAAGCAGCAGGTAAGCAAGTACTGCTTATTTTTTTTCAACCCTGTTCTACTGAGAGAACTAAAGGACTAAAACTCCCAAAAATGTCTGAAGTTCCCGCACGTTGTTAAAGTTTAAATATTTTATCGTTCCATCCACACACACACACACACACACACACACACACACACACACACACACACACACACACACACACACACACACACACACACACACACACACACACACACACACACACACACACACACACATAAACAAATTGATTATTGGAGTACATTGGTCAGTGTAAATGCATATGTTTATGCTATAGATAATATAACATGAAAAATTGAAAGGCTTTTCTTTTAATCCTTTTGAATCACCATACCGGATGTCCCAGATCCTGATTGGTAACAGTTACTATGTCTTGTTGCATCTGTTTTGTCTTGTTTGGGCCGTATGCGTGTAGCAATATTCTCATTTCTCTATGTCATTGAATGTATATACATCTGTCTCCTGGGGTTGACCTCTGACCTTAAGTCACAGGGCGATGCTATACTATTACAGTCAACAAAGAAGTACTGTGAGGCCACTGTGAGGCCCGGTGAAGTGTGGTGGTTGCCTAAGAGCACATGTATCTATAGCAGGACACCAGCACGGCATTCTCAACAAGGACACAGGCTCAAACACAGAGCATCCCTTGACTCTATAAGTAACAAATAAGAGCTTATCTTTAGATTCTGGAAAACCCTCTCGTGTTAATCAATGAGCTTATTGTCGTGGCTGGGAAGAAAAGGTTAAACCAATGGTTACAAAGGTCCAGGGATGACTTTGTCCACGGTTTTGTATTTATGCTATGTGTTTGTGGTCCTCTGCATGTTAATAAATACCCATGCATGATATATTTGTGGAAAGTGCAGCCAGGGCAAACAGCTAAATGTCCCCAGCATAGGGCTAGTTAGGCATGTGTGCCCCCTACATATCTGTGTGGACACACTTAGAAAAATACACAAACACACTCAGACATGCTTACACAGATGCACATGCCAACACATGTATACGCAACATAAATATAACATATATATACATATACATATAAATGTAATTGTATAAAATAATAAAATATATAATGTATATATAATGAATGGATGTATTTGGGTAGGTATGTACATACATACACACACACACACACACACACACACACACACACACACACACACACACACACACACACACACACACACACACACGCGCACACACACACACACACACACACACACACACACACACGCACACTCACACGCACACGCACACGCACACACACACACACACACACACACACACACACAAACCTGTTGCCTTATCTTAAATTTCTCGGCTGAGATGAAAAAAGTATATCTTATCTTATCTTATCTTATCTCCATACTCATTCTCTGACAAGCAGCTGTGGGACACCAGCCCACAAGCAGCTCTTTCAATGAACTCTGACAAGGTGTTGTTCTTTTTTTCCCCCTCCCCCTTTCTCTGTTGCCTTCCGGGAACACTAATAGGCTACATGCAGAGTAATGTGACCAATCGAATCATCTTCGGCCCGGGCCTGGGAGCAGCAGTACGGAGAGGCAAGGCGAAGAGCTCGCACTAGCGGTCCGGCTCTCGCACTGTGGAACAAAAGTCCCTGGAGCGTGTCACTCTCTCAGCCGTGGATCTTTGGGACCCCTCTGGGATTTACCTCCCCTGTCGCTCGTCCACCCAGGAACCAGGAGGCAACATTTTCCCCTAATCTTCCCTCGGCCCCCCCTTCCCTAACCCCCCTCTTGCCCGCTGCCCTCGGATTCAAACCAAGGCCCAGGTGATACAGGCGGCGTCGTCTGCCACCTGTAAATTGTGGGTGAGTTTACAACCAAACCAAAGTGTTTCAGAGATGCTCGTTGTGTCCTGAGGGTCGGCTGCAAGGTTAATGTGTGCACGGGTAATGATGATGTGAGAGAGAGAGAGAGAGAGAGAGAGAGAGAGAGAGAGAGAGAGAGAGAGAGAGAGAGAGAGAGAGAGAGAGAGAGAGAGAGAGAGAGAGAGAGAGAGAGAGAGAGAGAGAGAGAGAGAGAGAGAGAGAGAGAGAGAGAGAGAGAGAGAGAGAGAGAGAGAGAGAGATTGCTGTGAACTAAGATGGTGCATCAGAGGTTGGAGAGCAAATGGTAATGGTCTCCACACAAGTTAGGTAATAGGGCCCTTTGTTATTGACTCAGATGTTGAGGTACAATGCCTAACATTACATAAAACCTAAAAAGGCAGACCATGTGGATTTTTATCTAAAGATGCTTAGGTTTTGAGGCCAGGTGTTTGACATGATGTTGATGTATTTTTTTCTACTGCTTTACATATGTACTGAGGTAGCGTTACAACTTGAATTCACGTTATAAGAAGGCGTGACCTTAATACTAGCAACATGGACCAGCTCAGGCCATGAGCAGTCCATCTATTATCCTTGTAAGGAATAAATGTCACAGATTGCGCCTATTCAGTTTTCAGATATGCTTACATTATTAAAAAACCTGTCCATCTTTATCATCAAAAGGCAATGATTCTAACGCCAATGTAGCCAACAAAATGCCATATCTGGACGGCTTTGCGTTGTCATTCTCTAAACACCCCCCTCCCCCCATCACCATCCCCCAACCTTCCCTCCTTGAGGCTCTTGGTCACATTAAAAAGAGTTTTAAGGACAGAGTCGCGTTTGTTAAAACGCAGTCGTCAGTGTCATATTTCCCTGTTCATCAGCGAAGCACCTGACAACAATAGTCATGAAAGAGATAGGGCCGATCGGCCGGGGCGGACTGGTACAAAAAGGCGGCCTGCTCTGCCAAAGAGCTGGCCCAGCTCATGGCCCTCATGTGACGGCCTCGCTGCAGCGTGGATCCCCCGTGCCGAGGAGGACAAAGACTTGGTTCTTGTAGGCCTTACGGGACCCTTACCCTACATTATTTACTGGTCAGTGCAAATGTTGCGTGTTCTCGTGCTTATAAAGCAGAGCTATGTTTCGGTGTTACCCCAGCGCTGATCTGATACTGAAGACGATTGGGCTTTTTATGTTGAATAACCCTCGCTGCAGAGAGGGGGTGAGGGAGTGAAGGAGTGAATGCTCATTTATAGTTCGAGATGGATTCAGTCCAACTTAGTTTTGCCGGTTGTTTTGAATGTCAATGTTAGAATGAGGGTTGATTATGAATAAACACTTTCATAATTGATAAAATGCTCAAATCTGGGCTTTTCCAAAGCAATCATTCATACAATGCCACACAAATCATCGTTCCTAATCCTGAATATCCCTTTTTTCGGGGATGAGTGTGATAAGTGTGATCCTATGACTGGATCTCAGAAGCATAGGTGAACGCAGGATGTTTAACATGCACAGTGGATCCTTAAAGACGACGAGGAGAGAGACATACAGCCAGTGCAGTAAGTTTAAAACTCCCCACAGATGAAAGGCACATTCCTACCCTGCATGTCGCTGTGTTACACAGACAGACGCCCCGCTGGGACCTGCTCTAATCTCCTGGCAACAATATTGACACAGAAACTTGGAAAGGACAAGACTCTAGCTAGCTGTCAGGAGTACCCTCAAGGCTACATCTGGATACTAGAGTGTCTCTACGGCGCGCACGCATACACACACGCACACTCATGCACCAACATACACACACACACTCACGCGCACACCACAAGCCATACAGTACATAGAAATGCATGCATACATTTGTAACTTCAATGAGTAAAGATTGTCATCTTTGCATCCTGAATGTAAGCGCCTGACATCGGTCTGGCTGTCGTTAAAAGCTCCTGTTTCGTCGTTTTCTTTGCATTTCTCTCCAGACGATTCACAACCGTCCCCGTCGACTTGCCCTCCCTGAGAACCAATCACCATGACGACCAAATCCCACAACAACGACCTAGGCGGCAAGGCCTCCTCATCCCCCCTCCTCTCCTCTCCCGCCCGCCAGCGCCTGGTGACCAAGGACGGGCACTGCACCCTGGGCGCACCGCCCCCGCCCCCGGGCCTGTGGCCCTGGGCGCCGGGCCGCGCCTGGCTGCTTACCTTCCAGGACCTGTGGGGGGCGGTGGTTGGTCTTCGCTGGCGCTGGGTGCTGCTGGCCTTCTGCGCCTCCTTCGTAGCCCACTGGCTGCTGTTCGCCTGCCTGTGGTACCTGCTAGCGCACCTCAACGGGGACCTGGCCGTGCTGGACCACGACGCGCCGCCACTCGGACACGTGGTGTGCGTCAAGCACATCACCAGCTTCACCGCCGCCTTCTCCTTCTCCCTGGAGACCCAGCTGACCATCGGCTACGGCACCATGTTCCCCAGCGGAGACTGCCCCAGCGCCATCGCCCTGCTGGCGGTGCAGATGCTACTGGGGCTCATGCTGGAGGCCTTCATCACAGGTAACCCCCATTAAGGGACAGACTGGGTGGCAGTAGCTCAGGAGGTAGGCTGGTAACCGGAAAGGTTGCTAGTTCGATCCCTGGCTCCTCCTGACTCCGCCAGAGTGTCGAGGTGTCCCTGAGCAAGACACCTCACCCAAACCTGCCCTATGACGAACTGGCTTCCGCCCTGCGTGGTTGACTCCATCGGTGTGTGAATGTGTGAATGAATTGTTGTAAGTCGCTTTGGATAAAAGCGTCTGCAAAATACCCTCAATGTAAAATGACTCATCCTACACATAGTGCATAGCGTCACATGCCCGACAAACACGGTGCAGTTGGCCCACGGAACGATTGTCCCTTGATCATGTCCAAAGGCCTTCCGATAATTCATTCAAACAGACACGTTAAGCGATGCAATACTCTTTTCTTCGTAAAACATGCATTAGTAACGACTAATAGTAATGACTATAGCCTCCACTGATGATATGAATCGTATCATGCACTACCTATTCATACCCCTTGGGGTTTTGCTATTTCCAGACACACTCTTTTACTGCTAAATAAAAGGAAGGTGAATTGATAGCTTCTCAGTCAATCAATGGTCAATGTTAAAGACTAACTACACACTAGGTTTGTCATTTAGCTTGGAGGTTATTGGTTATAGCTCATCTTTTGAGCCTCAGTCTAAAGACACATCGTTAGAGCAAAACCATCAGGTAATTTATTAAATCATTTTGTATTAGTATATCTAAAAGGGTTGCACATTTAACTGCCAAACTAAATACATGGTTTTCTTTAACAATCTAATAATAATAAACACAGAGGAAGGAACAGTGTGGATCAAGTTTGCACATATCTGATGAATTAAAAAAGGGCCTGAGGATGTGCACTTTGTGTGTGGTTTGGCACACTCTGGGGCAGATGTTCAAATCAAATCAGCTTTATTGACCATGTACTGGGGGAAATCTAGCAAGCTCTTCTCGGGAACAGCTGTCATCTGTTGTTTCCCTGATATAAGAAGTGCAGTTCTTGACGAAAGCTCTGAAATCAACACAAACAGGGATGGGCCCCCATTTCCTGGCCAATAGTGTGGTGATAGGTGTGGAAAAAACAAACAAAATAATTAGACGCTAGGCTCTGCACCATTCCACACTACACATTGTCTTCCATCTGGCCCCCTGAAAAGAGAAATGAGAAACGTTTGGTCATGCCAGGGTGATCTTGATGTAAGCATGTATGGAATAACACAGCTGTGCTTACATCAGAGGACCATCACCACAGAGACAGAAAATATACTCAGAATAGAACACAATTGGCTTGTCTGAAAGTATATTAATGTAATTGTACTATATATTATTATATTATATTGACTATCTATTAATATTTAGTTTTCACAAAATATGAAAGTCATTTATTTGATCGGATCCTTTGATTAACCAAAGCCACAATTCTTTCATTCATGTATTTTTTTTTTATCCTGGTTGTACCGGGGTGTTGAAATAACAAATAACAAACTTTAGGTGGCAGCACACTCGCAAAAGTTGTATGTGCCAACCCTTTGATTAAATTAGACTTTAGATACAATCAAAGCACTATCGTTGAATTTAATAACTTTTATTTTCTATTTGTTTGAATATTGAAAGATAAAGACTACTTCACTATCAGAAATATCACGTTTTGTGAGTGAGCCAGAGGCCAAGGGCTAAACAGAGTATAGTGCGACAATGGAGGAAAATAAAACAATAACAGAATGAGAAGACAGAACTGACCAATAAAAAACGTTCAAACAGAAAGCACACAAAAGAATAACCATGTCCTTTAATTACCTCCGTTGTGTCCAACATCCAGGGGCGTTCGTGGCCAAGATCGCCCGTCCCCAGAAGCGAGCCGGAGCCATCCAGTTCAGCCCTCAGGCCGTGGTGGGCCAGCACCAGGGCCAAACGTGCCTCATGCTGCGGGCCACCAACGTGCTCCAGCGACCCCTGGTGGACGTGAAGGTGAGCGCCGTGCTCTACGAGGAATGCGAGGGTCAGACGCTGCACCAGACCTCTCTGGACTTCCAGCTGGACCACCTGGGCACGAGGTCCTGCCCCTTCTTCATCTTCCCCCTCACTTTCTTCCACCTACTGGACCGCCGCAGCCCCTTGCACCCGGCACTCTGCGAGGGGAGCTCCACCCACTTTGAGCTGGTGGTCTTCCTATCCGCGTCCCAGGAGGGCACAGGGGACACCTGTCAGAAGAGGACCTCCTACCTCCGCCAAGAGATCAAGTTCGACCGGCGCTTTCTCCCGGCCATGGGCCTGGACGCCCTGGGTCGGTACAAGGTGAATGGCCAGCAGTTTGACACGACCCACTCCAGGGAACCTTTGGCAAAGGACTGTGTGGTGCAGATCAACGGAGACGGGAGCGACCGGATGGAGTGAGGAGGAAGAGGAAGAAGAAGGCCCGTCGTTAGGTGAGGTGATCTCCAAGGAATAGTGTTTCTCAGCAGCGGTTCACACACACTTTTTTACGTCCCAAAGGCCGACCCATTTGTAGATGAAAATGAAGCATCCACCCCCCTGCTAAAGATGGTGTGTAAACAGTTATTATTTGAAAATGAAAGATTAACTGTTAAATTGTAGCTGTACCTCTGAAAATGTACAAGACCTCTTTAAATATACACACCGATAGTTTGGCAAAAGATTTCATGATTTTCATTCATTATTTTAATTTGTTAATTCATTGGAGGGTTGAATCATCACCAGATATTAGATATTAATTTTATTTTAGTTGAACAACAATTCATATTGATCTTCAGCAGGTGCGCATGAAGATTAGGTGGTCAGGGCCTCATTTTACGGCTCATCCGGCCAGTGTCTATCGCACAACCGTCAAAATGACTGGTCTAGAGGAACACAGAGATATATGCAGGGAGAGACTGTTAGTGAACATCCATGAGGGTAACATGTGAAGAAAGATGTACTTCCATTTATAGGAGCAAAATTTGGCAGGTCTTAAAAGTGTGAAAAATGTAATCTATTGGAATGACAGAATGTGCTGAGGTCTTCGCCATTCGAATCAATGGGCATTCACCACTGCATAAAGACAATGTATATCATTGACATTCATAGTGTTAGAGAAGTGCTTGGTTCGACATGGATCTGAGATGCCATCCAACAGGATTAGACAGCATGCAATTTAACTGTCAATATTAAGCGGCTGGGGTTATCCAATGGGAGTGTTTGGAACACAAATATACATGCATAAATGTCCCTTAGATTGGGGATATTTAACTTTAGACTGACAGAAAGCACTTAAGCAAAATAAATCACATTATGCCTGAATAGTGATATATACATTAATAATTAATTGATTTGTATTGATTAGTAGATTATGCTTTAATAAAAAAAACACAAACATACAAAAAAAATTATTCACTTCAGAAGATCAGTAAATTATGTACACCAAATTTTTGATATACTCTTTCAGCTTGTATTTCGAAATGTCTAGACTTAGCACTTTGGGACAGAGTAGTTGAAACTTATGTTTGTTTGGAGGATATGAGTTAGGAGTTACCATTTGAACTTAATTGACATGGTGAGTGAAATCACTGTGTTATCTACAGTATATGGCTTTAAAAAATCATGTGAAGTAACATAAGAAACACAAGAGGAGAAAGGTTCAATAAAAGCTTGATTGTGAGGGATGAGATCTAAATGTATCACACATACTTCAGTGCCTTGTACAGTGTACATTACATTAAAATAAATATTTTCTAAACAAACCTACAACCGCCTCCTGTTCTGTTCTTCTCAGACCTGTTTTTCACAACTACAACAAGAGTCAGCTGAAATTAAATGCCACATTTGTAATAACATCTGATTGATTACTAAAGGGGCGATATTATGCCACCAGGTGTGTGATTAGCCATTACAAGCCGTTTGAATTTTTTTTTTCCTGAGATTCCAACTTGATGTATGATGGAAGATAAACATTTGCTGGAGTCCAGTGGGAAGGCTGGTAGACTGATCTATTCATCATACACATAGGTCAACACTCCCACTTGTAATGTCACTAAAACACAGGAAAAAGTCTGATTTTCAAATGGCTTGTAATGGCTATCACTCACATCTGGTAGCACAATATCACCCCTTTAACGGTTGTAACCTAATCTGAATTCGTTCAAATGTATCGCAACACTTGTGTTGCATGCATGAAATTAAAATATGCAACATCTTATAATTGAATGGTACAAGTACAGGCATTTATTGGTTACTAGTATTTGCCTAATGGATCCTCATTTAGGCCCGTCCACACGACTCCGGAGGTTTTTAAACAGACGTTCGGCTGCGGTTTTGCCTTGCTTCCACGCAACCAGAGAGGGTTTGGGGCATGCAAACAGATTTTTTTAAACAATCTTCCAGAGTGGACTGAGTTCTTTGAAAATGCAGCCGTGTGGACAGGCAAAACCATAGCTTTTCTATGACGGCACGCATGTGCATAAAGCCATTGCCCGCAGGCTCTGGGATTTCTTGTTTTTTTGCATATTTCAGCAGAAGTGTTACACTGCTAACTACTGCCCTGGTATACTTGCCCCATTTTCACTCGTGTCGCTGCGTGAACCAGGATAGTTCTGAAAACCTTGTGTGGATGCAGACTTTTTTGAAACACAAATAACTTTTGAAAAACCTTGAGTGTCGGTTGATATGAGATTTGGGGGATTTTGATTAATTACATTAATCAATACATTTAAAAAGTTATGCCAACATAAATACAATATCTTGATTGCAAGAGAATAGGAACACATTTGCGAATATAAAACTACAAATAATTCACAATCAAACAATGCAACTCAATTATTTATTTGATCATTTATATTTTACTATATCAAATATATCATAGCAGTTCATATTAGCCACCCCTTCATTTTGGTAGGTACATCAAAATATATGCATGTGCATTACAACAGATTAAATGTAATACCTATTTTATATATGAAAAAATACATCATTTTAATCTCAGCAACATATACATTACATAAAAATGGTACTTTTACAAACAGTAATTTTGACATACATAAAATAAAAAAACATGGTGAGCAAAGGGCCCATTCCACTCCCTTACAAGTCTCAGTTAGTCTTTCATGAATGGTTTTTCTTAAAACATGGATGTGACATGTTGACATATTAAAGTAGTTAATCATTAATAATGAAGACAAAAAGCCATGTCTGTAAAAGCAGCTAACTTTTACAGACAATTAGACCTACATCTAGACACTAATGCCTGTGCTTCCAAAAGTCAATGAAAATGATCTAAGATTGCATAAGGCTTAAATGCCACCATGCCCTTTTTTCCACAATAATAATTGTCACAATAAAGTTGGCAAAAAAACGAATTATAGTTAAAGTGTACATATACATACAATATAAACGAGTGAGACAATTATTTGACACACCTCACACAATAATGTTTGGATCCAAAAGATGAATTAAGAATTACTTAACGAAACCTGACATTTACATCAGCCATTCCACAAAAAGTAAATGTTGCAAGTAAAATAAAGGGACAACCTTAAATTGTCCCCAAGTGTATGTTGAATGATAAAGAAGATTAGAATAAAATCAGAAATGAACAAACATATTGGGGACAGCACCCTCCGTCTAATGAAAGACAGACTTAAATCATTTCTGATTGGCTATTGGCTCGTGATGTCATTTGCCATATAATCTATTGCTTGCATTTGACACCGCTTTATGCGATAGGAAAACTCACACTTGGGGCTATCCCTACTTTACGATTTGATCATATATTTTAAAGTAAAACAAAAAACTTAAAGTAAAATAAAATAGCAACACTAAATGGACCCTCATTTTACTCCTCGGATATGTCCTTGGAGTGTCCAAGCCTCTTTAAGATATGTTTGCTGGAGCAGCCATTTTCAAGAAGAAGGAAGGTCAACTTGCAGTTTCACAGAATTTTGTAACTCACGTCACTGCTTGAACTAATTTGAAATCATATATTAATAAATAGCACACTTCCACGTCAGAACATGTTACACCATGAAACAGCTAGGGAAAAGGCTTTGTGTGACAAACATTAAAAAAGATGAGATCATTTCA
This sequence comes from Gadus macrocephalus, assembly GCF_031168955.1. NCBI lineage: Eukaryota > Metazoa > Chordata > Actinopteri > Gadiformes > Gadidae > Gadus > Gadus macrocephalus. Next base: position 21,326,044 of record NC_082397.1, read on the forward strand.
AGCCCAAACACATCACAGTTACATTAAGAGCTGACCTCGTGGTAGGGCTAGCTAGGCTAAATTATTGTGCATTGCAAAACTACTGTTAGGATCTCCGTTTGAGATGTTTGAGATTGTGCATGCCGAGATGACCTGTAGCTCTGCCGGGCCGCGGGCTCCCCCTGCAGGAGGAGGTCAGGAGCAGAAGGTGGACTGTAGCTCCTTGAAGGCGGCCCGTCGCTCCTTCTTGTCCTGCTCCTGCTTCTTGCGCTCCTCCTTCTCCTCCAGGATCTCCAACTCAAACTTACTGCCCACAGAGAGAGCCTTCATCTGTTATGGCCGAGGGGAAACATACATTGCAATGGTTGGTCTAAATCCGCACAATCAAATCCCTGGCCGAGGATGAATTAGAGTTGATAGGGTGGCTTTGGGAAGACCCTATAGCGGCTCAGTTAAGGGAGTTCGACAAACATCGAAGGTGGTGTTAAAAAAAACCTTCCCCTTTCGATTCTAAAGTTTCATCTGTCAGGGCATAACAGAAAAACAACATCTTTGGTATATTTAACCACAGCTGACCAACAGCATTTCCCGACCAAAGGCGTAACTATGGTCTGTCTGTGCCAGGCTAGCATTGTGCCCAAGTTTAAATCCAGTGGGGTTCTGTTTGTCCACCAGAGGGCGTACTTTAGTAAAGGACGAATCTGAGGCTAGGGCGGGGAAGAGGAGGAGAAAATTTGGCACAGTGACAGGATTCCCAGCATACCCCGTTTCACAACAACAAGTGCTTTCTGTTCCCAGGAATCCCACGGCTTCTCCCAGCCAATCCAAATCCCATGTTGTCCATGAGAATCAGGACATAAGAATGCAGGTCACAGACGGACTGGTGAATAAGTAATCGGGACACGAGTCCCAATACAACCTCCTAGAATCACGAATGAGTCATGGTTAAAAAAACAAAAAACGAAGCAAGGCTGCTAGTATTAACAATTAAAGACTTATTTGCGTTTGAATTTCCAATACTTTGACACACACACACACACACACACACACACACACACACACACACACACACACACACACACACACACACACACACACACACACACACACACACACACACACACACACACACACACACACACACACACACCTTTGCCTCGAAGAAGTCCTTGGCCCCCATCACGCCCTCGGTGGAGACGTCTATTTCGGACAGCCTGGCCAGAGCCATCAGGCCGCTTTCCTCCTCCAGCTCCCCAGCTGCTGCCTTGTGGAAGATGAGCAGGAACTAGAGAGGGGGGAAACAGGTTGAGAGTGTGAGTCATCAGGCGCTTCCACTCAGAAATCCAAGCAGTTAGTCCACATTATGCGGCACAGACTCAATATTGTTAGACAAATGACTATGGTAAATAAAATGATATCCGTAGCGACAACTGTATTCTTGGTTGCATTATGAATAGGGCCTACTCTACATACAATACACAAACAAACGCAATCTTGCTTCATTACAAATAAACAAATAAACAGTTTTATCCTGTGCCATTCATCTTGAAGTTATGACGGGTCTCTTGAAACCAAATTAAATGATTAATTGACGAATCACATTGATACTTTATCTTCAGAGGTCATAAAGTAGCCATCATAAACATTTAAATGGCCTACTTATAAAGCCTTTAAGATCTACAATCACATTTGCCCGGCAAGCTTCTCTGACCACAATTGAATCAGCTGCGCTCAAAGAGGAGGGGTGCAGCAATAACATCATTGAATTGTTCTGAGCTGACGCAAGAAAAGATCTCTGCTCAGCAGCCGTTGTCCTGCAAGCGTCAGCCAAAGAAACACCAAGTAGTCATCACAAATGTAAATCCTGTGTCTGTAAAGGGCTGTAAAGGGTAATTTACTGCAATTGTTCTACATTTCCTCAAGCTTGCTAGTACCCTTCCTCTTCCCCCCCCACCGGTGAATAGTACGAAACATTGTATGGCTCCAGTATCAGAGGAAGTTATACAGAAGAATTACCAGACTCTGGGCTTAGTCCAGAAGGCAATGTCTCATCAGAATACTTCTGCTCTGCTGGTAAATGTAATTATATGTCCCATTCTCACTCTCCTGAACCCCCACACTCACATTATACATGCCACTTATGATGGTCAGATAGAGCTACCATCAAGAGGGATGGTCCTGTCCAAGGCATCATAGGGCTGAGCTCAGAAAGGTACGAGTCTTTCCTCTCAGGTGTACACTAGTGGGTGCCATCGAGAAGTCCCATCAGTGGGACCAGACTAATGTAGTGCAAGAATCTCTCGTAGCGATACAGATGACTTTATGGATCACAGAATCTATTATTTGTTACAGTTACCCTGCTGTGATAACATGAAGAAAGTTGTATTGTATCAACAAGTGCAACCAAGAACTGGGTGTAGAAACGCCATTCATAACCCAACTAGTACCTTTCCTCAACTTATCTTAACAGTCAAATGATTTGTCACATTTTCTTGTCTAGGAAATTAACATCTTAAGGCCACACTAGCTGGCCTACCAGCATGGACCATCTAATCAGCTCTTCTGCTTGACATCTGATTTTCCCTCACTACAACAATGGTAATGCTTTGCATCAATTCCAAAATGCAGATAATGTTGGACGCAATTGATCTGCACCTTCCTGTATAATGTCACAACTACATTGCATTCTGGATCTTCTCTATAGCATCAGTACCTAGGACTCCTCGAGCCAGCTTTTCTTTTGTGAGGCTCATTGGTAGTGGATAAGCTACAAAGGTCCATTTAATTTGCATGGTCAATCACAGTTTAAGATAGCACTTAACATGTTTGTCTTCATTCAATACCTGCATATCTGGTTTGAATGCCACTACGCTTGTCCTTTTCCATGGACAGCTGATCCAATCAAAGTCTGATACAATATTCTGCCTGAGTGATTTAAGATATACCAAGAGATAGTGGTATAGGTGAAAAGCATGCACAACCACCATCAGTTATGCTAACTTGGCCAGTGTTTGACATAATTTATAAAAGGAACTACTCAATGAAAGCGTACTTCTCTGTAGCTTAGTTTGCCGTCAAAGTCCTCGTCGACTTCCTTGATCATGTTCTTGAGGCCCAGGTGGGTCTGAGGGGCTCCCAGTTTCTCCATCATCAGCTTCAGCTCCATCAGGTCAATGAAGCCGTCCTTACCGGAGTCAAACCTACCCAAACACAAAAATTAAATGCTTGAAATCCACACTTATGTTTATTCAAAAGAGGGGAATAGCGAGAGAAAGCAAAGAAGATCATCATCAATGCCTTTTGACATCATAATGTATTGAATGCTACCTTTTGAGATTCTTAGAATTAGTCAGTCAGTCATTGTCGACTAGCTGATGAAGAATTAAAGATTTAATTTAATTAAATATTTTAAAAAGACTATTTAAATGTATTTAGTTGATAGGGACAATGCTCATTGATTGACAAACAATTTTCTTGCTGTAAATAAGCCAGAGTTAGCTGCAAATGCTAATTTCCTAGCCAGATCTTAAAAAGGCAACCTAAAATACAATAACTGATAAAAGATAATTGTGGTTACGTCACACTATTGTCAATGATTGTTTGTTAAAAGGGGAACTTCCAAGCTTGGCTATTTTCTAATAATGATACTGCTTCATATGCCTGTTTGCAGGAAAAGATAGCTGGATGGATTGAGAATGAAAAACATAATTAAAAAAGGGTTTTCATTAGGTTGACGTTGCATCGTTTCTTTCCCAACGCGAACGTATTTTCTTGTATTACTAAATATCCAAGCGTGATGGTTCTGCTTTAAACAGAACTCCCTGACAGGCATACAAACTCAACCAAATTGCCTCATTGTTGGCTAATGGTCTCCCCCACTCCTGAACAACTGGTTAGATTGGGTGGCTGCTGGTGAGTGACCCCTGGTCAGGCTGTGGCTTGAATAGGCCATGCAGCTTGTGGGTGGTGTTCTTACTGAATGTATTGAGCACCACACATGTTGCAACAACCAACATAGACTCTTACGGTACGGCCACACCAAACGCGTTACTCGCGTTAGGGGCGTCCAAACTCGGCATTTTTGCAGAGGGAACCATTGGTATAGGCGCGTAGACGCGTTACATGCGATGAAGCGTCGCGTTAGGGGCGTTACGCGCGACAGACGCACGTAAACGCAGTAACGCGCCCAACGCACCAACGCCCGGAGTTCAGAAATCTGAACTTTCAACGCTCCAACGCGTGGCGTTTAGCTGCGATAGCCAATCAGCGTGGAGCTTGACCCGACGTCACTGGCAGAGAGTAGTGAGCTTGGACAGAAGCATACGGCCGACATCTTTCTTTATTCTGGGTGGAAATAGTAACATAGTTACGCCGTTAAATGCGTTTATGGAAACATTTTTAGCGAGAAATGTGCATTTTACTTTCATAATGTTCGCTCGGTGAATGTGAAGGATGTTTGGTTTGATAGTTATGACGAAGAGGGAACGCTCCGTTCACTTGCATGGACTGAGTGTCTGGATGCTAAGCAACCTCAACGTCTTGGCGGACTATTTCTCTGCTGATCAACACTACGAATGCTGGAAACACACCAGACACACCATGTGTCTAGTTATTTAACCCGATTATTGTTATTTATATCAGAGATTATTTAATCTAACCCGATCTAAACTCTATCACCCAAACACGGCGGTGTTTGGGGTTCCTACCTCGGACTCCAGCGCAGCCACGGCCGACAACTATCTTTATTCTGGGTGGAAATAGTAACATAGTTACGCCATTAAATGCGTTTATGGAAAAAAAATTAGCGAGAAATGTGCATTTTACTTTCATAATGTTCGCTCGGTGAATGTGAAGGATGTTTGGTTTGATAGTTATGACGAAGAGGGAACGCTGTTCACTTGCATGGACATGGACTCATCTAGCTGCGTTGGCGCATTGACGCGTTGGAAGCGTTGAACCACCACACAATGATCAAGCGTCAGGTTAGGCGCGTTACTCGCGTTATCCAACGCGAGTAACGCGTTTGGTGTGGCCGCACCGTTAAGAGGGAGTCTACTTTATAAAGCCATCAACATTTATATTGCTGTATGCAAATGATGTAAAAAAATATTTTTAAAAAGGTACATTTTTACAGTGCTTCCTGGGACACAGTCACAAAATACAGCAACCCGAACCCAGCTCAAGCCTAGAAAAGATGTTGGAAAGTCCCACTATAGCTTTTCCCCTCAGGGATAATGTCGCACTTCATCACATGACAATGTTGTGTGACACATGTTGCCATACAGATATCAAGACAGACAAAATACCTATTCATGGTTTACAAGGTTATGGCTTCACATAACTTTCCACATCATTATTTCAAGTGCATCCTGCCTATCACTCAATTCTTATCACCTTTCTCCCCCCAATAGGGAAAGCACAAAGAGGCTCATGTCTGATAGAATTACTATTTATAGGAGGCATTCACCAGCTGTTGACAGGCCAGCAAATCTGGTTCCCCCACACACAGGCAACGCAATCTCTTACCCACCAAAGAGAGAGCCATTGTTTCATTCTGACTTCAAAAAAGGGCTGATAGGGCTGCCACCACCCTCAAAGGTCTCCATTTCAAAAATAGCCTTATATAGCGCTATTAAGTATTTAACATCGGGTTAAGATAACATCTCATTAGAGCAGCAGTACAAAAGAATGCCAAAACTCAACATTGAAACGGTAGGTCACTCCCCTGCAGACCAGAGGAAGGATCACTGACCCCAGTGAACCCAATCTTCAAATCACTCCCAAATAAAGCCTCCATTATTTACCGACCAAATCTTCTAATCTCAGCTACTTCTTTTTCCACCTCTTCAATTTTCAAACTGTCAAATTCGATGGATTCTGAAAAGTTATCTTAAATAATTTCCTAAAACAGAATTCATAAAAACACAACAAAAAAAAAAAACGGACGTGGCATCACTTTTGGTTCTTAATCCAACAACTGCTACTGATGTTGCAGTGTGACAACTGTCTCAACAGAGAGTGGCCTGTGTGCCTGTTCAACAGAGTGTGATCACATGTGGAACAAGCAGCCGTCACTACAGCTGAGAGCTGCAGTCCCTGCAGCAGATGTCCTACTAATGTGACGTGTTTGCAGATTGCATGGAAGCCAATGTGCATTTCTTCTCATTCTCAATCTCGTTCTGAATTGTAGATATTTATATTACTAATGCAAGGAAAATTGCAAAACTGATTAATGCTGCAATGAATGCATTCGGTTGGACTTGAACACTAGACTTCAAACGGTCAAATGGCTGTGCTTTTCTTTTCCAGTCGGAGCCAAGCCTCCCTCTCCCTAAATTCCTTTTGTTAATTGTAGATGCGGAAGTAACCGGCGTCAAGGCCACTTCTTTTTTTAAATCAAAGGCCTGGCTTTCTCTTTCTTCCCTCTCCAACCTCATCTTTTGTATGCATACATTTAGTGTTCTCACTGGGACGTTTTGGCACAGGTGATGAAGCTAAAGCTACAGTTCACAATGGAGTAACCACATCTTGGCCACACACCAAACCCAATGTGCCGTGTGGGACAACAACTCATGTCTTGTCACAATAAGACAAGAATCAAAGAAAAGAAATATGAAACTACATACCAAAAATAATAACATACCACTCTGGGTTATTGTGCCGACACCGTTATGTTCTTATAAAATTCCTGCCCCTACAGCTCTCTGTTCGTTTAGCATTCATACTCTATATAGCGAGAATTGTGATTTGTGATGGATAAAAGGGAAATATCCCTTTAAATCAAATCCTTGCATATGGAAGAAAACTAGGTCACTCAAGCATGACTGGACACTGCGTACTGAATGCCCCCAGGTAACGAAACGGCGGGTGAGAAACAGAGCACTCGCAAGAGAGGGGTGAAGTAGAAGAGACAATTCGCCACAGTGGGGGAGGGGACATGGGTGTGATCATGGGTGAGCAATCAACAAACCGTTTACATCCTAACTCTCATCCTAAGGTTGGACACACTCGTCCAGCCAGAGTGTGTCAAACCTTAGGATGAGAGTTAGGATGAAAGCGTGTCACGTAGTGGCGAGGTGTGCTCAGCCCTTCATCACTTACATCCACCTAAAGTAGGCTTAACCTTGCACCACTTAAGGTTCAAGAGGGTCAGCGACTGAAACCCAAGCTCTGTATGCAGACTCAAATACTATTCTGCATAAGAGGCTTGGATTTAAAACAAGACTGTTTTTACTGTAGTTGTTTTAGTAATAGTGTGTCAGTGTACTAATAGCGTTTTGGACAAGCTTGCATATAACCATTAGGACAGACAAATATGCATTTGGAATAGAATACATACAGATTTTGAATGGAAATAGTTTTCTTTTCAGAATTGAACACAAGATTCCATATTGTTGTTTGAGGTTGTACAATCGAGCCAATTGACAGGTCAAATCAACTCAACATAGTTCCTGCATCGTTCAAAGAGTGGCGGATGGTTAAGATGCAAGCAGCATGTGACCCTCTTGTCTCTCTCAATGGAGGAAATACACAATGCAAGTCATGGAACGAATGACTTGCCTTACAAAATATGGAAGGGCAGAGAGAGAATGTGGAATGAATATGGATGCATTGGGGGGAAAGTGAATATTTTAGATGAAGGAAAAGTGACAATTGGAAAGATATGTACAGGGGTGTCACACCCCTGACACAGGCAATATAGGTTTGTGAGGCTGAATACTGTTCGTTGAGTTCATCATGCGTTTCATGATGTGATATTTTGCGATATCAAGATTGTGATATTGGCCTACATATTAAAATGTAATAACAGTGGGACGTTTTATAAATGGTAAATGTTGCTCCACGACATCCGATTACCACCCCACACAAATATTATCCTGTCAACCAAGCCAAAAAGGCTTTTATCGGGAGGAAACGGGGAAAGATGGATGCCCTTATTCTATTATTGAAAAGAATAATCAGGCACAATGTCTGCTGGCTTACAGTTCTCTGAAAAACATAATACATCGTTTTGGGAAGTTGAATAGGATGTCCTCCCCAGTCGAGGGAAGAGAGAGAATCCACTGCTGGAATTATAAATCCGGGCAATATGTGGGTTACCATTGGACGCCCCAGCAGTGATTAGGAGATTAGACTCAGCGAGCCCACGGTATCAATGAGCCGCTTTAACAGACAAATATAATTCAATATAAAGAGAAAACTCCACGTGTGAACGGCTGGCAAACAGACGCTTCAATCAACTGTCAATCAGATCAATTATTCAACCGGGCGGCGTCTCACGTGTCGCAGCATAATCCTAATCCCAGTTTGGCCGTTCGTCTCCAAACACAATGCAGATGACGCGTTACGCACGAGCTTTTATATGTAATGCCAACAAATAAAAATAAATACAGAAATAAATCGCTATACAACATGGTGAAAATTCTACCAATCCACACCGTGGATGATGATCACGATTTACCTCTTGAACATCGCCTCCATATCCTTAATCTGTTTGCGAGAGAACTCTTTGAATTCCGTGTAGGGGTTGAAGACCTTGCTGCGTTTTGGCGCAGCGATGCCATCGTTGATGTCCAGCCTCCGGGTGAGTTTGGCGTTGAGTTCAGAAGACGCAGCAGCGTTGTTGTCGTCGGCCCCCGCCGTCGCAGCCCTCTCGCTCTCCGGTGTCTCTGGTTGCTCGCTGCATTTAGCAGGTACCTCTTCTTCAGTGGGGGCCGCTGCGGGTGCCGCTGAGCCCTGCTCGGTGTCCAACCTGCGCTGGAGCTTTCTAGCCAACTCTTCGGATGCCATGACGATGCTGAAGGGCTCTACGTTGTTTCGATGCGTTTGGAGTGAGCGGCGCGCTAAGCCTGGACTGGACTGTTGTGTGTTAGCGAGGTGCGTGTCAGTTCGTGCAGATACGCATCATAAATAGGCTGTCACTGGGGGCGGGACAGGAAGGCAGCGAGGGTTCCCATCAGACTCCCACTGATTTATCTCACCGACTCCAAATCAACGTTGGTCCATATTGCATGAATGCGCAATAGTATAGACATTAGATTGAACATCTCTATTTTTAACACTAGAATATGTTCACTCCTGTTTCAGCCTTTCAGCGTCTGTGAAAGAGGATGGGTGGATAGGCCTGGAATATTTTGTAGCTGCGCAAAAGCAAGGTTGTTGATGATTAGGCCTATTGCTCATAGTGTTTTCAAAGTATCTAAATGTTGATTGCAGCTTAGATGTTTACCCTTTTAGTTAAGGACACACATTTCATATTATGTAACGATATCATACAATAATATAGTTATTATTATTAATTCACTGCTTCTAGTTGCAACAATGACATTCAATAGCTGTATGCAATGTAAAATGTATGTATATATTTCCACACCTCATGAAACAAACGGGTATGCATAACAAAGGTCATTAATAAGGTCATCATTGAGGGAAATTCAATCTGAATTGAGCAGGCCATTGAGCATAATGCTATGGTGTGGTATTTTACTGCCCTCTATAGGCAGTGTCTATAAGCACACATAACGGTTTAGGCTACGGCGGTTCATTGATGACACACTGGACCAAGACAAAGAGTCGTTTTTTGTTGTCAAGTAAGCTTTTTATCCATGGAATTTCACCATGGTCTGTTGGGAATAGGGTTAACAGCCAATAAATATTTCAAAGTAATAAGAAAAAAAAAATACAGGACATATGGTAAAACATATGAAATACAATGCATGCAATATAATGAATGCAATATAGGCCTACATTTACTACATGTGCATTTGATAAGGTATATGTAGACCTATATTGTATATTTGCATTATTATTTTAACATGAATGAAAACAAATTGAAAAAAGATGATCTCAGATATAATTTAAATTTCATGAAATCATCAGCCACTCTACATCAATAGGTGGCGCTGTATTACACCTAGTCGCCAAAATAAAATCACATTTTGCGTCTAATCATTTTGATCACGGTAGGTGGCAGTACAGGCCAGCCTTTGGCTTTGCACAAATATCTAAAATGTAAAGAAGAGGTAACACTGCTCTATCTATTTATGTTATAGTCCCTTGTTCTGCGTAGTGAGGCCGAGATGCATATGATGACCCATATATGATGATGAAGAATAAGTAAGTATTAGAATAATAAACACCGATACCTTACTGTTGACGTCACTTTAACTTGATGAACCTGGTTATAAGTTCATGTACACGCTACACAGACCAGTGAACCGGTGTTTGTGACGGTCAATCAATGACGTTAATGTCATCCCAACAGCATGGAATGGCAAATATGTAATGGTGTCTTTAAAGTTGATATCCTGTTCTCGGATATCTTATTGTAGCCTGATATTCCTAACGTCAATGTACTTGTACTATAGTCTGTTGTTCTCATACACTCCAAGTCAACAGGATTATGTATAAATCTGTCTACCCATCTTTTGCCATGCTATCATTGTATTGTTTATTATATTGATTGAACTATGTAACCATTACTTTATTGCATATCTAGGGCTGCTTTTTATACAGCAACAAATTATGTATTTAGGTTCTGCATTTCGTCAATGAACACAAATCTGCCTATTTCTTACACATAAGTACATTTGAATAAGTTATATTTCCTCTAAAGTCTTAAACAACTTTTATCTCTAATAATATTATGTATTCATGTTTGTTTGTTTGTTTTACAGACAGTATCTGACAATAACACACGAGTGCAATGCCACCCTTAGCAGGATCTGAATTGGTGAAGACACCAGTCCACCTTTATCGTTACCTCCTGAGATGCTGCAAGCAATTACCGTCGCCTGGAATGCAGCAACATTACCGTCATGCTATTCGACAGGTATGGCACAAAGCCCTCTCTTCCAATGCACTGCTGTTTAAACACTGCATGCACTAGGTTAAGTGATTCGGTCATCTCCCTAAGTTGTATGGTTGTTGTTGTTCCAAATATGTTGGAAAAACGTGTGACGTTAGAATAACCCTAAATATAGTTTATTTAATATTCTATCACTTATGATGTGTCACCGCAGGGATATAATAGTCATAAGGATGAAGATGACCCTGAGAGAATACAAACTATTATACACCGGTCTTTAGCGGATGCTGACTGGATCCTTGATAAGGTAAGATCTTCTATGTCGTTCACGTTGAAGAAAACATGCTGGGTATTCGGCAAGGTTTCATGTTTTCTTTGTTTTTTTTCAACAGTATACAAAGAAGAAGTGAGCTACTCAAACTGGAAATCCGTACTCGAGCTGTTTTGTAAAATACCAGATGTTCTGCTTTAAATATACAGGTCGGTGTTTGACTTGCCTGACAGACATTTCACTTGGTCCCATTTCCTTGCAGAAAGCGAAAGGAGATACAACAGTTTCAGATCTTTCAAGGGCCAAAAGATTAATATAACGTCACACCATTATCTCTAATCTAGTATGAAAGTGTTGGGACTAAAATGTGTCAAATAAATAACTAAATAACCCAGATAATCTGTTTGAAGTGGTGAAATGTATGATATAGAACTTTTTAAAATTGGATATGATGCATGCTCCATTTAAACCTTGTACAGGTTGGAATATAAATAAATGATGCTAAACACTTGGAGAATTCTCTACAGTACATTTATTCAAGTGAAACCATATTCCATCCAGGAAATAAGTAGTATACATAGAAATCAAAAGACCACAAAAGGAAGATAATGTAATTACTTTGCACTACAGAATTAAAGTAAAAGCATAAGACCACAAGGCCATAGAGAGGCCTAAGGCATATAAAGTAATTTTGTATTAAAATGATTATTTACAGTTGCATGCACATGCTCCTTTGTATTGGTATAAAATTAATAAATTCAGAAACAGCAATTCTGCATTATAAATAGTATAAATATGTTTCTTTGTATATAAATAGCATCATCTTTTGCTTGTATGACATGGTGAAATGATAATGGTTCGATTTCAAAAGTACCTGATAAATAGTTTATTTTTTAATTGGAAAAGTCAAACATATTCCCCTTTGTGGGCATAGTTCAGCAGATGTCCTTCAGTTGATATAATCGCATAAATGTGGTGTAAATACGTTCTTGGCTGTAGCACAAGCTCTTGGATTGCCTTACAATAAGAATGATGTCATTGTTTGCTGCTCTACGAAATCTATCGCTGATAGAAAACCAACCAACAAAAGGACAGGCACTCTGGAAACACAATACACACAAAGACGATTTCTCTGGATACCTTCGTTCTTTGTGCTCATTTCTGGAGAATGAATTGATCGATGAATTCATTCTGCTCCGCCTCAACTTTAGACAGCGCCTCATACTCAATTCGGTATCTGAAAAAAACACATGCACATGATCGATTCTGATTTCTTTCTTAATTTGCCTTTTAAAATTGCGCACAGAGAGCCTTGCAATACAGGTGGCTCCCTCGTCTGCAAAATACTTATTTTATACCTTTGCAGGAATTGAGATTAAAATCTTTAAGAAAACGTGTACAGACATGATAAAACAGCAGAACAAGTCATGTAAAGTTTCAACACACAACAAATAACACATTTCAGTATTAACAGATGGGGGAAAAATATGAATCACATTTATAAAGATTCAACAGGAGGGCGATTACTTAAAGGCGCATTTCACCGGTGGAGGCATGAATATGTATTGAAATTGGGTCCTATATGTAGTCGAATAATAAAATAAATTTCTAATTTGGTGCCGTCTTGACCGAGAAAAGGCAGAAAGTGACTTTTTGGAGCTTGTGGATTGAAGACAACAACTCCCACGATGCACAGCTTCGCTGGCCACTCCCGCTGATCTAGATCTCCGCCTATCGGACACCTCGCTGTTCCATCTACCAAGCTCATACGCAAGACTGCTGGAAAATCATTTAACACAACATTCCTAGTGAAGAGTATTAGTTGGTGAAATCAGTGAATTAGTCATTGTTTGTATCTCTTTCGAAATGGTGAACTTTTGCATGGTGCCATCTTCTATGTCAGATCCAGTACCTTCCTTCATTGTACTTCAGTTTTATCAACAGCCTCTGTTAGCTTAGCTTCAGACGCTGTGGATGTTAGTTTCTGCTGGTGAAGTCCCACCCATTGGCACTGCTCTAATAGGTCTGTAGCGTCAGTGGGTCCCACCCCCTATAGAGGGGTGGGACTAGTGCTTGTAGTCTTACGAGAATCCTCCCCTCTTACACTTCCTATTTACTTATACGCAAAAATCGTCATATTGCGTCATCTTAAACAGGAAGTGTTGGAGATCGATACGGATCTATCCAGTCTCCCCAGAAAATAAGGGAATGATGCACGACCATTCAAAAATATGAGTGGGTTTCTAACGATACAAAGCTTAATGGAAATGGGTGAAGTTTCCCTTTAAGACATTTACAGGCTAGAGAGGATAACTCTAGACCTTTGATGAAAGAGCAAGGTCCACGTTGAAGGGGAAAAGTAGTAAAGCCCTTTTCCCTAGCTCTATGTGTACATTGGGAACAGAGAGATAATGCCCCACCAGACACTTTTATAAATAATAGTCTGCAAGTGGCTGGGCCAGTGCCTGGCTAGAGTGAGGACCAACCATTGAGGGGAACAAATTGTGTCATTCATGCGTCATTGCATTTGCAATGGTAAGGAACCTTACTGCCCCATGGTATACCATGTCCGCCATCAACAGACTGTCAGTGGATGCAAAGTAGCATAAAATTACGCTGTAAATCGAGGACTGGAATAAATGTAGCAGTAGTACGTATTTTTCTGCATGCAGAAGTAAACCAAGACTTATTTTGAAAAACATTACAATGTTTCGGCTTTAGTTTGTTGGTCAGATTTCAAATGTGTTAATTGAAAGACTGAGTCATCAATAATGAAACCGAGATATTTGTAGGAGTCCACCTTTTAAATCTCTACCAGTACAGTTAAACGGTTCTTTATAGATCTGGTATGGAGCCAATCCTATTATATTGATTTTCTGCACATCCAGTACACCTACAATTTCTGTCAACTTGCTCACTGAATCACCGATGAATGGATTTTCTTTTTCATATTCTGCAATGCGGTTTGTATTATTCAATGTTTTGTCATGAAGGATGCTAGAATCCAATGCTTACCTTTCAAGCTGCATCGTCTTCTCTGCTATGAGAGCCTGGAGCTGTTGCTGTTGAGCATCTCTTTGTTTCGCAACCGACTTCAACAAGTTCCTTGCTCCAATAGCCTAGGCAAAAGGGTTAAGAACACAGTATTGTAATAGATAAGCAATTAAGGCGGACAAAATTAAAATAATATGCTTTAGGTTAAAGTGGTTTACTTTTACTAATAACAATATGCTGAATGGCCTCTTACCTTCATCTTTTCCGTTTCGGCTTCTTTGGCCAATTCGTCTACCAACTCTATGAGACCTCCAACTATCTTTTGAAATTGCCCAATTTCTGCAAAATAAGATGAATGCAACAGCACGATAGATTGTGTTACATTTACCAATTCGGCTCAACAAAAGAAACAAGATATGTTATGGTGTGGACAAGATGTCCTTACTGTCCACAAACTCTTTGCACTCTTCCTTGAGTTCGGACGTCTTCTGGCCCACCTCAGGGTCCAGGACCCTCAGCTTGTTGAGGTCATCAAAATGAAAGCCAGCCTCTGCCAGGGGGTCGTTGGCCATGACTGCAGGACTGTGAATTGAATGTATGAAATACAGAATTAATAATAGCCTTTTGTCTGAAGAGTCGCCCTCTGTTACTGTGTTATTATTTCAAGTCCCGTGGTGGTGGCTCACAGGTTAAAACAAGAGATAAGGGCAATTGCTTATTCTTTGATGGTTGGTCACCGTTGACGTGATTATATGCTTCTGAAACTCATGCGTCCAATACCGAAGAAGTGACATTAGGGTAGCATTGTAGAATGAAAAACACGTTGTTTTCGACGAGATTAATCTGATATCTTTACAAACACTACCATTCACAATAATATTATTAGGGTGTGCTGATCAAGAGCAGCACCATGGCTAACCAAAATAAGCGGTAGGGGCATCTCAGTGTCTCCACCTCCACATCCAACCCTCGTCCATAACAACAGGGTCTGGGGTAAAGTATTAACACATTTTCGTCGTAGCACGACGCTATTGTTAGCGTCTCACCTTTAGCTGTAAACGTCAGCGGACCCCAGTGAAGTGGCGGACTGAGCCGGCTTATCGGTCTGTTTGTAACGTTGGGCCGAGCGAAGGAACAGCCGACTTACCTTTTAATGGCGTTACAAACACAAGTCACTTTGTTTGGCGTATATGTGGCATCTCTAGTGACGGACCGGACTTCTCCACCTCGGCTGCCAAGGAAACACGACGCTCCTCCTCCATGGGGCGGGACTTATATCTCGCAATGGTTTGTGGTATGAGTAGTTTCTTCACTCGTTAAAAAAAAATAATGCACGCAGTCTTGTACCTTTGCTTTTTATTCCATTTTCCTTTTTATTTATTTAAAAAAAAATCAAAATAAATGTTTTATGGATAAAACTACCCTCAGGAATGATTGGCTTGGTTCCAGGCTTAAAACTATTCATATAACGATTTTCAATCAATCAGTCATGTGGAAATTGATTGGGAACTTTACGACCAGAGCTGTTCAAAAAGCAAAATTTACTTGACAGCAGTTATTAACAAGAGTATGGCTATTATTTATTATAAAGATATATCGAAACTGACCTGTCCGTCTCACTAGGGGGCAACAGATCCCCGCACTCTGGTAACCAACGCTGGGTAACCTAAAAGAAGAAGATACTCACGTTGGCTAATGGCTAGTCAGTGGGCTGATGTATAATTTTTAGCTAAAGACATTATTTTAATAACTGGCATACTTCAGACCAAATAGTATTTATGTTTGCGAGCCCTTACTGTTATAAAGTGTGCCGTTTTCGAACAAGAAGAGAAATAACACATCAAGTCTGGGTAGGTAAAGTTATGTTAGTTATGATCACAACAGTGATCACAGCTAATCCTCATCTTTTATTTATTCGCCACATTTGCCTTTAAATTGCTCGGTTTGTATGTTTTACTTGGTATTTTTGTGGACGAAATGTTTATAGCGATCTATACTGTCATCAAACGGTAATGACATGTTCTGTATTGTAGCCTTATGTTTTTGGAGTTCTAACTTCACAATTCAATACATCTAGGTAAGCTCCATCAGTAGCCGTTCATTATGTGCAGTGTTAATGTGTGATGTTAATGTGGGAAAAACTCTGATCTATTTTCCTGTCCAGCCACATTCCATTCCTTGTAAAGGGATACACCATAAAGAGATATCAGTAGGGGTAGGTGACATCCTCCCTTGCCTTGTAACGTAAGCACATGCCCTGGGTGATCTGTCAAATATTATTATAATTAATAATGGTGTACTTTGCAGAAGCAACCTAAAGAGTAGCGCAATTCTCCCTTCAAATCTCCCCCTAGATATGAGCTGGACTGGGGAGAGGCTGTGGCGGCCTCCCCAGTAGCCGGCACCACGGCGGGGGACCTGCGGACTTCGGTCTGCAGGGTGGTCATCTACCTCCGAAAAGATATGTCCGGTGCCAGCGCTCTACACGCGCCGCAGTCTCTGGATGACCCTCCTCTAGCCTGCCCCAAGACCAAGACCTGCACCAGCCGCACTGCGGTGGGCCCTGGGAAGTATGTCAGACTAAATGTGGGAGGAACCCTGTTTTACACTACACTGGAGGTGCTGACCAGACAGGACTCCATGCTGAAAGCCATGTTCAGTGGAAAGCAGGAAGTGTTTACCGATAGAGAAGGTTGGTCTCTGCTGAAAAAAACATTCAAAACGTTTGGTCCATTTTCGAGTTTAAGTTAAGACTCCTCATTCCATATAGTGCATTTAGTGCATCCTCTTTGATAAAGTTGTATATTTTCAAAGTCAATACTTAAAAAATCAAATTACCATTGAAGTATGTGCTTGCAGAAACCATGAGATCTAAAAGTTAAACTATGTATGGTTATACAGTTCAGGATGAAAATATGACAACATTGGCACAATTTAGCACCCCTACAGTACCCCCGCAACTGAAGTGAACGATATAACCCAGCTGTAATTCACTTTGACTGCTTCTATTTCTGCATCCAGGCTGGATCCTGATTGACCGCAGTGGGAAGCACTTTGGCAGCATCCTGGGCTACCTGCGGGAGGGCGCGGTTACTCTGCCCAAAGGCCACCAAGCTGTCCTGGAGTTGTTAGCGGAGGCCAAGTTCTACCTCCTACAGGGCCTGGAGGAGCTGTGCCAAAGCAGTCTGCAGGTCAGCATTGCATACGATGCAATAAAGACACAGACAACACAGATGTCCTGCCTACACGTCGACACAATACGTGTGTTGGATTTATTAGCTTATAATTATACACGAGTACATCCCCTTTGTTGGGGAATGAATCAAAAACTAGAGAAAGGGTTACTATGACTGCATCACTTGTATCACTCAATATTTGAATGCATTATTCTCTGTGTGGTTACAGTAAGGTTTATGCAACCATAAATAATCAAATGTTACTGCAGCAGGCTATCATGGTCATCTCGTTTGTCTCTTTGGGAGGCAGATAACGACGTAAACCAAGCTGCACTTCTCTGGCTGTCTAATAACTCTTCTGTATCGCTTGATGTGACAGCATCAGCGAATCAGCCATGCATCAGGACAACGGCCCCGCTCAGCTTTCAAAAGTTTATTGGTCCAGGACTAGTGTGTCTGTGTTTGGGCCTCCAGGCTGGCACCAGCAATACGATTTGCTGTGCACGTCGGTGTGAGGCGAGTTGAAGTGGGTGTTCATCACGTTGACAGATGTTCAGCCGGAATGCCTGTTGGGCTGACAAGCAGCGCCGGGGCTTCCAAGGCTTCAGAGAGATCTACTTGTTTCCATGGGGACAAGATGGCAAATCAGTTGTGCAAGCACATCGGCTCCCATTCATTTCCCCATGCGTGATTTTATATGAATGAGCATTACAAGGCCTCCCTCCCGCTCATTGTCAGCACCAGGTGTCTTTTTGGTTTGTTTCGGGGGGGTTTTCTTATTGGCCAGTTAGAGCTAGAAACGTATGTCTATCTGACGATGAAGTGTTGATTCTCGGCACCTGGGAAGGTAAAATACTTTTCTCCTGAGGAGAAAAGGGCGTGAAAGATAAGACATTAAACGACTACTTAAAACTGATTTGCTGCTCATTGTATTTATGGCTGCAGGGCATTGCTGCTGTTTGCTACAAGTTAGATTGATTGTCAGATAGTTGCTGGCTAAGCATACCAATTATCTGCTATCTGGTAACCACACTTTCTTTACAATTACATTCTTTATGCATTCATTCATCAAATGCCTTTCCTGTGCATCCATTTAAAAATAAAGACCTGGTTACATTCATAAGATAGGCTGTATTTTGGCATTTTACCATGTGAACCTTTCCCATTTGCATATCTATAAATATTTATTTTCTCCTTGTGGGTAATAGAGCATCTACATTCAAGGCAGTTTCAGCTAGGTTCTTGAGACCGTCTTGAGCTTGCAAACTCACATTCTGGTCTCAACAGGCTTCCTGTAGTTCATAATAAAATATTAGGTTTTGGAAGTGTTCTGTGGTGACTGTTAACATGTCTTTCTCTGATTGGACACTCTCGCACAGGAAAACGAAGAGCAGGCACAGTGTGTCATACCTGTAATCACTTCTATGAAGGAGGAAGAGAGGCTCATAGAGGCATGTACCAAGGTGTGTTCACGAGGGGTTGGGTGGAGATACGTGTCATGTCAAATGTTCACATAACAGTTACATCTTTCAAAAGAACACCTTACCTTGGAAATGTACTGTCAGACTACAACCGATTTGATGGAGCTGAGTTTTTCCTCACTTTGAATCTTAACTTGACGTTATTTTTTGCCATTCTCTGCACATTGGTCCTCCGGCCTTCTCTCTCCGTCAGCCTGTGGTTAAGTTGGTGTACAACAGAAGCAATAACAAGTACTCGTATACCAGGTAAGCCACCGGCACTTCCAATGTCCTTCTGGCGCAGACTGAAGTTAATTAACGCCTTTAGGACCGGTCTTCCGAAGCTCATATTGCATGAGTTAATCAAGTCTTTATTAGCCGTGGGCACCGCGGTGGAGTAAATTATTGACCAATTATGTCCCTCATTGTCTTTTTTGCGCCTGCGATAATCAGCACCTCGGACGACAACATGCTGAAGAACATCGAGCTGTTCGACAGACTGTCCATGCGCTACAACGGTCGCATCCTCTTCATCAAGGACGTTATCGGAGACGAGATCTGCTGCTGGTCCTTTTACGGCCAGAGCCGCAAGCTGGCCGAGGTGTGCTGCACCTCCATCCTCTACGCCACGGAGAAGAAGCAGACCAAGGTACCGCCCAACTCACTGTGTCTGAAAAGAGCCCAGTGGAACATCTGTTTCAGTGCGTCACATTGGCGTGGGGGGGGAAAGCCCCCAACATAAACAAGATTGCCCAGGATGTTCTAACACAGTGTGTTGTAAAGCTCAGTCCTTTATTATTGGACTCGCTGGTAAAACTGAAGCAATAACAAATGTGTTTAGTGCTTTGATTCATAGCTGTAATTAATACAAGATCAAGTTGGTGGCACTGTTCCTAGAAAGAAAGCTTTCTGACTGAGCGTAACAAGCTACATGGTGGTTTGCTGCCTGAACTAGAACAATGCTGAACTACAACCATTCATTAATCACCATCATCTATGTATTCCGTATGTGTTGTTTATCAGGAAGGCCGCTGAATATCACTGGAAAATCATTTATTTCGTACTTGATCTAATTAGTCATTAAGAGGGTTTAATAAAGCTCATCTTAATAAGTGGATAGAGTTATATGATAGTTGCTCAGGTGACACATTGAAAAAGTGTAATGCATGAACCGGAGCTCCATGGAGGATGAGAGCCTGTCCCCCTGAGGGACACCGGGGGCGTGTCCCTCCCATACTCACCGGCTCCGCTGTCACCGGCACCAGGTGGAGTTCCCGGATGCGCGGATTTACGAGGAGACCCTGAACACCCTCCTGTACGAGACCGCCCCCGCCCCCGACCACACCCTCCTGGAGGCCACCCGCCGATGCCACGCCCCCTGCGGCTCCCAGAGCGAGGAGGACGACGCGCCGGGGATGGAGCTTCGCGAGCGAGTCCGGCGTACCCACGTCAAGCGGTACAGCACCTATGACGACCGGCCGC
Organism: Gadus macrocephalus; assembly: GCF_031168955.1. Classification (NCBI taxonomy): domain Eukaryota; kingdom Metazoa; phylum Chordata; class Actinopteri; order Gadiformes; family Gadidae; genus Gadus; species Gadus macrocephalus. Next base: position 21,346,213 of record NC_082397.1, read on the forward strand.
TAGGACACTGAAGCCGTCACTGTGGCGCGCACACACACACACACACACACACACACACACACACACACACACACACACACACACACACACACACACACACACACACACACACACACACACACTTGCCTTTCTTCCAGTTGCAAAAATCAGGTCCTGCACCACTGTGTGCAATAGTACAAAATAATAACAATTTAACAAAGCTAAAATCAAACCTTTTTACAAAATATATTGAGGCCGCATGGCATTGTCGACATTATTATAACCCCAATGTATTTATTTAATTTGGAGGTTTCAAAATTGCTGCTTCCAATTGCTTAAACCTTGTGAGTCTAGGGTTATGATCTGATGCTAATATGCACTTTGGTGTCAAAAAATGCGGAGGTTTGCAATCATGTTCTAGTGCAACCGATTCTAGTGCGTGGCAAGATTTGTGAATGAATAAAGAGTTTCATATGAATTAAGTATTTTGCTAATGGAAATGTTTCTTTAGTAGTGTTTTCCAAATTTAACCACATTTTCCTAACATTTATAATAGGCTAATTATATATATATATGTGTGTGTGTGTGTGTGTGTGTGTGTGTGTGTGTGTGTGTGTGTGTGTGTGTGTGTGTGTGTGTGTGTGTGTGTGTGTGTGTGTGTGTCTCAAAGATGAACAAAGTAACAGGACACTTAATACCTTTTGCACATAAGATTCATTGAAGTCTGAGTTGGTTTTAAAAATATTAAAAAATATTTGAAAACATTTTTTTAATGCAGTTTTGTCTAATGCCTAAAAAATGTTTTACCTGACAACATTTTGCTTAATAATGTATTTAATAATTTATTATCAAAGAAAATGGAACGCAAGCAGAAAAGAAAGACAAGTAAAATATGTTAAGTGAAGAGGAATTGTGAAGAATTGTGCTCCTGGTTTTGACACAATTCATGCAATGGTTTCAAAGCAATAGTAGTTCTTTGTAGAAGTTAACCTCATACTGCACTCATCAGTTATATTTTTCTTCTCGACAATTGAGTCCAATAGCACATTGAAAACACAGTAGGACTCCTAACCACACCACTTGTAATAACCTTCCAAACAGTAACAGCCCTCGGTGACACAAACACCGTACATACGGAGTCAGAGCAGCTAGCGACAATGGCTTTTAATAAGTGCGTGGAGTGGACAGCCCGTGAGGCAGCAGCTCTAAACGGTGAATTTGCACCAAATGGAAGTTGCTCCATATCATGCTGACATGACGTCACAAGCCTTTTTTTTTTTTGCGGCAGCCAAATTTGGCATCACATCTGATAAGGGGATGGTGGGCACAGTCTTTTTTTATGAAGTTATTTATAGCTTTTAATGCCTTGGTTTCATGAAGCTTATTTAATGCACGCTGAATGCATTCTAATAACAGTAAGCTGTCATTCGGTATTAAAGCGTTCTAAACGCAACAATGTGCTATCATGGCAATAGTTTATTTTGACGGAGGATTGCAGGATGTCCGTTTATTCAAATGGATGCTTTGTGTGTTTAATCACATAATTGCAACGTGGTGTTTGAGAAGACCAGAATTTGCTTTACTATTGTGTTTACACATGTATTTGCATTGGGCTCCGTTCAAATAATCAAAACACGGCAATCAAACCGTACCAGCGACGCTGTGGTTCCTCGGTCACGTTAGAGAAACGCTAAAAATAACCGTCTGTGAGCTTCAATGATGCTGGGAGGATTCTGGGAGCGTGAAGTGATTTATATTAGTCCATTGATCAATAACGCGCGAGAGGCGGATCCTGCTCCTCTCCGCGTCACTCCGAGAGGCACGTGAAGACACGCTCCTCCGTGCAGCGCTCCGCGGCGGCACACCGATGAGGATGCGCCAGTGTCCGGCTGTCAGTGGAAGCTCTTCGGGTGTGAGGAGGAGGAAGGAGGAAATAAGTAAATAGATATATAAAAAAAAAAGGGGGGGGAACGGTGCTGACTGAGCTCAGATCTCGGACACTCGGTCATCGCGGACGCTCGTGGGCCGACTCCGGCAGACTCACAGCCATGGGGTCCTCCGCCGAGGAAGGCTTTAAAGAGAAATTATTATGGACCGTGAAACGAGAGGTAGGAGGTCTGGATAAACGCCCCTGTTGAGCTCGATGATCCAGACCCCTGCTCAGTGGAGCCAGCGGGGGGTTGGTTCCACAGAGCAAGGGGCTGGATCATCGAGTGCGTGATGTGTTTTGCAGGTTTTAAAACGACTATGGTTTCTGTTTTGTCTCAGTGTGATGACAGATGTGTTGCGTGTGCAAGACCCGTCAGCTCTGGGTTTTAATTGTGCATGGTTACTTTATTTTTTTTCTCGTTATATTCAATTGTGCAGAGACAGTTGTGGTGTGTGTGTGTGTGTGTGTGTGTGTGTGTGTGTGTGTGTGTGTGTGTGTGTGTGTGTGTGTGTGTGTGTGTGTGTGTGTGTGTGTGTGTGTGTGTGTGTGTGTGTGTGTGTGTGTGGGTTCAAATCATTGATTGTGTCATTTGTTTACTTATATGCTGTTGGATAAGTTTACCAACAGTTGATATTCACGTAATGGCATACTATTCTGGAGGAAGTAGCGCCACATTTACTTTAGCTGCTGCACATCTCCGTCCATGCGTTCTCATTGTGAAATGGATATGGATGTTTATTCATTTAAGTTTCACTTTTCTTTTGGAATCATCGCGACAAAATTAATATTTAATACTTAATAAACCACTATTGGTTTAAAGCTGACTGATGTGCTACTTTATAAACTATCAATGCTTCTCTGCATCAATAATGCATCCCACCCGTAGTAATAAGGCAAAGTTATTATAATATGTTTGAAAAACCAGGCCTGTGTAATCTTTTGTTCTTTATTGCTGACAATTATAATAGCGACCTGTCTCCCTAGTCCCCTCTAGTGGCACAATAATGGCACAGCTTGAGACCAAAATTCACTTTGTCTTTCAGTAGGCTAATCAGAAAAGCTTTTTTTAAATCAATTATGAAGGCACTGAACACGCAAACACTATCCTGCATCAGCCTAGTTTTACTCTGTAAATGTTCTATATTGGAATTGATTCAATCCATTGACTCAATGAACTTCAGAAATATCAACGTTTTCTTAAGTCCTTCACCCCTCATGCATCTATGAATACGTGAATAAATCCGCTACCAACAATGTGTGCAACGTACAACTGGGGACGGTTTGCTCATAAATATGTGTCTTTTCATCCAAACAACGAACATGGAGGACGTGAGATTTGGGTAGCCTACTGGCTCACAAAAAAATACTGACTTCTTCATAACGTTAAATGTGATAGGCTAGGTGTGTTTGAATGAACACAGTTGTGTATCGTATGCATTTTGAAGGATGTCCCGGCCGGTCTTGTGTATTAGATATATAATCTTAGAAACATCTTAGAAATTATAGTTTTGGTAAACCGCCTAAGGTGGTGCAAATCCTCCCCTTGTAGCTTTTGTTATATACCTTTACATGTTTTATTAGGATTACATTTTCCAACAAGAGCTGCATTGCTTCAGGTTTTATAGGTAGGCCTATACCTATAACATTGCCAATTTGTTTGTTTTGCAATATCCTGACAGATAGATATATTTGCATTTTTCATTGCGTTATAGAAAGCTGTATTTACTTTGTAAATGTTGGACGTTCAACATAGCATTGAATCAAACGCTACCTATATACATGCCTGGCTATTCCTTCTCGTTTTAAGGATGTTTTCCAATCTACAGGCGGCTACATTGGTATCGCTTGGCAACAGCAAGCATCCGCGGGTCTCTCCTGCAGACCTTACGAACGCATCAAGTGTTGATTTTGTTACAGCTGTGAAGCCCAAACTATCAGAGTGGGCTTTGTTAAAAAGCTAATGCTGAAGCACTGTCTGCAAGCTAGTAAAGACTTTCTGACTTATAGCAATAGCAGGAGGTTCAATACAGCTGTATTGAGAGTTATGATGTGTCTTTTTTGGGGACAGGCCTTTTGGAAGGTGCTGAAGTTATCATACTTAGTGATTTGAAGGCTGTGACAGTGAAAGGATCATTTGTGTGGCTGAGGGCTACCATTAGATAGTAGGTGTTGCATTGCTCCCACTCCTCACAGGCTTTTCCAGGTGTAAAGGCATCTGATGACATGGACACGATGACCTGACACTTTATGACTATGGGAGAATAATGACTTTAATCCAAAATCCTTGATAGAGAGTATGAAAGAATACAATTAAATGCTAGCCTTTGGCTTTGAAAATTGTCTGCAGGAGAAAAGTTTGTTACCTCATTTTGTCCACAAGTACTATAGGGTGTTACCCCAATCTTGTCCTTCTTTCTTTGTCACTATAGCGATTCGTTGACAATGATCAAGCAGACTTCAGATCAGATATTGGTGCAGTGAAGTGTATTATCATTTAGCCCTGTAATACATTTCGGCGTTTCAAAGATGTTGCCATTTTTTGGGGAAAAAATGTATTCACCACCATTTAGCCATAGTTGTTTAAAAAGTTATAAACCATTCAAAGTTTGGTTGTTTCAATATAATTTTAAAATAACCCTTTACCCTTTAAATAGTTATTTTGTTCTTTCGCTTGGAGTCATTCTAATTGCTTTTTCTGCAGGAAGGTATAGTCTCATGTAATTAAAAAAGGTTGAGACAGTTGTATGTCAAAGGTATTATCAAACATGAATTAATGACTTAAAATACCAAATAATTGCTCAAGCCTCTGGAAATGCAGATCATTAGATGTAAAAAAGCATTCCCATCTCAAATGATGGCAGACTGCCATCACAATTTACTCAGGAATTGTACAGATATACATACACATTGTTGTATATAATCCAATGTAAGTACAACTTTGGCCTCAAGAATATAAGGCAAGCTTTCTGAGACAGTTGTATCTAATGCCGTTTTATTTATTTATATTGCGGTGCTTTGGTTTCCATATTGCAACCCACGGCTAAACAACATTATCCTTCCTCCTGCCCAAAATAAGTATTTCGGTGCAGAGGAGAAGGGCTATTCCACCCTCTGAAAATAATAGAGGGAATATTTCCTTCTATGTTTGCGATTTTCATAAGACAATACAAAGCAAGCCTATATCTTAATATCAACTGCATGCATATTCACAATTGTGTGTACAATATTGCGGGCACTTCGAATACTATCTAACTAACAAAGACAGATTCCGTCTTAAACAAAGGTTTAAGAATGAGATTGGAAATGGTATTATAGGTGAAAGAATGCCAACTCAATGCCCATTCAATAGTATTTGAGTATTTGAAGTCATTGATTGTATTTTGCTGCTAATGCGAAAATACAGATGGTTGACTCAAAACCTTGGGAGTACCTTTTACATTCTGCAACATGGATATTTTCACTGCATGTTTCTGAGCAGATATCTCTCATGGTTTTAAGTCACGTCAAACAAAGGTGGGTTGGATTGGTAAAGGCCTTGATCAGTTTCCACTTGTTTGTCAGGCCGGCGGTCAGTTGTATCCCCGCACGGCACCCAACTCGTTGTTATCGCCCATCCTTAATAAAACATGAATAACAAACCTAATTAAGGCTGGCTTCCCTGCGTCCGGCTGACAACAGCACAATGAGATATAACCACATTATGTTGCAAAAAACTAAAGCAAAAGCACAAAAAATGGCCAGAAATGACTGAGGGAATAGACAGATGAAGATATAGCACAATAGCCATTGCAATGCGACTTGCAAATACCAAGCCCAGTTTCCTTATATAAATGGACACTGCCTAAAAGGCAATTGACTGCGCACTTCCACGACCATGGCTTTGGGAGTATTCCAGGGATTCATCTCATTGCTTCCAGGTTGTTCACTTTTGGCCAGCAGCATCCTGTTGATGCGCTGTGCCTCAGACCCAGCCCGAGCCACAAGTGTGAAATAAAGAGCCAAGAGCAAATGTGTCCTTATGTAACAGCCAGCCTGTCGCCTAATGAGCTCTCCCCTCTGACACGGCCAGAAGCCATTAGTTTCTGGATTCTCAGTAGTGCTTAGAGCCCAGTTTACTCTGCAAACAGGCTTCCATGCACATAGCAAATAGGAAAGCCTTCCTCCAATGAAACGTAAGTGTGTGGCTGTGTGTGTGTACTAGCGTGTGCACGCGTGGCTGTTCATGAACCCACAAACCGTTTGCTTACTTTAGTTCTTCCTTGTCTGCTGTGTGGGGATGAGTGGAACATTTGATATTCAGTTTTCGGACCATTATGAACACCCCCTCCTCAAACACACAGACACACACACACACACACACACACACACACACACACACACACACACACACACACACACACACACACACACACATGAATCGTCCCATAAGTCCCATAAAACACCCTCATGATATTATGTGCTCAGAGCTGGATGAGATGAGCTGCCTCTATCATAAATAACCAAAGGACATTGACGTTATAGACTGAATGCTTGTTACACTGGAATTAATATATATTGGATCAAAACATTTAATAAAAAAACTCTTGAGAACCCTCACAGCGACATTTCTTTGCCATCAATTATTTAGGCCACAGACATAATAACATAAATGAATCATCCAGATTTGGATGTTGATGTCTACGCATATGATGTAAAATGTCACTTTTTGATCACCTTTGTGTTCAACATTCATAAAGATCGCCTGAGTCGACAGATAATATATACTTTTGATGCATACTAATATGGTTTAAAACAACCCAGCCACAGCTAGTCTTGTTACAGCTCTGCAATAATTGACCAATTCGATCTCACACAACTGATGTATCCATGCCCTCGATCAACCTGAGATGTGGTTATCGATTACGTAGCTTTGAGCAACTTCCTGACACATATCAGTTTACTGATTCATTGTGAGTATAAAGCTTCCCTGCGAAATTTGATTCCATGTGCTCAGCTCTTGCCATGATGTATGATGCCATCTCAGTGTTCTGAATGACCTGTAAATAATTATGTGTGGGTTCATTGTATGCATCTCCGAAGTAGAAAATCATCGAGGGCATTTAAGTGGTGTGCATGCGCTAATTAGCGTCAATTCAGAATAAGTAACAGTAGTTGGCTGCTCAAACTGTGATTACCAATGGTAGCTGCCTCGATCCCTTACTTTATCCCACCAAAAGTACCCAAACTTTGCCTGCACAAATACAGGGAAATTCTATGGTGATGCTGAATACATAATATACGGTAATGTTAGTAATGGTCATCATTTGTTTTTAAGATATGATCTGATCACACAACGGGTCTTCTTCAATCTGGTTTGGGTTCCATGGGCGGTTATCTGTAGGAAAGGCAGATCAATTAAATATTTGAATGAGTTGGAAGTTGAGTTTCTCAAGGAAGTGATTCTCCCCACCTTTCTAGCCTCTCTAAAACGTATACTTCCTTGAATCAATGTGCTTCAGCCTCTACAGTCAGTCCTGCACTGTGGTTTAAGCAGTTACATCACATAACAGAGTAATTTAAAGCCTTCTGTTTGATAATTAGATGGAATTCAGTCGGAAGTTATAGACATGGCTCTAATTAACGAATGTCAAAAACAGTGCTTAGATGCGTTGTTTTAGAAAATGTCAAAGTCGTTGAACGAAGTTGAACTAAAAAAAATCAACATTATGGAACTAGATGGAATTTTTATATGATTGAGATAGCAAGACCATCGGCAACACTTTATCTCCAATAGGAGGAGCTGCTAATGAACACTAACAGCAAGTAATAAGACCGCCTGCTAGATTGAATCCAATGGACTGCCTACTTGTTTGGGATTAGTATATTTAGCAATAGTATAATCGTTTGGGATGGGAACTGGAGGGCAATTTGGGACTTAAGCACTTCCACTGCAATTCATAAATAAACGTGGAACATTAGGACTGGCAGGGTTAGAGAATCATGCCACTATTTGACAAGCACAGATTTAGAAGGAGCTTAAAATAATGAACTTGACGATGAAAGCCTACCGTGAAAAATATGATTAATGTCCATTACACCCACTATCTCCAGTGAACATAATTATGGTATTTTGAAACCTAAATTACTTTTTTTTAAATATATATTATGTTGTTTACAGTTTGCTTGTTTACAGTAAACATATTCTTGAATAATGTTAGAAGTATTACCAATTCAACCTATTATGTAAGGGTATTAAACACAGAAGCTGATTATGATTTAAGTGACTTATCCAAGAGGAATTTTCACTAATATAATTGCTCAGTAGTACACATGATAGTTATGAGTACATTTTTAATACTGATAAAACGATACGTATTAACTTCAGCCGTTTCGATTCATTTGTATGCATTTCTATTTTAAACACAGTTTTTTTTTCATTTACAGGTGAAGCAGATAATGGAGGAAGCTGTGACTAAGAAGTTTGTCCATGAAGACAGCAGTCACATCATAGCTCTTTGTAGTAAGTACAAACCCCTCTATCTCCTGTCCTCGCCCAGTCTATCTCGGTCTCTATCAGTCTCTGTCTCTCCCAAGCTATCTCTCCTCCTCTTACGCACACAATGTCTAATGTAGCCCTACAGCAGGCCTGACCTGACGTCACAGTTCCCGTAAATGTGCTAAATAATCACTGTGGATCTCCTGGAAACGATATTAAGTGTTCCCAACACGGCATTCGGTCTCGTGGTACATGCATGTGTCATTTGTTCTGTGCTTATCGTGGATTTCGTTGATCCAAAGTTTAATGTGCTCTTGTGTGTGACTCACATTTTGACAACGCATGATTTCCTATTGGTTCTTTTCACTACATGTCTAGTTGTAGCCTCAGATCAGCCAGATGACAGGTTAGCTTAGGACTTGTCCTGGAGCCATTTGTAGATGTAGGGGGGCAATATCTGCTATGGAAGATAAAGAGTAGCAATTCATTGGCTGGTTTCATTCTTAAATTTAAGGATAGTAGAACAACAACAGTCTTTGAAAACGTTTTGCCTGGCAGGATATACAGGTGTATTGACCTGCAGGTTTGTTTCTTAAAAATGTAATTAAATGTCAGCTCTGTCTCGCCCGTGTTTTATCAATCACAAGAGCTATTGACTCAACACCATGTGATTTGTGCTGTATATCATTTCAGTTCTTCAAGGTTTCTTCAAGAACCATGTATTTTGAAATCTCCAGTTGTTCTAACTCAAACAGAAGGGCGATTATGCTGCGATTATAGTGCTATAAAGGTAATTCGACTAGGCACCAATGGGTTATTATAAGCCCAAGGTTAGTGTATCCCGTCCCATAGCTTTCCCATCTCCTGTACAAACAGGACAGTTTGAAAGGCCTTTCACCCATGAGCCATGGATCAGCGCCAGAGAAGCAGATCCGGAGCTGGTCCGGAGTTGTCCTTTTCACCCACATAGACAGGCCGCTTCAGACTTGTTCACACGTACCAGAGATACTCCGTATACTCTAGGCGAGGGGTGGCGCCTGGGCCGAGCATGTAGCAGGGCAGGACGTGAAGCATAGAGTATGCAGTGGAAGTCGCAGTGGTTCATTTGCAACACATCGAATTGCAGGTGAGGCTACCATGTCCGTAATGCTTCCTCTTTATGCAGTGATATCAATACTGCATTCATTGAGCTGTATCCGCAATATCAATAGAAGAGCCCCGCTGGATATTATCTGGATACTGTCCGATTTACAGTGCGTGTGTGAAAAGCCTGTAAGGGAGATAGCGACGAGCTTCAAGTTGAAACATTGTTCTGCTAGTTAGAGCAGTCTGAGCTCCAATTGGCCTCTATGACACTTGTCATCGCAATACAGTTCATGTGATGGGAAGCGGAGTGCGGAGGCAAACCTGGTGTCATTTTATTTTGGATACGTTGTCCCTGCAGTTAAATGTAAATGATGCAAACAAAGAGACTTGAGACCTGAGGATCGCTCATGGGATCCAGACCAGATAGTTAATGTGTTATTGGATCTTAAAGTATTAAGAGGTAAACCGAGGCCTCTGGTTCCCTAAATGGATGTCAGGAACATTCTCTTGTACCTGTTGGCTGAATGGAGGCAGCTTGTGTCTGGTGGTTGGGCCGTTCCCTCTTTACTTTACTTTGCTACTACTCCTCAGTGTGCCTAGCAAAAGAGGAGGTTCTCTCCCTGTCAATAGCAACACGTTGTTGATGAAACGAGGCGCATTGCTTATGATAACACGATGGTGTGCAGTTGTATCTCAACTGTTTTGTTATGGAACGAAACAGTTGACATTTGCCTGCCTATTTTACGCTTGGATTAAAAATCGAACTCCACAATAATTGAATCCTCTAAATACATAGGATGGTTGGTTGATAGTGCGAAGCATACCCTTGTAGTCACCGGCTATATGAGGTTCAGCAGCTCTTATCTGCGTCGCAGAATCGCACAGAATAATATAAAAACAAAATATTATTATGTCTCAAAAGAGTGAATGAAAGAGACAGACCGAAAAGATGGGGCTTAACTGACCAAAAAATGCAAACGGGAGCTGGTCTTCTCCCGCTTCTATGTTTGAATTAGCTTATTGTGTTGAGGTAAGAGGAAGTGAGTCTGATGCAGGTCTTGGCTTTTTCCCATATGGCCTTCTCAAGCAAATTACAATCTGACCCTCTGGAGCTTATGCTCTGTCATATCTTGCAAATTGCATTGCACATTGTGTGTGTGTGTGTGTGTGTGTGTGTGTGTGTGTGTGTGTGTGTGTGTGCGTGTGCGTGCGTGCGTGCGTGCGTGCGTGTGTGTGTGTGTGTGTGTGTGTGTGTGTCTGTGCGTTTGTGTCTATGTGTTTGAGCATGTGCGGGTGTGTGTGTTTGCGTATGAACACTTGGAAGTGTTTGCATGACATTGAGGCTGTCACAATTCAGCAATCAATTCTTTTTTTACACACAAAAGCCTCTGCCACAGTGCACAGCTCGACGTGAACATCAGTCTTTATTACCGCACACACAACCAGAGGATGTCAGTCTTTGTTGTGTGCTTGGCCATGCAGTATAGCTTTCCCCGTGTGACACCTAGAACTAGGAGATACATATGAACGTGCAGCCCGTCCCTGTTTGAGTGGTGGGCCTAGAGGGGCTAGTGGCTGTATTTAAGCAGGGAAACATGTCGGTTATTTTCTCACTAGAACCACATTATCAATGCCCAAACATGCTGGAACTTGCAGACCTCGCCAGCTGATGACGTCCCCCAGAAAAAGGTGAAAGGACAAAGGCTAATGAGCAGGGATGATGTCACAGTCGGGCATGACTCACCTGACCAAATTTGTGTCTCTCCCCTAATGTTGGTTAATTGAGCCGATGAAGAACACCGCCGATGTCTTGTCAGGAAGCAACCGGTAGCACTGAGAAGGGCGTGTCTGGTCTTGGCCAGCGTATGGAATGAGTTAATCAGGACATTCATATTCAGGCCTACCTCATCAAGCCACACACGGAGAAGATGAAGACGGTTTGATGAACGGGGTGTTGCGACATCATTAACGGTTTCAGGTCCTTTTCGATTTGGATGCACGTTCTGTTGTGTTAGATACTTCCCAAATTATAAGGAATACATTGAAGGTTGGCATCAAATCAAACGATGATTAAATGATGTCAACGTGGAACAAAATTGGTAGATTATAATCTGGAATAGCAGTAGATAGAAAGGCTATTATATTCAATGCTCTTTCAGAAATGAACTTTACCGTGAAATAGAGTGCTGCAGTGGGATGATAAACTCAACTGATTCTCTTTTGGAAATCCTTTATCTCAATGACGTTTTATGGATTGTACTAATAGTGCCATGGATTAAAATATGGCTCACAAATGTTTCCCCCTGGACATTCTATAATTTAACTATGATGGTCCGTCAGATATAACCAGAAATAAATGAAGTAGAACTTAATGATTGCACACAACTTAATGTTTGCCCTCCATATTCAGCCAATCACAACGTGTGTTAGTACCCGACTGTTGTATAACTGTACATCACTATGTAGGAGTTCCACAACTTTCTTCCACAGGATTCCGACCACTCACATAACAACCTTTTATCAGTCTCCATGGGGGTGTCAAATCTTCTGAGAAGCTATGTTTTATTTGAAGACATTGGCAAGTATTCTTGTATGTGTTTATATTTGCAAGTGTGTGGTGTGTGTGTGTGTGTGTGTGTGTGTGTGTGTGTGTGTGTGTGTGTGTGTGTGTGTGTGTGTGTGTGTGTGTGTGTGTGTGTGTGTGTGTGTGTGTGTGTGTGTGTGTGTGTGTAAGTGCGTTTGTGTGAAAGAGTGTCTGTTTGTGTGTGCATTTGTGATGGGGGGGGAGTGATGAGGGTGCCAAATGAATGTGTTAGCTGAGGGTTTGTGAAAGCAATTTATCCGATTTTCTGTCTTGTCTATAGGCTTGGGCCTAAACACACTTGGCCCTTTAATTCAAAAATAGTGATTTCTGTTAATAAATTGGGGATCATTATTAATTATCAAACATGTTTTGCTCATTCATCAATTCATTGCCATTACTCTATAGTTATTGAGCCAGGTCCAGAGCTGATCCAAACACTAAAGGTCTAGAGTTAATGGCTCCACGAGACACAGGATCCAGAATACACAGAGAGACCTTGTGGAGGAAATCCATAGTGTGGTCAAAACAAACAATATCGCTGTTCCAGCATAGTTAGTGATTTGTGCTTTGCATAGATAAATTATCCAGTTGTAGGTTGATATAAAATAAATAAATGAATAAACCATGAGATTAGGCCAATTAAACTGGAGTGAGGGTGTAGAAAGCCACCTTGATGTATTTAATGGCAACACTGTGGGAGATTAGAAAGGCGACACTGCAAGGTTAGTAAGAGTTAGCCTGAATGGGAGAAGGGATGACAGTTATTACCTTGGCCTGCTGATGTTAGCGTGTGGCCTGGAGCTGCTAATGGTCTCATTAGGAATACCAATCATGTCATAACCTATCCTTGAATGGACATCTGGGGCTCAACATTGCTGGGGGACGAGTCTCCGTTGAGATATGCAAATAAAATAAAGAAATATTACAGGGGAAGCAGTTGGTAAAGAAAGGCACAGAATTGTATTTATGGGGCATCAATCTGTTCTCACCCCAGCAGCTGACTACTCGGAGGGGTTGACATTTTCTCTAGGGGAATTCAGAGTTGCGTATAATTCTTTGTGCCATTGCTCCGTGGAGTTGGCTCTGCCAGTGGCTGGCACCCAAAGCTATGCAACTAACTCTGGGTGCCAGCAAAAGCTATTCCGATCAGAGCTTCTCAACCTTTGAACAATATCGTCTGCATTGTCTTGCCTTCTTGACTGCACTGTCTGCTACCAACCAAAGTTAAATGGTGTGCCTTAATGGCCTCAGATTTCAACCTCCGGAGAACATTTACAGATCGGCATCAGGTTAAGGTCTGGTGGGACAGTTTTGCATTGCTCTTACGCGGTGTGAAAGAGGCCATTAGGAATGAGAACAGGCACAGCCACTAACAGCCCTTATAGGTGCTTCTTAAATGCGTGGGGGCCATCCCTAATGGGTGTGGCTTTCAAGCTCTAGTACGGTCAATCAGATCCATTCCTATGCCTCTGAAATTCCCCAGATAGCTAACGGTAAGATGGGCAGAAAATAAACATTTAGTCTTACATTCAGCACCTTTTAAGTATTTGGCGTAGAAAAACAAACACTGTACAAAGAGAAGACGTGATGGTCAATAATGTCGCTGCTGGAAGATGCAGACAAAAGTTTGGACTTGGACTTGACTTTTTGATGAATTCGGCAAACTCAAATTAAATATGTATGAACCAGTCCGATCAACATAAATATAAAATAATGGTGAAAACACAGCTAGCGGGAAACACATCCAGTTCAGTCATTCTCCAGTCTCCCCTGTGTCACTCGGAGCCATTAATCTGCTTTCAGCATTTCAATAGCGCACCTCCGAACGAAGCACAAAGAATATCCAATATCATTTATTAGTTTACCACGGTCGGTTATGTTGCTGAAATGTCTCATGTGTGTCTAATTAAGTGTTGTGTAACCAAACTGCGGATATTTCCAAGAGAGGGTGGTGGAAATGTGTGGTGGTGGCTGGGAAAAGGGCAATTTCTCAGGAAAGGTAGTTCAGAGTGACATGGGCTCTCAACTCTCTAGACTCTTCAGACCTAAAGCCTCAGTTTGACTTTTTGAAACATGTTATTGTGCAGTGCCCTCTGAATTAGCTTATCTCATCCATAGTTCTGTTATGTCTTGCCGTTGTAGAATAAGATACATTTATTTGTTGTTTTCTCTCAGTGGTTGCAAATTGTTAAACTGTTTTCTCTTAACCGTATTGAATTTGCAAATGAGTCTGTAATAAGGATGCGACAAATGTTTAACGAACACAGATCTCTGCTCTTTATGTGATAAATGGAATGGCTCATCATAGCATGCCATCCATATTCATAGTATTCGTTCCAAATTATACAAGTTCAAATTACGTAAAGTACTTTATATCAGTACTCAGGGGTCTGGCTGCAGACCCCTGAGTACTGATACTGCACGCACGCACACACACATGCAGACACACACGCACACACAAATTACACAGACACTGACACACCAGCCACGTCAGAACAGCTCTTAGTCCTGTACCTTCCATCGGAGAGGCATATGGGTGCAAAAATAAGGCTTTATTGGCCGAAATTAGGCTTTACTTTGGCACTCATGTGTTGTATTTGGGCTGCGGTCTTAACGATACATATCACTGACGCACCCTATCCATCACACACGTCTCCCTGCTCTTGCTCTCCTCATGCATGGGCTTCACTGGTCTCACTGCCTCTCATGCCGAGTGGCCACACACAGCCGTTCAATATCGATCCCTGCCGGACCACCCGTCACCCGCTGATCTGCTCTTGAAAACCGACTAGACTGGAGTCGGGGAGGCCACGGCTGTGTTTCATCTCCCTCTCTGCTGACAGGGCCTCTGACACCGCCGCTCTGTAGACCAGGCTGAGGAGATCAATGGCGGCCCCAGCAACCTGACTAGCTAAAGGACAACTTTATCTCTCGCTGTCAGACGGTATCGGATCAACACATACAAGCACAAGCACAAAGGGGTTCATCCACAAGCTTCCAGACTCATTTCACACTTCTGTCAGACACATTTATATATATATATATATATATATATATATATATATAGACAGTATATCTATAAAAATAGTTCCTTGGCATATAAACAAACAGCAATGCACATTGCTATCTCACTGACTTAATTAGCCATTATTAAGTCAGTGAGATAATTAGCCATTAGCCATAATTCAGCCACTAATGATATGCATGTATTTATGCTTGTTTTTCTATAGCAGTATGTTGGGATTAACGTTTAGACTGCATTCATTTCAATCCAAACATGAAATCATCATCTATATTACCAGTTATATTTCAGATTATTTAGATTTTACAAAGCGGTGTTGAGCCATAGAGGAAAGAAGCTCTCTGAAGATCCAAAGCAATCTAGCCTAATTATACCATCAATAATAAACACTTTGTAAATGGCACTGCAAGTTTATTATACCCTTCTGGTCGCATAAGATGTTCTTAGCAGAACAATCATTCTTTCAAAATCATCTTTTCTGGCTGGTCTCGGCACGCAAAATACATGGGACTTTTCTAAGGCTGCTTATCTAGAAGTAAGAGTCTGCAATGGTTATAGTTTCAGCTCTGTATATTGCTATCTATGTAACTATTCAAAAGCCTGACTTCAGTATTATACCATAGCATGTTGACCTTCAGGTTTTATTCTTAGGTGTTATATTATGTTGCATCACTCATTCGTTGTGCAAGTTAATTATGTGTTGATTCCTAATGAATCTATGATGGAGGAACGGACGTAGTGTCTAGGATAACCGTGTCGGTATATCCAGAAGCCCAGGTCCTCGTTGACTCTGACATTGTCTTGTGAGCATCAGAGTGTATAGTACCCTCTCCGGGCCCCCCCTCGCAGGCACACTCCTGTGTGCTGTCTCCCACCATTGTTTCATATTGTTTATCCAGCAAAGCCCCCATTGAGCCATGACTATATCTCCCGGAATCAAGCCTGCTTGAAAAGCTTGTACAGAACAACATGTGCTGGGAGTAAAATGTTAAACTCCACTTACCCTCGATTTTGACATGGACACAAATGGTTATTTCTCGTCTCAGCTCTGATTGGTGCGCGTTTGTATGGTGAGTGACACCATCACGGTGCGTATTCAGGCCCATGAGAGACAGCCATTTCAACAATCAGGTTTGTCATGGTAACCTACGACGATCTGCCTTGGCACGAGACGATCACCAAGCGTCGGTAGTTCTGACCACCCAACAACGGAAATAAGTCCAGTTACCATTCAGGCAACCCTTGTGACCAGAGGTAGGCATAAACTGTGAGAACCAATACCCACTCTCACCTCTCTCACGCTTCTTTTAATCCATCTCTCCCCCTCTCCTCGTTAATAACCTCTCTCCCTCCCACACAGCCATGGACATGCCGGGCCTCAGCTCCTGTACGGCGCAGCCAGCCAATGCGCCCCACAGCTTACTGCCTTACTGCCTAATCATCCACAACTCAGACAATCGCTGTGATTATCGCACTCCACTCTTAAAGTAACGAGCAAATTCGCTACCTCCAAGATAAAGCATAGATTATCGTAATGGGATCCTACTCCCAGCTGTTTCAGAGCCAAAGATGTATGATGCATGGGAAATTAGACCAATATTTTTCCATGATCATGTAGAGGGGAGAGGGTAATCTCCAGTCTCTTATTTTCTAAATGGGAAAATTTGTGAAATGGGAAAAACTGTTACATTGAATCAAAAGAATGCGAACTGAATGCACACTTATACTGCCTTTCATTGCCACTTAATTTCTCTATTTATCTATCCAAGACTAACAGACTAATGTACTTTGTGTGTTTTATTATATTTTTCTAGTATAATTATAGTTTCTCTACCACGGATCCACTGATATCATTGATAGAGAATCAGGTGTTTGATTATTGACTGATTGACTGCCACAGTGCCCTCCCCAATTACGTGGAAGCCTTCTTGTTAGGATTTGACCTCTTACGAGCAGATTCTCCTAATTGCCCCAACCAAGCACCAGCACTAAGTGACCAAATGTGCTGGACAGTTTGACAGAATCACCAACGTCTCAATCGAATTGCATTAGAAACAAGAAACTGCTTCCATATAGTCACTTGCTCTCCTGAGTGAGGCTAAAGATTAGCCAGACCTGCTAGGCGATGTGCTTTTATATCATCATACACAGCCATATGTGTAAATGACACTGGTCATTTAATTCGTCTTGACATCCCAACTCTCAACGTGGTTCTACGATCACAAAACTACATAATTACTTCACCTATGTTGACTGGGAAGGCTGTCTACGTAGGAATTATTAATGAGCAACACAAATCATAACAATTCAGGCACCTTTTCATTGCGGCCATCATGATTTATCTCTGCCCTTAGAGCGATATATCTCGGAAATGTTCAATTTCTGCACCGCAGAAGCATTTCACCTTTTCTGTCCACAACGTTTTGCTGACTTCTGATGAACTTGAAGGCCGCTCTTAGCCATGGCTGTTGTGTCAGAGATAGATAGAGAGAGAGAGAGAGAGAGAGAGAAAGAGAGAGAGAGAGAGAGAGAGAGAGAGAGAGAGAGAGAGACATGTATGACATGACATGACAATGACTGGAAGGGGGGGGGGGAAATATAAGAGATGTCTGCTTTTACAAGATGGTCTAGAAAAGCTCTGTGGAAGAGCGATTGAGCGAGAGAGAGAAAATAAAGGGGAGAATAACGAGGCGATAATATCAAAACACACCCACGAGCATGTGTTACTGTGTCTGTCTCTGCTGAAATGTGTTTTCAGCTGCTATGTACCATTTTGTGTGTGTGTTTGCGCGCATGTTTGTCGTAGGGCCTCTTGTGTGAAAAGAAGGAAAGGTGAGGTGAGTGTGACTGAGACAAGATGAAAGGAGATGAGGGATTTGAAGAGTGTGTTAGTGTGTGTGTGTGTGTTGTTGGCCATGGTCGTTGTGTGTCCTGTGTCTACCTCTCTCTCTCTTTGTTGTCATTCTTTTTATGATAAATGCTGATATAAACGTTATAGATAATTATATCAAATTTTTTGTGTTAGAGTTTTCTGTTATGATTATGACAATCGTGCCCGTAAAAAACGAAATCACCCACACAAGAATCACCCTCACCACCTCATAACGTTGGGAACCAGCTCCACTCTTGGTTGGTCGTCTGCCTGTAATGCTTTTGTTTTTTATCGCTCAAAAAAACGAGGGGACTCCGTTCCAGTTCCAGCAGCTCCCCCACATCCCTGTTTCAGGCTGTTGCTTTAAGACTCAAGCATTATCCCTGATCCCTCGCTGGATCCCTTTAGGTCGGCTGCGTTCTGATGAGGCAGACGCCGCGGCGCTCATGATTCTGACCGGCACCTTTGACCACTCAAACACAAGTCCCACCCCACGAGTCCGTCCCACCCCTCCCCTACCTCCCGTTCCAAAAATAGCCAAGGTTGCAGCAAAGGAAGAGAGATGCTTTCACATCAGCCAGCCGCTCTCATTGTAGGACAAACTATGCTAGCTACGTCATGGCAACGGCTCATATCCAATGGCAACCAGAATGGAGGAGAGCAAAAAAAAAAGCAGATGCAGATTGGTTGCCATGCCAACACGCCTGACCTCCTCAGCCTCTTTTTACACACATACTCTTGCTGTCCTTTCCTCCCCTTGCTGCCGTGCTCCCTCCTCGTGCCAGGGAGCAGAGGGGGGGGGGGGGGGGGGGGGGGGTTAACGGAGCGTGCGAGGACCGCGGTCTTCAGCTCGGGTTGGAATCCCCAAGGCCCATGTGTGCTGCGGCGGGGGCTGGTCTGCGCCAACTTGATCATCTTTCACTTCTGCGTCTTCCGACTTCCGCACAACGCAAACCACAGCCACAGTCGCGTATTTCGTTGTGTTTTTTGAGCAGTGCATATTGCCCAGTGACAGTGTCAAAAGCATAGCCAATCATTAAAACAGAACCTCAAAGTGACAGTGTGTAAGGTTTAGCAATGTGTTTATTATTTGCTGAATGTATAATGATCTAGATATAACTGTAGTACACGCTGATAGCTGACAGTAGCAACAATTCCATATGTTACATTTAACCATACACCTGATATATTGTATTGTGAACGTTTGACTTCGGACCAGAGTGTATGTTTTGCTTGCGCTTGTAAAGCGCTCGTTGACCCTTACTGACTGACTTATTCCAGAGTTATTCCAGAGTTCGCGTTATAGCGAGAATAATATATTTCATGTTGTTTTGCCTAAAAAACACAACCAGCCTTTTTATTTTGTCCAGTGACAGTACACAGTGCAGCGTTACTATAGGAAGTACGACACAACTAAATGTAATAAGCTTGGACATAATTCTTTCTGACTTGACTATTGTGTCCTCATATCGTACATTTAACTGAAAAACACTTTGGATGTTTATATATGTCCCATGCTTTTTTTTTTCTGGCAGCTTATTTCGTTCTTTCTCATCTTGTGTTTCTCTGAATATTTATTTTAACCTTTTACTTGCACTCTTGCAATCCTTTTTCTCTTTCCTGTCTTGCCATGTACGCAGAAACCCAGTGGGGCAGCATGAGTCATAGTCAGTAGAGTCTGATCACATGACAAAGACACAGAACTACTCAAGTTTTCTATTATTATCTGTTCTATTGTTCTTCAACTGATCTAAATCGGAGGAAGCTGCTCCAGTGGAGGTTTTCCTACTGACAGTAGAGAGAGACTCACTTGTATTTATGGATGTACATTTATATACACCATCTCCTCAGTTTAAGAAGCGTTTTACAGTGTGGCTAGAATAAAAATAAATACCTTGTTTGTATCCAAGATAGTTCCTCATGCATGTGTGTGGGTGGCATGTGCCAGGGAACATAGCGAGGAGGCCATGGTTTAGGGCAGGCTTCGCAAGGAGACACACCCGCAAGAAGGTGCCAAGGCGATGTTGAGCTAACATGTCAGTGTTTTACTACTCATTCCTCACACTTGTCTCAACAAATCAATTAGTGTAATCTAATCCGATTAGTTTCACAGGTGGGTTCATGCACACACACACACACACGCACCCACACACACACGCACGCACGCACGCACGCACGCACGCACGCACGCACGCACGCACGCACGCACGCACGCACGCACGCACGCACGCACGCACGCACGCACGCACACACACACACACACACACACACACACACACACACACACACACACACACACACACACACACACACACACACACACACACACACACACACACACACACACATTCACAGCCATATACAAAGACTATATCTGCACAATTGGTAATGGATCTGTGCACAAAGACTCTGTATCCGTTTAGGAGTAGAAGTCAAGTGCAATTTAAAGTTACATATGAAACCAGCACAATGAGGTGTATGGCAAAATGCTTTTTCGGTAGGCTATGGTGACAAAATCAGTTTGTTAATTGAATATTCTCCCTTGTATTCTGTCCCTGATGTGCTTGGGACAAAAGAGACTATATTTCATCATGCATGAATGGACTTACCTTTTGTTACACCACTAGGCATACATCTTTTACAATAGTTCATAATTCCAGTTAATTCAATTCAATTCAATTCAATTCAATTCAATTCAATTCAATTCAATTTTATTTGTATAGCCCTTAATCACCATTACAGTCTCAAAGGGCTTAACAGGCCAAATATTTGTGACACCCCCCTTTACCCATGCCCCCACACGGACAAGAAAAAACTCCCTTGAATCAGCAAGGAAGAAATCTTGAGAAGAAACGCAGTGTAGGGGATCCCTTCTTCCAGGGATGGTCAGGAGTGCAATGGGTGCCACAATTGGCATACAGGTAAATACATGTACATCATATTTAAAAAGGTGATGGGGTTCTGGCCGGTTATCCATGAGGAGAGTCCAGGCATCCAGTCCAGCACCCGCAGCACGCTACAACTGACAAAATAGTGAATTAGAACGGAAAAGTACATAGTGGGAATGTATAATGTAATAAGAAAAGCACAAGCAAACAGAGTAGTCTTCACTACGCATCTGTTGTTTTCACACTCCAAATGCAAGATTGTAGAGGTGCGTTTTGAGCTTCCCTTTGAATAGCTCCACAGAGTCAGCTTCCCTGATCGCTGATGGCAGCCTATTCCATAAAAAGGGGGCTCGATAGGCAAACGCTCTCTGTCCAGCCGATTTCTTTTTAACCTTCGGCAATGAAAGAAGGCCGGCTCCCGAAGACCGGAGAGACCGAGAAGGACTATAAGGAATGATCAGGTCCTTCAGGTACAATGGAGATAGTCCATGCAAGGCTTTATAGGTTAGCAATAGCACCTTAAAGTCTGATCTGAAAGTTATTGGTAGCCAATGTAAAGAGGCGAGAATAGGTGTAATATGATCAAACTTTCTCGTTCTGGTCAGCAATCTAGCTGCCGCATTGTGTACAAGCTGTAGACTCTTTGTAGTAGAGTTCGGTAATCCCGAGAACAGTGCATTGCAATAGTCCAGTCTTGACGAGACAAACGCATGAATCAGTGTCTCTGCATCCACTACAGATAACATTGATCTGATTCTTGCAATGTTTCTCAAATGGAAAAAGGCAATTCTAGTTATACTTCTTATATGCTGATCAAAGCATAGTTGAGGGTCAAACAAGACACCAAGATTTCTGACGGATGCACTCTGTGGGATGGCGAAGCCATCCAACCACAGAGAGACATCCTCAAACTTTTCCCGGTCCCGCTTCGAGCCGATAATCATCAGCTCTGTCTTCCCAGTATTAAGCTGTAGGAAGTTTTGTGACATCCAGCCCTTCACAGCAGCCAAACAGGACTCAACCTTCTGAATCTGGGCAGAATCCCCGGAATCTACAGGAATGTAGAGCTGGGTGTCATCCGCATAGCAATGGAAACTAATTCCGAAGCCGCGGATTCTGTATACGGGAATACTCTGCCACTCCTCTCACATCCAAAGTATCCCAATGATCTCATGCATTGTTATGTGTTACGAGCGCACACCCATCTTCCATCAAATGAAAATGCTAATGGTGGCAGGCCGCTACGTACCCAGTCAGGATGTGAGTCGAGCTGAGATAGAGCCCATCAGAACACAGAACCAGAACAAATGATTACAAACAGGTGGAGCAAACTCTGCTAGAGTTTACACCTTGGGTGGGTGCGACCAGCCGGTGCGCCGATCAGCGTTCAACATTCTCGGTCTACCGTCTCCTCCCGGGAGTGTGCGTTGAGCAGGAGTGGTGTGCCTCAGGGTTGTGAGCAGACCCAGACGATTCCCTGATTATTCCTGACATGATGAGATGGATAGCAAGCAGTTACCAGAGACAACGCAAGCCAATCGGTAGGCAGAAGGTAAACTTTACGCAAAACAAAAAGAAGTAAAGACATAGTCAAATGAGCTATCCTTTAATTAGCTCAGTGGCAACAGGATCGGAAGACTGTGCGAGGACAATTAGTTTTTAACACGCGTTCTGACTGGGGTCGTCTTGCGCCTCGTTGCATTACATTACCCATTTTATTGCATGGCAGCTATGGGCACCTGAGAAGGGGAGAGGGGGAGGGGCAGTAATGGAGTTTGTGGATGCCAGAGAGGATGGTGTGTATGTAGGCACTGGACAGATGAGGCCAAAACACAAAATGGCAGATTGCAATCCCATTTTATTTTTCTCCTATCATGACAGCATGATACTTCCCATGCTGTCTGTCCTTTTAGTGCACTTGCACTCAAACAAAAGAGAGTAATCTGCACAAATAATTTGTTAACCGAAAAAGAATAAGCTTTTACAAGCTACTGAGAAGCCAAGATGGGTTTTAAAGGACTATATCTTGCATCACATAACCATTAAGACTACTTTTAAAGATGCATGAATGTAAAAAAAACAAAGAAACATTTGTATCCAGTAATGATAATCAAGTAATTGTGATCACTGGTCAATGTAATTAATCAGTGAACCTTGATTGTGTGAAAGGCACAAAATGTAATAGTGTTGTTGGCAATTTGTTGAGCGTGGATCTGACACAAGATTGTATTCATATATATATATATATACATAAATATATATTTTTTTTTTACATCAAATCTGCACTGTTGAGAATCAATAATCAGTGCCCAGATACCTTTCACTCGCAACATGTTTTGTTGTATCGCATTAGCCAAATCAATGTGTAATTTAACCAAAAGAGAGGCATTATTGCTGCAGACAATTATGTGGCTGTGTTTGGCTAATGGAAAGTGCCTCGTGATTCATGGGCGACCGCACACTCCAAAAGAAGGAGAATCCTCTGTGGTCGTGACTTGGAAGGGAAGTGCAGAGTGTGAGGGGGCGGAAGGGTGGGTGGTGGACCCAGAGAGACGACGATGCCGACGCCTGATTCTCAATACATTTCAAAGTCATTCAAACATGACTACGAAAAAAACCAACCCACACCCAACAACTCCAAACTCAGACCACACAACCGATGCTCTGAACGAGCTCCTCATCATTCATACCAGCGGCCCTTTCAGGAACATCTCTGATCAGACAATCCTTCTGCAGTTGTTGGGACAAAAAGCATCTCAGAGATCTTGGACAAAAACCCTCCGTCTTAGTATCATAAGTATTCGTAGATTAGTATTAGATAGTACCATTTTGGAAAGGGAGTTATTATTAGGAAGTACATTACTCATTCTTAATATTCTTAATAGTAATATCTCCTTTTTTAGGTAGAACCATTTTTAATAGTTCACATTGCCCGTACATGGTAGGTCAAGAGTTCAGCTTATGGGGTTCCCCTAACCCATGTTCTCCAGGAGAAAGTATTGGCTTGATATTAAGGTGCAGAACAGCATCTGCATAAACGTATTTCCCCATACTTCTCTTTTTTGTTCCATCCACCTGAAATATAATTGCAGGATATACGTAGGAGGAGCGATCACTAAGGAGGCGTGTGTTTCTCTCTCACTTTATTGGTACAATATATCAGTCCCTCTTGTTGGAGCATCTCAATAGTAATGCTCAAATAAACCTTCCAAGCACTTTCGCCTGTAACACTGTGATTCCGTGTTACATGTGGTATTGTGCTGGGCAATTGCTGGCATTCTCACTAGTCTGACTTTTGAATAATAATCAAAGTCAGATAACAGCCAATTTTGCTGAATGGGGAGTTTTACTTTCTTTGCTCTGTATTTGTAATCGTGTTTCTAGGTGGCGGAATTCTAGAAGCATGTTATTGGCTTACAGATAACTTGGCCAGCGCTGGTCAATTAAACTTTTCCGGTGGGAAGAAAAGATAAAACATCCGGTCCGGGCTACATCGTGTAGAGTCAAAGTGTCTCTCTAGGTTTCTGGCCATCACAGAAATAATCAAATCCTTTTCTGAAAGCTCTTGTGAACATCTTGGCGTAACTCTACCCATCTTCATGTTTTTGCCGTCTAGCCAGGGCTCCCCCCAGAAGTTCTACTTTCATATTACTGCTGGATCCGAGATCAGTCAGTAGCTGGTCTGAATAAATCCATTGCTTTTCTAGGTTTAGATTGCTCACCTCCATTTGAATTCATATCCACGGTTGAAGCCAGCCACTGGTCCATACATTGGCCCGTTCTGACTTTCGACTTGTCAAGCAGTGTTTCCATTAGCTCGCATTTACCGGCAATTAGGCACTTGCAATTCAATTGGCTGGTAAATATCTTTGTTTTTCTTAATTTGTATTTGAAACACCTCATTGCAATGTCTACATTTTTTCTAAAGATTATAATTTTAGTCAATTATAATACAATTATATATTTTTTTGAGCATACGTTGACTGCTGAGCTGTCAGTGATTACACTTTAGCTTGTGGCTTACTGAATGTTTAGACTTCCACTGCCCTCCTGCGACACACACCACCGGTGCATTCACACCTGAGCCTTTTTTTCTGAACCCCAGAGCGTCTCCCCCGATAATACGGTTGGTTTGCGTTGGTGTGAATTCTCTATCAAACTCACTCTGCTTGAAAACAGGGGTCTCGGCCCGCTTCCAAGTGAACTCTGGTTTGATTCCCTTTTGGTGAGAACTTGATCCGACTAGCTTTAGGAAGCGAACCAACAAATAATGCATTATGGATTGAATGTACACACTACTTCAATTAATCGTGTTTCTAGATGGGTTGCAGTCAGACATGATGCATTAACATTATCAATGAAGAGGAGACTTGTGAAGAGAAACATGCGAAAAACGCCTTTCATTACAACACATATTTTCAACATGTCGTTTTGAACATGCATAAATCATTACAAACGCGGGACATGTGTATTACATATGGCTGTTATATTTTACATTTGGGCCATCAATTTGAATCTGTTCGGCCACCTTGGCCAGCTAAAAACTTCCACCAGCGGAAAACCCTGGTGCAAGACCTGTCCACTCAATCACAGCTCAAATGCCATCCGATGCCATCCGCTTGATTGAAAGGGTTGTCTTCCAGGCCCTCTTGTACAAAAAACGGAGTGTCCCACCTAAGAGAGACTGGAAGCCTAGGCTAGTTGGCCCCTGACTGTTCTGTGTGTTTCGTTCCTCTCGCCAGCTGCCATCGAGGCTTGCCTAGGTCACATGCTGAAGCGGCGGGCGGCCGGCTTCCTGCGCAGTGACAAGATCGCCGCCCTGTTCACCAAGATCGGCAAGGTGAACGACACCACCAGCGACGTGTGCTGCAAGGTGCAGGAGCAGCTCCAGCAGCAGTCGGATGTCTCAAGGTCAGTATGTCTCTTGCCAAAACACACACCCAACTCTTGGAAGTGAAAATACATTGGGTTGACACTAGGGCTGAGAGGAATTTGGTCTTACCGTGGCTCCTACGAAATCCGTAGTAACCCTTTTGTATTCGGTATTATTTGTATTTTATTTTTCCTGACAAATTTAGCGATATTTCAAAAATGAGAAAAGTAGTTTAAATCTGTAGGCTTGTAGAACAAGCCTAAAAACATAATTTTAGTAAAAGACTCAAAGGTTGGGCCAGATTCAGCCAAAGGTAGTGCTAAAATAAGCACTTGATTAACAACTTTCATGGTGCAACCCATACTGTTGTCGCGTTCTTGAAGAAATTAGTCCAATCCGGATCGCTTTTAACTCACTTTATTTGTTTCGGTATGGTATCTATGAAGCAAAAGGGGTGAATTGTATTTAACGCGCATGGAGAAAAATATTCTGCAGAGCTACTTCAAGCCCCGGGGATTCCCCCGGGGCTCTCGACGGGCTGCCTATGTTTCTGACCTCAAATCTGACTCCCGCTCTGGTTAGTATCAAGTAGGCGTGGCCTGTGTGAAGTAGTCGTGGCCTATGTGACGTATTGGCTCCGCCCTCCTCACCTGTCTAAAGGTGCTGCCATCTGTGGCTGGAGTAGTTATTGCAGCTTGTGTGTTCGATCCTGCTTTCTTGTGGCTATGTGAGGGTAACGCAGCTTGTGTGTTCGATCCTGCTTCCTAGTGGCTATGTGGGGGCAGCTTATGTGCTTAAAATATGTAACACTAGTGTCCAACCATTTGGATATGATGCAATCACCATAACTTGACCAAACGCCCACACAAACTGACTATGTGCCCAAGGAGGTAAAAGCTACCAACTTGGCCCACATCTAGGTCTACCAGGTGACTGTGGGACAATAGTGTGAAAGACGCATAGCAATTAGACCAAAGAAGGCGTAGATATACAATTTCAAGTAAAATATGCATATTCCCGACTTTTAAATCACCAAAACATAGGGCCCTATTTTAACGGTCGGAAACGCAAGTTAGAATCGGAAGTAGCTTTGTGGGCGTGTCTCTGGCGCTGTTGCTATTATACCGGCTGATAGATGATCTTGCGCCCGATCAGTGGCGGTTCTAGTATTTCTCTGAAACAGGGGCCATTAAGGGGCCACATGTTACATTCAAGGGCCAAGTACAGGGTGCATCCAGGGGACAACAGGGGAACGTCAGGGGCCAATCAGATTTCAGCAGGGGCCAGGGCCCCTGCGCCCGATGCAATTCTAAAAAGGGTTGCCCTGAAGTAACCCAATTATCCGTAGGTGTGGTTTGGGCGCAACGTGCAATGAACCAATGAGAGTGCCATCTGCCATCCCCTTCAAGAGCCATTAGCGCATTTGCACCTGACGAGTTGATATTTTTACGTTTGCAGTCTCCGATGAGACGGATGCATGACCACATGAATTTCAAACTTCAAATGGCTCAGTTTATGGCCGAATAATATGGCCTATTTCAAACATGCAATAGCGTTTTCTTCTACAACTTCAGAAGTACTGAGTCGTCAAAGAAAACTTAACACACATATGATATGCGGTCTTGTGGCCGCAACTGTGGGTCTATTTAATGATATGCGACACTACATTAACACACATCGTTTCTTACCAGTAGGGTAGGCCTACATTATCGTTATCGACGTGTGTTCCTAATATGCATGTGTCCCCCCTTTAATGTCGGCCTACGTTGCCATGGACTCTATTATATGTTACGTGTTTAGTTTGTGTGCGTTTAAACAGAATCAGAATCAATTTTATTACATCTTATTGTACAGTACACAAGAGTAGAATTCTTAGGCTTGGTTCCTCAACATTCACATAGCAGCAACAGTACAAGATAAAATAAATAAAGATAAGAAACCATAAGAAAAAATTATAAAACAAGTAGCAGCATCAATAATAATAATAAGTAATGAGGTGTAATAAAGTGGGAAGTGTAATGTGTCCAAGTGGTAGTGGGAGTGTTAGCAGCCACAGCTAGTGTTATTGTGTAATAAATAAATGCTGTGCTAATACAATAGACATGTATACTGTTAAATACCAGTCTGTTGTTGTGGTGTGCGTGTGGATGGTTTGGGGGTAGTGTGTTTCTCCAGGAGCCTGACTGCTTGGGGGAAAAAACTGTTTGGCATCCTCTTGGTTTTGGCCCTTAGGCTTCGGTACCGCCTCCCTGATGGCAGTAGCTCAAACTGTTTCTGGTTGGGGTGGCTGGGGTCCCCAATGATTCAGAGGGCCTTCTTGACACACCGGGGCTTATAGGTTTCCTGGATGGAGGGAAGCTCAGATCCGCTGATCCTCTCAGCTGTCCCTTGTGCCTCAAGAAGAAGGCACAACAGACTTTTTCAGCCGCCTAAGGTGAAATAGGCGCCGCTGTGCTTTTTTCACCACCTGGTTGGTGTGCTCCTCCCAGGTGAGTTCTTTGTTGATGTGGATCCCCAGGAACTTAATGCTATCTACCCTATCCACAGCAGACCAATTGATGGTGATGGGGTCTTGAATCTGTCCCTTCCCTCTGAAGTCCACTACGAGCTCTTTGGTTTTGTCGAGGTTGAGAATGAGGTTGTTGTCCTGGCTGTACTGTGCCGGACAGTCGACCTCCCGTCTCATCACCATCAGTGATCAGGCCGATCACTGTCGTGTCATCGGCGAACTTGGTCACTGCATTGGAGCCGTGTATAGCCACGCAGTCGTGGGTGTATAGGGAGTAGAAGAGGGGGCTTAGGACACAGCCCTGGGGGGCTCCTGTGCTGATAGTCAGAGGGGCGGAGATCTTAGAACCTATCTTCACCACCTGTTTTCGATCCGTCAGGAAGCCAAAGATCCAGTTGCATAGGCTTGGATCAATGCATAGGTCCCTGAGCTTCCCGGTGAGTCTGGGGGGGACTATTGTATTAAATGCCGAACTATAATCCACAAACGGCATCCTCACATAGGGGCTGAGTGGAGTGCTGTGGCAATGGCGTCATCTATCGATCTGTTGTTTCGATTGACGGGGGTCCAGGGCTGGTGGCAGCATTCTGCAGATCAGCACCTTGATGAGCTTTTCAAAGCATTTGCTCACTATGGGGGTGAGAGCAACAGGGCGCCAGTCGTTTGGGCATGTTACCTTGCTCTTTTTACTGGAATGATTACTGATGACTTGAAGCAGGCTGGCACTACGCCCGTGGAGAGGGAGAGGTTGAAAATGTTTGTGAATACACCAGCAAGCTGGTCCGCACATGCTTTGAACACCCGGCCAGGTAACCCGTCTGACCCGGCAGCTTTTCGGATGGTGATGGGTTTGAACACCACAAGTACATCCTCTACTGTGATGACAAGAGCGCTGGCTGTATCATCTGCAGAGTAGGTTCTCTCTAGGAGACTGGTGTGGCTCACTTCAAAGCGGGCGTAGAAACTATTCAGCTTGTCAGGTAAAGAGTCAGAATAATCAGCTGTGCAGCTAGGGGTCTCTCTGAAATTAGTGACTGTGTGTAGTCCCTTCCACATTCTGCATGGGTCATTGCTGCTCAGCTGTGACTCTATTTTCTTGCCATAATCCCTCTTAGGTGCTTTGATCACGAGGTTAAACGGGCAGTTTTCATTTCAGTTGTATCTCCGGTTTTGAATGCTGTTTACCTAGTAGTAAGTGCCGTTTTGACCTCAAAATTAATCCATGGTTTCCTGTTTGGATTCACACTAACTGTTTTTGTGGGCACTACTTCTTCTATCACCTTTCCTATGAGACCCAGCGCTCCTTCCGCGATCTCATTGACGTCACTGTTCTCCGCGAACACATGGTTTGTTCCTGAATCCTCGAACGCCAGACTTCCGAGTCAAAAGTCGAAGATCTCCCAGCTTTCTGGCGCCATTTCTCGAAGGCATGCCCCCTTTTTGTCATCATCTTTCAAAAATCTGAGAGTAGACCGAGAGAAGTGATGACGCTCTCAACAAAATGGCTGCGCCCATGAAGAGAATTCTTTTTTTTTGTATTTGTACCACGTAGGTCATTTTAATGTCGATTTGAAATGTTCTTACACAATGTAATGTGCTCTTACACATTACATTGCTACTTTATTCACCAATTTATGCATTGCATGGTCTTGCTCTGCGTGCAATTCAATGTAAAGTTGTGTTGTTTGTTTTCGGGCTGGTTTTCTAAAGAGACTTATGTAGCTAACAATAAACAACGAATTTAATGAAACAATCACAAAGACGAACAGGAACGCTATGAATCCTCCGAGACCGGAAGTGATGTCAAACGTGCAACTTGGAAGGCTGGCACCGAGGATTCAGGAACACACCATAAGTCATGGAATCAAAGCAGTCCTAGAGGATAGCGTCTGACTCGTCAGACCAGCATAGACTGGTGGAGACGTTTTCACCCTGTGCTTGTAGGCGGGCACAAGGAGGATGGAAGAGTAGTCTGATTTGCCGAACGGTGGGCGGAGGAGGGGTTTGTATGCATCGCGGAATTGAGTGTAGGCGTGATCCAAGCATCTTCCACCTCTCGTGTTTACAGTTATGTGTTGATAGAATTTTGGCAAAACTTTCTTCAGCGACACTCAGTTAAAGTCTCCCACCACTATTAGAGCGGCCTCTGGGTGTCTGTTTTCTGTTTTGCTGATGGTTCCGTACAGTTCCTTGAGCACGACATTTGTGTCAGCTTTTGGTGGAATATAAACTGCTATGCATATGACAGCAGAAAAGTCTCTCGGAAGCTAGTGTGGGCGGCAGAACAGGACTAGGTATTAGGTAGATAGGTATAGATGGATGCGCCTGCATTCATTCATTCTTTTAAACACTCACTCGCGGTAAACCTATGTTTTCTCATGATCAAATAGGCCCTATCAATCCTTGTCAAGAAAATATGTGTTTGCTGGACAGTGTTTGCAGATGCATTGATTTAAATACAACTTATTACCGCTGTATCAGCTGTTCTTTCCCAAATAATTTAACTAACGTTATCATTTACCCTAAAACCAGATTTTTTTTGGAAGGCTGGGATAGAGCCTACTTAGCTCTAGTTTATCCTTGTTTTTATTATTATTTTAACGCATGGCGTAGCCTGCTACGGTGTTCATTCATGCAGCCCCTATGGAGAAAATGTTGCAGTTCCGACCTGCCATGGTACCTCAAAATAGCAACACCAACTGCGCTATGCGCTAGTGCACTTAGACCAGGTAATTGTCGGTCAGTTGCGCAACTGCTTTATCGATCTGTAAGATAGCACCATGTATCATTTGCGCCGGAACACGCCTCTGATTTTCGCTGACACGCCTCTCAGGGCGTGTCAGCGTACTGTAAACTACCAGAGCCAGGAGGTGACGTTAGGCTGCTAGATCAGAATACTGTAAACTACCAGAGCCAGGAGGTGACGTTAGGCTGCTAGGTCAGGGTACTGTAAACTACCAGAGCCAGGAGGTGACGTTAGGCTGCTAGCCTCTAAAATCTATTTCTCCTAAATTGCAAAGGAATTGATGAACAATTTGTTTTTCTTCTCTGATCAAAGTAGCTGAGATCAAGAACATCCATAAAATCAGCTGTAATAAACAGGGATCAGCCAGACACTTCACCCAAACTAAGGCCTCCTCCTTACACCATATGATTTTCACAAGATTTGGGGAAGACTTTTAAATGGAAAATGCCACATTTCATGTTCAATGTAAACTTGAGGATATGGTATTAAAAAATACATGGTTTTAAGTTGGTTTAATCCGTTTTCCCTTAATGTGGGAGGAAAATAGCAAACAGCTACAACCTGGCATGGTATATCTCCTCTTGCTGTACAATATTAATGTCTTATTGTGAATGGTCCCTAACTTGAAATAATTAAATTATAAACTAAAATTTCTAAATGAAGGCCAAAGTACCTTACACCTGATTTACCTAACCCAATGTATTATGGGTTGCCAGCACAGTAATGAGGAGGATGGGACATGTCTCATGCCATGAACCGATTTATCTCTAGACAATGTAATTTACTTGTAATAGTGGTTGCGAAACACAAACTGGTTGAATGGATGCACGAATGCCATGATAGAATCACGTACCTGTAGCTGCCTCTCGCAAAGGGAAAATACTCTACCGCGCAGCTTATTCACAATCAAAATACCAGAAATATGGGCATTCTAGATTCTAGATTCATAGACATTCTTCATTTTAGATTTGCGTCGGGCGCAAGAGTCATTTATCCGCCGGTATAATCGCAGCAGTGGCAAAGACTCCCCCACAAAGCTACTTCCGTTTACGCTTCTTACTTGCGTTTCAGACCGTTAAAATAGGGCCCTTAGTTTGACTTGATGGATTCATGGATAAATATTCAAATGAAGGACACATTTTGAGATTAAACTAAATCTCTGACACTCTAAAAAGACATGGTATCTCCAAATTAAAAGAATAAGCCGCGCAAATAAAGACAAGTGGTCCCGTTGGCACCGTTTGTCACAGTGCTAAACCAGGAGGGATAAGCTCAAATGGCAGACCACTCAGGAAAAGTAACAAGAAAAAGGCCTTTAATATAGGCCTTCAATAATCTCCATGAAACAGACATAAAAGACATGGAATTTGGGAACTACAAGGGACATGACAACAACAAAGAACAAGTAAAGTGAACTGGTATATAATGGGAGAGACCAATGGGGAGATGAGGTGCAGGTGAAAAGGTTGACAGGGAAGCTCTAAAAGACCCCCCCTCCTGAAACAGGAGTGCTGCTGCCAAGACACAGCTGGATTTTACATTTCTTTTTGATTTCCTCATTGGGAAGGATACATCTTTCAGCCGTCAACTGCATGGGCTTTACCACACACGAGAGGTTTGTTCGCCATAAGCACCTGTCATTCAAATTTAACTCCCAACTCCCAACTGATGCTTGTCTTCTTTGTCGGCTTACTGTGTGTGTGTGTGTGTGTGTGTGTGTGTGTGTGTGTGTGTGTGTGTGTGTGTGTGTGTGTGTGTGTGTGTGTGTGTGTGTGTGTGTGTGTGTGCATGTATATTCAAATGAACATCATCACGAGTACAAGCCTGGAAATAATTAATCATAATCAGACACACACAAAATAATCCCCTGTATGTTTAATTGACTGTAATGGGCCGCATCATTGCAGTGATGCGGTAATGGTCACAGTTGAGTTCCCACAGACATAATGGCCGGTTAGCCACCAAAATGAGTAGCCTAACATCTCCTCCTGGCTCTGATAGTTGACAGTACTCTAAACTAGCAGCCTAACATCACCTACTGGCTTTGGTAGTTTACAGTATTCTGACCTAGCAGCCTAATGTCACCTCCTGGTTCTGGTAGTTTACAGTATTCTGACCTAGCAGCCTAACATCACCTCATGTCTCTTGTAGTTTACAGTATTCTGACCTAGCAGCCTAACATCACCTCATGTCTCTGGTAGTTTACAGTATTCTGACCTAGCAGCCTAACATCACCTCATGTCTCTGGTAGTTTACAGTACCCTGACCTAGCAGCCTAACATCACCTCCTGGCTCTGGTAGTTTACAGTATTCTGACCTAGCAGCCTAACGTCACCTCCTGGCTCTGGTAGTTTACAGTATTCTGACCTAGCAGCCTAACGTCACCTCCTGGCTCTGGTAGTTTACAGTATTCTGATCTAGCAGCCTAACGTCACCTCCTGGCTCTGGTAGTTTACAGTACTCTGACCTAGCAGGCTAACCTCCTGGTTCTGGTAGTTTACAGTATTCTGACCTAGCAGGCTAACCTCCTGGTTCTGGTAGTTTACAGTATTAGTTAACAGTACTCTGACCTAGCTGCCTAACATCCCTTGCTGTTTCTGTTAGTTTACAGTATTAGTTTAAAGTACTCTGACCTAGCAGCCTAACATCCCCTGCTGGTTCTGGTAGTTTATAGTATTAGTTTAAAGTACTCTGACCTAGCAGCCTAACATCCCCTGCTGGTTCTGGTAGTTTACCGTATTAGTTTACATTACTCTGACCTAGCAGCCTAACATCCCCTCCTGGTTCTGGTAGTTTACAGTATTCCGCCTAGCATCCCTGCATTACCATGATCATTATGGGTAATTTAATGGTCGACAAACCCATCTTACCCTTTCTCATACAAAATCCACAGACACAAATACATTTCAGACTTGCTTTTAGATGGAATTAAAGAAAACATTTGAATTACAGTGGTAGCTGGTATATCAGATTAGCATGAGTCTATGTCTCCAGAGGAAAATGAGTCATTAGTCATAGGACTTCAGCTTTAACATGGTTAGGAATGAATACAATATTAAGCCAAATGAAATTGAACATCCAAGAATTGAATATCATTTGCTCAATACGATTATAATGCAAGTTCTCAGAAGAATATAGGAGGGGGAAGGAATGGCAACGTTATACAAACAGACAATATACTTAACAGTGGGTTGCCGTTAGTAAATAATAGCAAACAATAACAACAAAACTTGGTTTGTGCAAAGTTATCACAATAACACCTTATCAGAGCCGAAGGCCTGTGTTATAAATCATTTTCATCACTTTTACTCAACGTTTGGCTCGATCTTTCCTTCTTGTGCATTCAGTTAAAAGCCTTCGTCTCTGCTTGTGCATGTGTGTGTGTGTGTGTGTGTGTGCACCAGTGTGTTTCGTCGATGTGTATTCGTGCACGTTTTAATGCATGCATCGCCCATCGCATCACGTCAGCCTGTCTGTATGTCTTTGTGCTTGTGTACACCACATGTACATTTGTACACGTGTGTAGTTGTATGAAGTACTTTGTGTGCGTAGCCTCCTAAGTGCAAGCCATGATGTTTCAGAGCCCATTAATTGTCCATTAGTGAAAGCCACATGGCTGCCAGCACCAAGGCTTGAGGGAGAGGCTCCTGTAGCCGGGGGGGGGGGGGGGGGGGGGGGGGGGGTGCAAACTAGTCATTACCTAACCCTTTGTTAATATTTGTTAATTGTTACTAAAATATCTATTTGGCTTAAGTTTTGCACACAGAGTGTCGCTGGTTAGGGTTAGGGCTGTGTGGGCTGTGTGTTAGGGTTAGGGCTCTGTGTTATGGTTAGGGTTAGGGTTAGGGCTGTGTGTTAGGGTTAGGGCTCTGTGTTATGGTTAGGGTTAGGGTTAGGGCTGTGTGTTAGGGTTAGGGCTCTGTGTTATGGTTAGGGTTAGGGTTAGGGCTGTGTGTTAGGGTTAGGGCTCTGTGTTATGGTTAGGGTTAGGGCTGTGTGTTAGGGTTAGGGCTCTGTGTTAGGGTTAGGGTTAGGGTTAGGGCTGTGTGTTAGGGTTAGGGCTCTGTGTTATGGTTAGGGTTAGGGTTAGGGCTGTGTGTTAGGGTTAGGGCTCTGTGTTATGGTTAGGGTTAGGGTTAGGGCTGTGTGTTAGGGTTAGGGCTCTGTGTTATGGTTAGGGTTAGGGTTAGGGCTGTGTGTTAGGGTTAGGGCTCTGTGTTATGGTTAGGGTTAGGGTTAGGGCTGTGTGTTAGGGTTAGGGCTCTGTGTTATGGTTAGGGTTAGGGTTAGGGCTGTGTGTTAGGGTTAGGGCTCTGTGTTATGGTTAGGGTTAGGGTTAGGGCTGTGTGTTAGGGTTAGGGCTCTGTGTTATGGTTAGGGTTAGGGTTAGGGCTGTGTGTTAGGGTTAGGGCTCTGTGTTATGGTTAGGGTTAGGTTTTTATAACGACATTCGGCTCTTATTGGTCATAGACCTTGGGTGCACTGGCACACCATCTCCCAATCTTTTCCTTTACTTTTTTTCGGTTATTTCTTTTTTTGTGTTTTTTTGGTATTTTCTTTTTTTCATTTTTTCTTTTATTCATTAATATTTTTCATTTTCTGGTGTGTATTCTTTTCTGTTTCTTGTGGAAAAAATAAAAGAATAAGAATAAAAACAGAGGAAGTGAAGGAAGAGCAGGGGGACCAGCAGTTGGGGTCTGAGGAGGCGCGGAGCAGTATTTTTTGTGTGTACCCCCAAGGGGATCAAAGGGAGCAGGGTGCCGTCATCGTCAGAGTGTCTAAGGGGCCGGGGGCCCGAGAGACCTCCCATAATGAGACAGTCAGCGCGGCAAACGGGTCGATAAAAACACTTCTAGTAAAATAATGCATGCTAATGATAAAAGCGGGGGATCCAGGGACCCTGCCCGTCAGAGCATGCGATATAAATATATAAATCTCTAAATAAATACATACATACGTGCTAATACTGGCCATCCATACTCATACTGTGGTAAAAATGGTAAATAATATGTATAAATAAAATTGTATATATATATATGTAGAAAATAAAATAGAAAATTGAAAATAAAAGGAGCAGGCTGCAATTTTGAAAAAATTCATAGTTAAAACCGCAGGAGCCCTTTAATAAATAAAACATGCACATGTAAAATCATGGTAAAAACATATAAAAATACGTCAAACTCAATAAATAAAATAAATAAATTGAATAAAATAGGATGAAGATAAATAGAAGAATAAATAACACTAAAAGAGACATAATAAAATCATTCACACATCCCGATCATCCTGTAATAAAAAAGAAGAAAAAAAGAAAAAAGAAAACACCAAGGGAATAAAATATTATAAAAGAAAGCACACGGAAGGAGTAAAAACATGTAATACATTAAAACACACAGTCGACCCGATGCCGCGCTAAGGGAGAAACCCAGGGAGGAATCCCGGGACAACCCAGAGCCCCCAGTAGCGGTCCAGTGTGGACCCTACTCCCTTATGTTAAGGCCCAAGGGGGTAACGGTCCTGAGTTTGGTTATCCATCTGTGCTCCGCTGCCTTCCTCTGTCTATCCGACCAGCACGCCTTCATCTCCAGCCCGGTGATGAATAATGAAGTAATGGGGTGTGTTTGGAAATGTTTGACTAGTTGAGTGTTGAGTGTGCCTATGTGTATTGTATATAAATGTTGTTTAAGTCTGGTGAGAATGGTGTGCTTTGTTTCGCCGACATAGATGATGTGGCATTCGGAACATGTAATGGCGTAAATGATATTTTTGTCCAGGATTGTGAGTTTTTGTATGATAGGGCTGGAGGTGGAGGCGAGCTGGTTGCGGATGACCGCCAACTGCTGGAAGGGGCTGTGTGGGCTGTGTGGGCTGTGTGTTAGGGTTAGGGCTCTGTGTTATGGTTAGGGTAAGGGTTAGGGCTGTGTGTTAGGGTTAGGGCTCTGTGTTATGGTTAGGGTTAGGGTTAGGGCCGTGTGTTAGGGTTAGGGTTAGGGTCGTGTGTTAGGGTTAGGGTTAGGGCCGTGTGTTAGGGTTAGGGTTAGGGTCGTGTGTTAGGGTTAGGGTTAGGGCCGTGTGTTAGGGTTAGGGTTAGGGCCGTGTGTTAGGGTTAGGGTTAGGGCCGTGTGTTAGGGTTAGGGTTAGGGTCGTGTGTTAGGGTTAGGGTTAGGGTCGTGTGTTAGGGTTAGGGTTAGGGCCGTGTGTTAGGGTTAGGGTTAGGGTCGTGTGTTAGGGTTGGGTTAGGGTTATGCAAACAACTAATATTTCATTAATGACGAAAAAACGATAAACTTGTGCCAAATGGATATTTTAGTAAAGATTAACAAATATTGGGTTAGGTAATGACTAGTTTACTACTTATTATGGCACCTTATTATAAAGGGTTACCCGCAAGCACATTTAAACACAATGTTGGCACAAACACGTCCCTCATCAGAGGGCGTCGTGGGACAGCGGGCAGCACAATTAAACCCTGGTTCAGGCACAGTGGTGCCTCTGGTTGTGTGTCTGTACACAACTGCAGCGGTGCACTCTGGTTGTCACATCCTATTTGCCCTTATTTCCCCAGCGAGGGGCTGGGCTACGCATTAGAAGCCATTATTGTTTATGGATCGAGACCGAGCCCCTCCGCCCGCCCTACCCGACCGCCTTGCACTCGTGTAACTCATCCACACACACACATACATAAACCCCCATTCACTCACACACAAGCCACACACACACACACACACACACACACACACACACACACACAAACAAGCACGCAACTAGATCGATATTCAAATAAATATGTAACTAAATACACAGGCGTGCACACGCTCCTTCCACTTCCCTCCTCACCCTCCCCCCTTCCTGCCACCCAACCTCAGGGCGCCATCGCTCATTCACTCTGGTTTCCACGGCAACGGCATCGTGCCACT